>NC_064638.1:804414518-804731455 GCF_023864345.2 Schistocerca serialis cubense | reverse complement strand
ATATGAACCTGATGAGTAACTTTAGTGCTGTCAAACTGGTTATTGAACTTCTGCTGCAGCTTTGTTTAACACGAACATATTTTTCCAGATGAATCCAAAGATGGTGAAAATGATGCTGTAGAAATTGGTAGTCTGTTGCGCCGTGCCAGTGAGAACAGAAGAGCAACAGAAACAGTTGCAAGACATCTTTTAGCCAGACTGGAAGCTACTCTGGCCAGTAATGCTATTAACATCAGCACATCCCCTTGGGAGGAATACAGCCATACAACAAGGTATTAATGTTTTTGCCCTGCAAGTTCATAAAGCTGTCTTTTAATGTCGCAATCTAAAAAATTTAAGAAATTTAACATTAGTACAGAAAGGAATTCTTACATGGGGTAAATTCATATATTTAACAACTTGTGGAAAGTTTTCAATGTCTTTTGGATTATCTAATTGAGTGTCATTGAAGTAAATAACTTCACAATAATTACATCCTATTCCATTGAAGACTATCTACATAATGTCTCTTAAAATTATTGTATTATATTTTAATATTATTAATACTAACCGTATAACACTATTACTTCATAAGAGTATGTCTTTTTATTATATTGCATCTTTGATTCCTTCCCCCCCCCCCCCCCCCCCCCCCCCCCCCCTAGAAACTTCCCTCTGAATTACTCTTCATTAATTTAATCTCTGATTTGTTTATCTGTAATCAATATTGTTTGCTGAGTTAACTGTGTCCATTCCGTCCCACAGTTCCTATAACTTTTCTTACTTTGAACCACAAGGACATCATCTATTCCTCTCTCATTTTCAGACATTTCCTTTCATTCTAATCATTGGTTAAGAAGCATATAAGATTGCTTAATCTTTCTGTTTAGTTACTTTCATTTCACCTTATATTATTGAAGACTGTTGTATCAGTTCATGAATACTAAGATGGTGTCATGATCTTTCATTGTTCTTTCTTCCATCAGTAAACATACGGTTTCTTTGCTGCAATACTTGTCTTTGTCCAGTTCCCCTTAAATTTTTCTTCACAGGTGCCTGTATATTATTACAGTCAGCAAACTAAAAGTGATACATGATTGATTATCCAGAAGTTTTCACATTTATCAATTAAGTCTCCTAATGTTTCAAAAAGTAAAGAATAAAAATATAGCTCTGAAATGTAAGTTAATGACTCAGGAGCTATATGTCAGATTTGAAATTCAGAATTATTTCAGTTTCATTCCTGTACTTTTCAAGCTGTTAATATGATTTTTAACAATTTGCAGTCCATTATGTATGCGAACAATGCCAAGTTGTTCCATAGTTCAGATCTCACACTAAACTTTAGGAACCCCCCAAACTTTCCCAGAGAAGTCAGTTATCAGATTTGCAGACAAGTACAGAATACAAACACTAATGTTGTTATATTTAGAAAAGTGCTGTGGCATTCAAACTAGACTCTGTGTTGATATCTCAGTTATTTTGGTCAGTAGCTCATGACATTTGAAAATAACTATTTGCAGGAGATTACTCGAGTGTATGGGAGGATTCAGTGGACCTCACAACCCATCCTCACAGCATAAATTGTATTATGGCAGAGCACTTGTCCACAAAAGGCAAAGGTCCCAAGTTCAAGTCTTGGTCCAGCACGTAGTTTTAATCCACCAGGAAGTTTCATATCAGCACACACTCTGCTGCAGAGTGAAAATTTCATTCTGGAAACATCTCCCAGTCTGTAACTAAGCCATATCTCTACAGTATCCTTTCTTCAAGAAGTGTTGGTTGCACAAGTTTCGCAGGAGAACTCCTGTGAACTTTGGAAAGTAAGAGACGAAGCACTGGAAGATGTAAAGCTGTGAGGAGAGATCATGAGTCTTGCTTGAGTAACTCAGCCCGTGAAAGGTAAAGGTCCCGAGTTCAAGCCTCTGTCAGGCACACAGTTTTAATCTGCCAGTAAGTTTCATTTTCTCTGTTGATTTCTGGTCAAAAGTCGACAATCATGGTATGTTATAACATTCTTTACATTATATCAACTACTTATAAACACCACCCCTGCCCTTGCATGCAACATTCTCACCCCCAGTCCCTCTCGTACCATGGAAATTATTCCTTGATGTCTTGATAAATGTGGTATCATCCAGTTCCATCTTGTCAATGTTTAATATTCCTCTCCTCACTGATTGTGCACAGAACCTCACTCACTTCCTATCCAGTCCATCTAATTTTCAACATCTTTCTGTAGCACTGCATGTTAAATACTTGAATTCTCTCCTTTTCTGGTTTTCCTGCAAAACAATGCTGTGCTCCAGACATATATACTCAAAAATTTGTTCTTCAAATTATGGTCGATGTTTGCTAGTAGTAGTCTTCTTTTAGCCAGAAATGCTCTATTTGTCTGCACTAGTCTGCTTATTGAGTCCTCTTTGCTATGTCCACGATCTGTTATTTTGCTTCCGAGGTAGCAGCATTCCTGTACCTTTATTGATTTTTAGTTATTGCCAGTATCATATCTGCTAATCCTCATTACTTTTGTTTTTCTTCTGTTTACTCTGTCCATTGTGGTTGTGTGTGCTCATTCCATTCTATGGGTCCTGCAGTTATTCCTTATTTGCACTGAGCAAAGCAATGTCTCCAGCAAATCTTGATATCCTTTTACACTGAATTTTAATCCCACTCCTCAACCTTTCTTTCATTTTTTGTCATTGGTTTGTCATTGTGTAGACTGAACAGTAGATCCTTATCTCACACCTTTTTTAATCCAAATACTTCATTCTTTGTCTTCTATCCTTATTTTTTCCTTTTGGTTCTTGTACACATTGTGTATACTGTGTTGTCAATTTTTCGCAATAGAGTACACCCATTTTGCTCAGAATTTCAAACATCTTACACCTTTTATATTTATGACAAATCTCATGAACATGTCTTGATTTTTATTAAGCTTTGCTTTCATTGCTAAGTGCAACATTAGAATTGCCTCTCTGGCACCTTTACCTTCCCTAAAGTCCGCGTGGTCGGCAACCAACATATCCTTAATTTTGTTTTCCATCCTTCTGGGTATTTATCACATTAGCAAGTTGGATGCATGAGATGTTAAGCTGATTGTGTGGTAGTTCTTCCACTTATCTGCTCTTGCTATCACTGAGATTGCATGGAAGAAATTTCTCCAAAAGTCTTATCCTTCGAGGCTCAGAGTCTAAAGGCGAACTTCAGTAGTCATTTGGTTGCCGCTTCCTCCAATGACGTTTGAAATGCTGAAGGACTGATGTCTATTCCAACTGCATTATTTGCTCCTGAGTCTTCCAAAGATCTTTAACACTTTGGCTCTTTAATGCTGGATCCTCCATATTGACTTCCATTTCTTCTTCTTCTTCTTGTACCATGTTACCAGACAGTTTTCCTTTTTCACAATGCCTTCAATGTACTCTTTCCATCCATCCCCCTTCTCCTCTGCTTTTAACAGTGGAATTCACCTTGAACTCTTACTGTTGACACCTTCACTTTTAATTGCATCAGAGGTTGTTTCGGCATTAAGTGCTCGCAGTGGGCTCATAAACCAGTTTCAGCCTATTTTGCAACCATTGCACTCATGAATAGTACATGGGCAAAAATGAAAAAAAAACCACACACACACACACACACACACACACACACACACACACACACACCTTTCCACACAAGCTCTGATTTCCCTTATTTTCTACCGTGGTCATTTCTAACATGTAAGTGAGAGTTAACAAATTATTTTTGCATTTGGAAGAGTTGGTGATTGTGAAGAGATCTTTTCATGTAATACCAATGAAAAATGCCTTTGTTGTAATGACTGGCACCCCAACTCGTGTATTGTATCTGTGATACTTTCTTCCCTATTTCAGGATAACACAGAATGAGTTGCCCTTCTTTGAACTATTTTTGTGTCCACCATAACGTGCAACAATACTCCAGAAGAGAATTGATAAGCGTGGTGTAGGCAGTTGGTTTAGTAGATTTGTTGCATCTTCTGAGTGTTCTGCCAATAAAGCATAGTCTTTAGTTCACTGCCCCACAACATGTTTGTTTAGGGTCACTTTTCACAACTATATAGATGTCTTGTCAATTTATTTGTACTTTTCCTCACCCTGGCTTTCCTGCACTTTCTTTATGTTTTATTCCTGCATATTTTTGTACTTCCTTCTTTTGTAAATCAGCTGCAGAGTTTCTTCTGTTACCCAGTTTCTTCACAGTTCCATTCCTTGTGCAAGAATATTATTCGTCCAAATTCCACGAGTGCCCTTTCCCTTCCTCCTCATCTGATTGTGGTATTCAGTACGGTATCTACAGCCTTAAACAACTTCAAACACACCTCAATGCATTAAGAGAATGATGGGAATCTGAGATCATATGCAAGGTATGGAAGATAGTTATAGAATGAGTATAAAGGTGGTATACAAGTCTAGTGACCAAATTGCCAAATTCAGGTAATAGCATTGAACTGCTAACAGAGCTATATTGAGTGCCAGTGAGAGCAGACTCCAGTCAGAAGAAGATAACTTAGTGTTTTTCCAATGGTCAGTGTTTAGTGATAACAACAAAAAAAGTAATTTTTGTTCATTTAAAACTAAGCTGTGAAGTTACTATCAAGTTTTTGTTTGTTGTGAATGCAAGCCAGCTGTACATTTACAGTCTGGATTGACAAGCAATGTTATTTATGCAGCACAAGCAGCTCAGGGGAATGCAGTGAATGGGGCCAAAATGAGGAAAGAAGACTACGTGATCACATAGGAAAACTGAAGGCAGAACGCAGTGCAGTGAGGGCCACAGTAGTTGAACTGGAGAGCTGCCATGCAGAACCTCCATCTCCTCGTCCGCCAGTGTCTATTGCAGAGGCCAGAAAGCTTGATCTTGAGACAGCTGTTCTCATGCAGGTAATGAAGTGGTTGAAGGGGGAAAATGCAGTATTATACGTTGTTTCTCTCCTAAGAGCTGTCAGTTGCATTTTCTCTGACACTGTAGTGGATATTCGCAGTTTCTGTTTCTGGAGTCACTGCAAACAAATACTGCTCTTAATGTCTTTCATGCAATGCCAAGTGTCAACAGAAAGTGAGTTTGTTTTCCTTTACGAATAAAATGATTTTTAAAGCAGAATTTTATGTGCCCCCTTAGACAGAGCAGTCCCAAATTAATCTAGTGCAATACTGCTTTTATCAATATTTATTAACGGGTTATGAAAACATGAAGAATAACCAGTACTCCAGGTAATAGCACTATCCTGGCACACAATACTGGTTATTCTCCTTCTTTTAATGTCCCTGCTAATTCAGATCGATAAAACAAATATCGCACTAGACTGATTTTGACCACTCTATCAAAGGGGTATGTAAAATTTCACTTTAAAAATCACTTTATTTGTTATGGGAAACAAATTGATGCTTCCCTTTAACACTGGGCATCATATGAAAGATGTGATGAGCAGTATCTATTCAGGATGACTCCACCTACAAAACTGCAAATACATTTCTGTATAGGTCACTTAGTATGAAAATATTTTCAGTTTTACTCTAATTGCAATTCTGTAGCATGCTCCTTGCAAATATCCATAGGAAAGTTGCTTTGCTGTTAAGCAGTTGGTTAAGGGCATGGTTTCCCAGGCCTTGCCTTGCTTCAGTCTGCACAAACAATGCATCTCCTCTGAGGCTATTTTTATATTTGTGTAGCCAGAGTCAATTTAGGAAAACGTCTTCCACTGAGTCTGTTTACAGGTTAAGTAGTTTGAGTGGAAGTTGATTCAGCCAGGGCTCATTTGTTTATCAAAGTTGTTGGCAATTCAATAACCAATTCAACAAGACATTTGCTAGTAGGTCTCTACTTTTTACATAAACCACACAAAGCTTTTTTCCATCACTTTATTTGCTGCCTCCCAAAAGGTTAGGAGCCCATTAGCTGGTCGCTGTTCTCTACACCAGCGGTATTTTTGCTATAATCCACATCTGCAAAATGAATGATAAGTTTCTGGGCAATGAGATTGTTAGCTAGCCCTTTTCTATTTGTCAGTACTGTGCTATAGGGCCACCTTGAAAATAAATATGAAGCAAGTCACAGACGACAGTCGATGCCCTATGCACTGTGTGTGAAACAAGGAGAACATAAACACTGTGAAGCAAGTAACACATATTGTTGTCTGTATGTCTTTCCCATCAAAAGAAGTGACAGGTGCTGCTATCTGTATTATTTCATTGTTGCACTAGCATCATAGAGTACCTTCACTCAGATGACAGATATAAGGCAAAATCTGGAATATATCTACAAACACGAGAAATGGCCGACATAGGTTTTACTTCACTTGTCTTTTTTGAGTCTACTTAGCTACATTGCTCGTCTTCAAAGTGTTCATGTCTGAATCAGTCCCTGTAGCATATCCAGTATAAATATTCATAGGATTGTTGCTTTCATCTTAGATAGTTGCGATGCTTCTGTTCTTAATTAATTGACAAGTTCCCAAAATTCAAGTGATAGTACAAATCAGTTTGCTAGTAGGTCTCTACTTTTTACATAAAGCATACAAAGCTTTTTTCCATCACTTTGTTTGCTGCCTCCCAAAAGGTTAGGAGCCCATTAGCTGGTCGCTGTTCTCTACACCAGCTGTATTTTTGCTATAATCCACATCTCTGAACTTGGTCTACATACTTTGAAGAACAGGGTGTTGCAACATAGCGGCCTTCCAGATATGTAGGCAACATTTGGAGGGTGGCACAGCAAGATGATTTGTAGTGTCTTTCACTTGAATTTTGAAAACTCATCAGTTGATTAATAAGAGACGCTGTGATAAAATTAGACTTATTATTTTCATCACAAAATTCCATATTGTGCCACTAAACACCTGCTTAGTAGCAAAGCAACATTCCTATGAATATTTTAAAGAAAATGCTACTGATAGTGATGCTAACATTAAACCAGTGATAGGCCAAGACAACAGTCAGTGAAAGTTCATTCATAAGAGCTTGAATATAAGTGTTACTGGCATGCAGCCCTAGTTACCATTGTTGACACAAATAAATATGCTCTCTTGTGCTAAAAACACTTATGGAGGTTAAGCTACATGTCTTACATCTAAAATTTAATTTTTTGGAGTAGTTTTTCAGTACTTGGTTATTCTACTAAAATTGCAGTATAGTTAATTAAATAATTTGTACAGAGTTATGAATATTGTTTTTGCTCTTCACGGGTATGCTGCCGAATATGATCGTCTTTTACTACACAATATTTCGGTGATCCATCTAGCCACCATCTTCAGGTGCAATTGCTGAATACACACTAAAAATACAAGCGAACTCAGCAACTTCCCTTTCTTGCGAAATTTATCAAACTTCTTTACAAGAATAACCATCTTCTCCCTGTAGAGGTTTCTGATGTGATTACATAGATTTCCCCGGTGTCTTACATGTTTATGCTCTTCATGGGTATGCTGCCAGACATGATCGTCTTCACTATGCGGCAGCATACCCGTGAAGAGCATAAACACAGAAGACACTGGGAAAATCTACGAAAACAGTCATGAGTATTGTTAAACAGTTCTAAAAATCATAGCAGAGATTACCATTCACACTCACAAAACAAAGCAAAGTGTCTAAAATATATCATACAAAATCTTAATTCAGTGAAGAAGAAGAAGAAGAAGAAGAAGAAAAAAAAATACTTTCTCTTTATGCGTTTCATCTCATTTAGGTCAAGTTTCTAAAACAGTCAAAAGTATGCACAACACATTAACTGTTGTAGATGCAAATGTACTTGCGTAGTTTCATATGAAATGTTGCTTTCACCTTGTGATGATATCCTAACCAAAATGCAGTAATTATGTTTATCTTAATCTCAGATGGCACATAGTACCTATACCTATTTCCTATACTCAGTACAGACTTAGTAAGTACAAGAAAATTTATTTTATTTACTTTCAGTCCCTCTTCTGGAATAAGTAAGACACAGCTGTAGTGTTCACTACACTTAATGTTACCCACATGACCCCTACATGTGTCTGTTCTTCAAAAAAATCATAGTAAATGAAAAAAATAATACAATCAGTGACTGCAAATTATCTAAGTGGGACATACTGACAAAGTACTGTATTTTACTTTTCAGTTTGCTATTAAATAATCATCTGTATGAATAAACATTGCTTTCAAGTGGCATAACCATGGCAAAGGAGTATAACTGAGAAAAATATTAAAAAGAAAGTTGCTACTCACTATATAGGAGAGATGCTTAGTTACAGATAGGCACAACAAAAAGACTCTCACAATTAAAACTTTTGGCCATTAAGGCCTTTGTCACCAATAGACACACAGGCAGCTGCCTGAGACTGCAGTTGTGTGAGAGTTACGTTTGTGTGTCTACGACTCATCATCTCCACTGTATGGTGAGTAGCAACTTTCCTTCTCGTAATACTGTTACATTCCATCCTTGATTTTCCATTGTTTTATAACTGAGAAAAAGTTATCTTAAATGATGGAAAATTCAGGATGGAATGTAACAATATTATGAAAAGTGATATTAAATCACAATCACTAAATGATGAGTGTAGTTTCTTAAAAATGCATACAAAGTATGATTTAGACACTTCAGTAAGACTGTTTTAATGTGTATTAATAAATAAACACTGAGGATACATAGCAGCTGCCTTTCACACTGTTGGCACAGTATAGTTACTAAGTATCTACTGACTTTTTTTTTATAATTAGGAATTGATGGCAATGAGAGAAGACAAAGCTGAACTCAGGGCAAGAGTGTATTTGCTAGAGAAGGAAAGAGCATCCTTGGAACTCAAACTCAGTTCTATGGATGCTCATCATGCAGCTCAGCTGGCAACTATTCAACATTTGCAAAGCCAACTGCAAGAAACTGAGCAACTTTTAAATTCTCACAGTAAGGTGTGTATCATTTGCTTTATAGATGAATTTTGTGTGTAACTGTTTTTAACTGATGTATTGACAATAGTTGTCCCCTCAGATGTTTCCTCAGCACTGCTAAAGAATTATCGCTTTGATGGTGGATTAATTTACAAACAAATGGCTGTTTTTTTTACTCGGATGCTTTGTTTTGTGGTGGAATTCTGCATCGGAAATTATTTTGGCCACTTTCACTCGGTAACCATTTAAAATGTAATCACACTAAGGTGAAAATGACACTTTTCTAGCCTTAAAGTACAAATCCACGCAGCAGGAACTACAGAAAAGAGAAGGATGCACCACAAAGGAATTACCTGAATGGGACTGAAACTGGTAGTTGCGATGTAAATTTACAGACAAACAAGTGTTTATAATTTCAGAAAAAAACTGAATGATTTACTCAAGGAAAGGAGCTTCACAAATTGAGCAAGTCCATAATGTACTGGTCCACCTCTGGTCCTTAGCAGTTATTCGGCTTGGCATTGATTGTCCTTCTGAGGGATATCGTGCCAAATTGTGTCCAATTGGCACATTAAATAGTAAAAATCCTGAGCTGGTTGGAAGGCCTTGGCCACAATAGTCCAAATGTTGTCATCTGGGTAGAGATCTGGTGAGCTTACTGACCAATGTATAGTTTGGCAAGCAGGAAGATAAGCAGCAGAAACTCTCACCATGTGCAGACAGACATTATCTTGCTGGAATGTAAGCCCAGAATGGCTTGCCATGAAAGGCAACAAAATGGGATGTAGAATATCGACATACTGCTGCACTGTAAGGATGCTGCAAATTACAACCAAAGGGGTTCTGCTATGAAAAGAAATGGCACCCCAGACATTCACTCCTGGTCGTAGGGCCGTGTGGTAGTTGATAGTCAGGTTGGTATCCCAATGCTTCCGAGGCGTCTACACGTCTTCAGTGTTGAATCTCACTGACTTAAGTGGAATGGTCTTCACTGATGAATCCTGCTTCGAATTGAGCCCTAAGGATCAGTGAAAATGCGTCTGAAGATGCCCCAGGACAGTGATGGGATACTCACCTGACCATCGCCTGCCGTACCGCCCGACAACCAGGTATAATGGTCTGGGTGCCATTTTTTTCATAGTTATAATCCACGGTACCCTTACAACACAGCAACCAAATTCTATGGCACATTTTGTTGCCCTTCATGGCAAGCCATCTTGGGAATACATTTCAGGATGATGTTGCCTGAACGCACACTGTGGGAGTTTCTGTTGCTTTTCAAATCCCACTTTCAACAGCAGGGTCACTGGATCTCTCCCAGACAGTGAACATTTGGAGTATTATGGAACAGCCATCCAACCAGCTCGGGAGGACATCCAACAATTCTATCAGTCAATACTAAGCCGAATAACTACTTGCACAAGGGCCAGAGGTGGGCCAACACATTACTGACTTGCTCAATTTGAGATGCTCTTTCTCTCAGATTTCCTTTTTTCCCCATTAAGAGTGTATTTAATTAGCGCATACATCCACCTTTCACAGTATCATATTACATATTTTATACTGCATAGTGTTATGTTTTAAACATCTTGGAAGGACATTCCATTACCTTTTAAACAAGCAAACTTACATTTACTGCAGGCAACTTTCTCTGCAATTATTTATCACACCTATACTAAAAAACACTGTATAGTGCTTTAAACAGTTGCATTTACACCTACTTCTCCCAAGCCAACAGGTGTTTTGTGGCAGACAGTACATCTTGTAAAACTATAATGAATCCCTTCCTGTTCCATTTGACTATGGTTTCTCAAAATCACATCATACAATTTGGTGATGGTTTCAAAAAAAAAAAAAATTGTGTTTTGTGGTAATAAAAAGAGTTAACCCTTTGAGTATCAGTGGTTTCCGCCTGAAACCATCAATGCTATTGCAAGACAGAGACATCTAGTGGTCACTGAGGTACATTATGACTGTAATGTATTATAACAGTCCCTTACAGCACTCAGAGCAACAGTTGGTGTGAAGATGGTGTTATGTGATTGTAGAAGGGAATGGGAAGTGCTGGGTGGGTCGATTGGGCAGCTCTTGCACCTGGGTCTTCCACGGGGATGATTCCTGGGGCATAGAATGTTGTGTGGATGCCAGAACACTACTTTAGAGAAGGGGGAGGCTATTTCAGTCCTGGCACAGGCTTATCTTACCCTATCAAAGGCTGGGCAAGCTGTGAAAGCAGCTGTGTTGCAATGATCTCACAGCTTTTTATAGTGGTATGACTGCCAACCAGCTGACCACCAGGATGAACAGCCGCTGCCAAACTGGCAAAGAGCAAAGCAGACCACTCTGTGCCATAACATTCTTGATATCAGTAACTGCTTCACAACCCAGGCTATCTGGATCCTCCTCTCCACCATCAGCATTTTCTGAAATGCACAGATGGAGTTATCCCTACAAAAAATTCTCAACTCCCAAAATTATCCTGACTTCAACCAGCTGTCCCCTCACCCTCATTGTATGCTGCATTCTGCCAATGCAACCACCCACCCACCTCCCTCCCTAACCCCTTCTGTGCTCCTCTGCTCCCCATTTGTACCCCACACCCCACCTTCCAATCCTACGCCTGGCAATCTCACCAGGCTATCATCTAAAGTGTGCGTGATTTACGACAGCGGCTGAGTTTAGGTTAGTTCTGCGCATCTGACGTCACAAAATGCAGTCAGCCAATGAACAGAGAACGACGTTGCCAGAGCTCAACTGCAGTGCAGAGCACAGACGAGCGTCTTCGATTTTAGAAATGTTCAGTCACAAATAAAGTAACTGAACAAAAGCAATGTCTTGATAGCAGACTTTCTTTTATAGAAAGTTTGTAAAAAGCATTCTTTATACCAATTGCTTCATATTCTATTAATTAATTAAACCAAATAAGCAATAAGCCTCCTAATTCAGGCGATAGCAAGGAAAGGTGTTTGTATCATTCTCATGAACTTTTTCGCAATAAAGAACAGCAGTAATTGTTTATTACCTATTGTACTTCGACGAAATGTGAGTAATTCATAGTCCTACCAACAGTGTTTGTCGCGGTATTTTGCGTGACATGTTAAAGGCCTCTAGGATCTCTCTTGAATGACGACCCGCGTTAGCATAATGGTTAAGGTGTTTAGCTGCTAAGTGAGAGGATCTGAATTCAAACCTCATTCGGTGCTTAATATTTTCTTTATTTAAAAACAATATCAAAGTGTCTTACTTCATGAATTTTATTCGTTTGAATGTAATTTTTTGAAATTTCTAGTGCTTTCTCTCTTCATTATAATTATAATAAGTTTTTGATTTTTCTAATTTTGTTCTCCAATATTTCTTTTTACAGCAATTAAAAACAATGAAAAGGCACACATACAATATTCATGTTATCTGTTTTGTTTTTGTATCTTCCCTTCCGCAGTCGCTGTTTTACTATTCATATTGAGATATATTCTTTTGCGACAGTATTAAACGTATTATTTAGATCAGAATTTCGGCTCTTACGTTTGCGGAGCTACTTGATTGTTGGACGCAATTCTTTGCTAACATCATCATATTCAATGTTTTCATCAACTGACCTATGTTTTGGCAAGTATTTGCTGTCCGTTGTGACAAACACAAATTGTTTGAGCACTGTGCCTCACTGACAATATACAGGGTGATTCAAAAAGAATACCACAACTTTAAAAATGTGTATTTAATGAAAGAAACATAATATAACCTTCCGTTATACATCATTACAAAGAGTATTTAAAAAGGTTTTTTTTTCACTCAAAAACAAGTTCAGAGATGTTCAATATGGCCCCCTCCAGACACTCGAGCAATATCAACCCGATACTCCAACTCGTTCCACACTCTCTGTAGCATATCAGGCGTAACAGTTTGGATAGCTGCTGTTATTTCTCATTTCAAATCATCAATGGTGGCTGGGAGAGGTGGCCGAAACACCATATCCTTAACATACCCCCATAAGAAAAAATCGCAGGGGGTAAGATCGGGGCTTCTTGGAGGCCAGTGATGAAGTGCTCTGTCACGAGCTGCCTGGCGGCCGATCCATCGCCTCGGGTAGTTGACGTTCAGGTTTCATAACTAACCTTTTTCGTAGGACTCTCCATACAGTTGATTGTGGAATTTGCAGCTCTCTGCTAGCTCTGAGAGTCGATTTTCCTGGGCTGCGAACAAATGCTTGCTGGATGCGTGCTACATTTTCATCACTCGTTCTCGGCCGTCCAGAACTTTTCCCTTTGCACAAACACCCATTCTCTGTAAACTGTTTATACCAACGTTTAATACACCACCTATCAGGAGGTTTAACACCATACTTCGTTCGAAATGCACGCTGAACAACTGTCACTTCTGCCGTACTCAATAACACAAAAAGCTTTCTGTTGAGCGGTCGCCATCTCAACTGACACTGACGCCTAGTCAACAGCGCCTCAAGCGAACAAATGTACCACTAAATGAAACTTTATAGCTCCCTGAATTCGCCGACAGATAGTGCTTAGCTCTGCCTTTTGTCGTTGCAGAGTTTTAAATTCCTAAAGTTGTGGTATTCTTTTTGAATCACCCTGTATTTTAGTTTTTTCTATGTTTTATTACGTCCACAATTCAGATTTGTGCGCTTCGCTAACTTTGTTTTAATTATAACTTTTTAGAAAAAATCGAAATGACTGTGGCATAAATAAAACTTTTATTACAGTCGCGAAAGACGGAATATTTCACAATATTAAATACGACACCTATCTGGTACTTAAATTAAATGAGATATTGTTATACAGTAAATTTTATATTGTATCTTGTCCACATTTCATTCTCCATATTGTGGCAACTAAAATCGACCATACGGAAAGTATACACTATGGACTTCTACCTCTGCAAACTCTTCAAAATTTCGTGCAATGATTTACTACATTTAATGTTGCACAATAACTGCGTTAAACATCAAAACAAAATTAAGTCATTTATGGGGGGAAGGTATCAGCCAAGAAGATGTGTAAAAATCAAATTTTTGGGCCAAATAGTTTTTGAGAAATCGAATGATAAGTGTCCAAGCAGTCGGAACACCGTGTGTCGGCACAGGCGAGCAGTGCAGTGATGACAAAATAGTGCACAGCTTGGAGTACGTCTCTGTAGCAGCGAAAGGGTTAATGCAGCCGTGGTGGCTTTACTTCGTAAACTGCGCGCTCCCCCCTAAATGTAAGTTTGCGAACTATACTATACTACACTACACTATACTATGGCGCTGCTTCTCTTGGCACATGCGTCGTTTGCAACTTGGCAACGCAGCAATCTCCCGCGTCTGGGGGGTCATGCGCGAGCCACCAAGATAAAATAATTGAACTATAGTACCCACATGCCATGCCAGACAGCACTCTTCTCTCCTCCAACCTGTACCCTACCATCCCATCCCATCCAACTCCAGAGTGCTATTCGCATGACTGTCACATTCTGGTTGTAACTGCTGTTGGTAGCAGTCACATGTACATCATGCGAGCTCTCTCTCTCTCTCTCTCTCTCTCTCTCTCTCTCTCTCTCTCTCTCTCTCTCTGTGTGTGTGTGTGTGTGTGTGTGTGTGTGTCGCAAGTCTTTTGGTTGTGCCTGGCTATGGAAACATCTCTACGTATCATCCTTATGGTGAGTATCAATCTATCCTTTTCTTAATATTGTTTAAGGTTCTCTGTGACAAATTTGAGTTTGAACTACTGCTTTTATGACTGGTTTTAAAATAATGCCACTGGAGCAGTATGTACTTTCAATATAAATTTATAAAATTTTATGCCCATTTTGAGGACACTATTTTGTTTGAGGCATTAAGAGGTCGTGAAAGTTTAAGAGATGTGTGAGTGTGCCTAGAAGAGAAAAAAAAAAATTGTGAAATTTCTTTCAAATATAACTCATATAATTTTTGACCACTCATGATTTCATGTCTCAGTGCAACTTCCTTGTAGATTAAAATTGTGTGCAAGACTTTGACTTTCACGGGCAAGTGTGACTCATGACCTGTCCTCACAACTTTAATTCTGCCAGTAGCTCGTCTCCTACCTTCCAAACTTCACAGAAGCTCTCCTGCAAAACTTTCGGAACTAGCACTCCTGGAAGAAAGAATATTGCTGAGACATGGCTTTGCCACAGCCTGGGGGAAATTTTCACTTTGCAGCAGAGTGTGCACTGATCTGAAACTTCCTGCCAGATTAAAACTGTATGTGGTAGAGCACCTGCCCACAAAAGGCAAAGGTCCCGAGTTCAACTATCGGTCGCACACAGTTTTAGTCTGCCACGAAATCAGCGCACACTCTGCTGCAGAGTGAAAAATTCATTCTATATGTCCCAGTGCTTCCAAAGTGAAATCACCTCTTTAAAATAATTAATTGTTTACCTTTTTCCCCCTATTTCTTGTATTCATTGCTTACTATGATGATAAAGGTCAATTTTGCAAAAAAATTTAAATTTTTTTATTATTATTATTGGGACTCATGGTAGAATAAACAGCATTATTCATTCTTTATGTCACTCATAAAAGGACACACTGCCAGTGCATTTATTTATTTTACAGGAGAAGAGAAAAGTAATCACTATGGATGATAATGAATGTGTGGAGGAAATGACATCTGAACTGTCAGAAGCATTAAGGAGGGAAGCACGATTGAAGGAGAGGTTACAGGAACTAGTTTCTACACTGGAAAAAGTCAGCAAGAACTCTGAAATGAGGCATCAACAGTCTGCTGATCTCGTTAATGACCTCAAAAAAGCCAACAGGTAGTTACTATGAAAATAAGTTTGCTGTCATATACTCCAGAGTGAACTGAATATATCATACTATTTTGTTTCAGTGCACTTGTCCAAACACTGGAACGCTCAAAAAAGAAATACCAAACTCGACTGAAAAAGCTTGAACAGCAAATGCTGGCAATGGTTGACAGACACGCTTCACAGGTAAAGTGACTGATTTACTACTACTATTACTACTTTCACGATCAGGATGAACAGCCTTTAGTACTCAAATATTGGCACACACAAAGAAGGTGTATAAAATAGTATTCTAGTACTCTAGTACTCTATAGTAGTGATCGCCAAACCATCTATCTTGAGCTACCAATAGAATGCAGGAACATTTTCTATAGAACGTTGGTAATGTTCTGATTGACTAACCTGGATTGCCCCATTGAGCTCAGACTGTACTCACGATGAGAACAAATGCGTGTTTCTCCCATGCAACTGCCATTGTCGGTCAAGAATACTACATTGTCAGCCATACAGTTGATTGTATATGCGTGAAGCTGTGTGTGTGTGTGTGTGTGTGTGTGTGTGTGTGTGTGTGTGTGTGTGTGTGTGTCAACTGCTAACGAGTTTACCATGCTGTACAAGTGTATCGGCTGGAATGAAATGGAACATCAAACATCACTTCAGAACCATTCACTCAAGGGTTGAAAAGGCTCTCTCACTGGATTCCATTCTAAGGAAAGAAAAGATAAGGCAGCCAAAATCAAACTTAATGCTCAGCAATCAACTTGAAACCATTAGACATGAATAAAGCAGCAAATGAGGTGACATTCCAAGTTTAAAAAATTATTGCACAGTCTTAACAACTGCATTTTTACAGGCAGCAGATTCATTATTTGACAATATAATGTAATTGGATGGATAAAAAGTTCACTCACCAAGCAGTGGCAGGAGAACATGCATATAAAAAATAAAAAAAACCTTGTCTGGTCCAGTAAGTCTGTGACCCAGGGTTCTGGGTGACACTCTGAAACTCTACCTCTTCTCCTGAACCTCTCCAGTCTTTTTCCTTCACCCCTCTTCCTTTCTCTTTGACCATTCTGCGGAAAGAAGGAGCCACCGACTCTGAAAACTTGCATACATAAAGTCTTTTTTATATGTGTCATCTTGCTGATGCGAGACTTTTTATCTATCCAGTTACACTCTGGACTCATTATTTGATGTTTCAAAAATAAAATTAAGATAATGCCTATGCCTTTCTGCAAGTACAGAGATTTGACATTACCACACAATTTACAACCGACTTTGATTGCTGCAGCTATTTTTCCTGCAGCTTGCTGAAGTAACTGATATAGTTGAGCACAGCTCAGTTGGCCATTTTTGCTTCATTTGCATTTGATAATTTTAAAATAAGAGAGGAATTGTTAAAGATTGTACCACTGACAGGGCGCACTACACGACATAGATCTTACCAATTCTGAAGCTATTCCTGTAAAGTAGTTCATGGGCTTAGCAACTGATGCAGCTACTGTGACACTGGTGGAGAGAAGTGATTCATAACCTTGTGTTATAATCACAGAACCTTTCCAAAATTTCTGCCTTACCACTGAAAGCAGTCACTGCATGGAAAAATTTTCGAGCATGAACAATAAACTAAGTTAGAATACAAGAAACTCTGAGAGGTTTGTTCACAGCACTGACCGATGAACTGAATTGGCTGTATTGTGATCTACTGCTTCATATAGAAGTTCATTGGCTAGGCAGAGTTTTACAGCTCAGTGTGGCAGCTCAGAAGCTTTTTAAGTTTGGTAACTAATGCTTTATAGCTAGGGAAAGGAAAAATTTGTTTAAATGATAACGCGGAATAATGCGAATTTGGTGGTTTTTAAGGAAGTAATGCAAAATCAGTTTTTCAACATAAGAAGTGTCGTAAATCTAATGACATTTAATGCTGAAATGTTCAACTGTCGCACTACGATCTGCAGTCACGACGTAACTAGTGGCCTATCGACTATCGACTTTTGCGAGCGTGTACGAACGACCACTGTGTGAATTTCGATTATTTGTTTCTTTTGCAGTGTATGTGCCACAGTATGCCATTTTGAAGCAATGCTGTAATGAAAATCTATCACAAACACAGCACCAATGTTTATTAAATGCAGTTAATAACACAGCAATGATAGAAGGCTTGAAGAAATGTGATCATTGAGACGAGACAGTAGCCGAATGAGTAAGCCATGACGTAATGGATAGTTTCGTGGTTTACGATACGAATGGATGTAAGTTTGTGTTCCACTGCGTACCAATATATATTTTTTCCATCGTAGCATAGTTGACACGGTCTCAGTCTTTTGTTATGAATGTAATGCAAGTATTTGGAAGGAGGGCGAGCGCGAACACTGCCAACACCATCGTCAATCATTGAGCTTACAACTCTTCCACTTTTCACAGTAAAAGTAAAGGAAAAAATCCGAAAGTGTAATACAAGTATGTTCTGCAATAAATGGCGCATTTCCGTCTGATTAGAGATTGAAGAATGAAATAAATATTTGGGTGTTTATTTCCGAATATGTGATGAGTTCCGAATGGTTGGTGAGGCAAGTATTTTACAGGACAGCGTTAATTTCTACGACGGAAACGAGCAGCTATAAAAGTAACCTTTTTGGATTTCCAGCTGGATTAATAACAGGACAGCGACTTGAGTTAATCAGTTTTATGTAGAAAACAGCCGAAGTCGCAAAATTCAGTTACTTTTGTTTAATTGATAATCGATTTCACGCATCAGATCCCTTTCTCAAATCATCCAAACAAAGAAAAAGGTGTACTCTGTAATAGCACCCAAACCACGTTAATATTGTACATGATTGTGTTTAAGCCATTAGTCAATTTTACAGAGACCATTCACTGGCAGGACAACTGTTTTGCGTATGCTTGCTGCCAACCCTTTCAGATGAGTGCGTATTTTCTGCGAGTATTAACTTACAAAAATTTTAATTAATATCGATTTTGTTGAAATAAGGTTCGTTTAAGCAGTTACCAGACAGCTTGCCGCCCATTCACAGAGCTGAAATCGCGTATAAGCAGCACCTACTCCTACTTCTGGCTACTTGGAGTGTGGCTGTTTGGTGTATAAACAATGAGAGAAAGCAGCCAGCATCTACCCAGAAAAATTTTTCTGACACTGCCAAGCTGTAGATTCGCAGATGCGCACAGCTGTCTGAGTTAGAGCGGGGATACGCTTCACTTGACTCGTGTTTTGTTTGTGGCGCGTTTTTCAATCGTTTCGAAGCTATTGCAGTTCCCGCGTTCGGATATTTCACGTTTACACTTCATTGTTAATAGTAAGGTAAGCATACTGTTTTCACCCTCTTTCTGCAGATCTTGGTAAAAACAGCTGAAAATGCAGTACATAGATGAGTCTTACTACCAGTTGTATATGTCTGAACGGCCATAAAAAAAAAAATTAAGAAAATTAAATTTTGTCTTAATTTTAACCCAAGTTAAATACATTTGTAAATGTTTATAAGTATTTTGTTACTTAGGAATACTTAAAAAATTACCTTCAAGCCTTCTTGGGGATGCAGCCAAGACATTTTATTTATTAAGAATAGCATTGCAAAGGTGGACATTTTTCTTTACATTAAAAGATTTTCTTCTAAGTTTCATTATTCTTATTCCATAAGAAATTTCAGCCATTTAATATAAATATTTAAGTCGATGAGAAAAATTGTCAAGTGTCAAAAATTAATTGCGGACCTGAGAAAAAGGGAAGTTATGTACATTTTTTTTTTTTATCTCCTGGATACATCATTGATAAATTGTTTTTTCCCAGTATTTAAAATACATGTATGACACCACACCATTCTGGCCAAGTGCAGCAACAGTATACAAATGTTAAAAATGTAAATAATAGTCTCTGTTGCAGATACCTTACTGATGACACGTTTCACACTCCTAGTGTATCTTCAGATCATTCTTGAGCAGCAGAGACCGGCTTCTGTGGTCTCCACAGCCCAAGAATAATATGAAGAAGCAGGAAACGTCATCAATAAAATATCTACATCATGCTTTTATTTTCATTTTTACATTTGGTGTTTGTTTTTAATTAATTATTTGTGTCAAAAATTTTTGATAAAATAATTATTCTCTACACTTGTCTCACATTTGGCCCACCCTATCTTGAAAAATGGAACTATTTCTAACATAGCATTGAAAAACTGTTAAATATGAGAAAAACAGATAACTGATAATAGAAAAAGCTTGCCAGAAAATAACACCGAAAAGTGCAAAAAATAACACTGATTTTGGCCATATAACACCGATTTTTTTGTCCCTATTTGTAGAAATCATTAAAAAATGGTATAACCTAATGAGTTAAAGTATGTGGCCGAGAGAGTGGAATGAGGAACATTTAAGCTACTGTGAGCTGATGCTCGGTTGCTTAATTTTATCATTGCATAGCCACACTAATATCAGGGCCAGTTTACGGCTCAAGTGACACAAACCGACACTTGTGGTGCCAAGGCGAGAGGTGTACCAGGGGGTTCCAAGCAAAGACTGACTCATGTGACAGTGTACGACGAAAAGGGGGAGGGAAGCCAAATGGTAAGTAAGTTGTGTGGAAATTACTCTCAAATAAAACAATACGTGGTTTGACGGACCACAGATAACTAAAATATTGCTTTATCACTATAACTTCACTACAAAAGTGGATTGTTTGAAATGCACCATTAGGCCTTACTTTGTTTTGTTGTGCCACATCCAGTTGCATTAAAGAATTGTGCTTTTAATATAGTCCATGGCCTTTTTGCACTACAGGTTTACTTTTCTGTTACTGCTCTCTTGGTTCCCCCCCCCCCCCCCTCTTGTATACTTAGAAATTACAGTATATCGAATACATCATTCATTAAGGAAAATACGATATACTGGCACCGTGAGATATTTGTAGTATGCAGGAGGAAATAAACATGTGAACAGGAGACAGACATGCAATTATCAGCATGACCAGACAGAATAAAGACTAGTGAATGAACAGTGTTGGGTAGTTAAAGATAGAAAATATTTTACTTTGCACTTGAAAGTTAAGAACTTAACAATTACTGCGGAAATGTGAAGGCACATAGAAAAGTAGTAACACATCATAAAAGCAATTGAAATAACTGAACACTGGAATAGTAAAAAATTGCAACAGTAAAACGTGAATTGGGGGCTATATGTTCAATATTAAGGTAATGTGCAGAGTACATGTTACAACTGAATTTACATTAACCTACATGATAGTGAAGATAAAGCAGCAGCATCTGTTTGGACACCTTAGTACAGTGTGTAACAAAACGAATCATCCGATTTGGCACACATATATTGCTGAAACTAATAAACATATATATTGAATTTGGTAACTTGGTTTCTTCTTTTCACCGGACTGTCCCTTGTATTTTGATCATACAGCACATTTATAAAATTCTTAAATCTTTTTACAGGTCAGGACACTGAAGCAAAGAATATGTATTTTAGAAGAGGAGACTTGTGCCCACAAAGTAAACAATTACCAAGTTCCACAGATACCACCTTCGGGAAGCCATTCTCAGAGTTCTGGAGCTAGCGAGACTTCATTGTGACAGGCCCCCGAAAGAAGAGAAATGAGTGCCTGAATTTTGCTGAAGACGTACATCAGGGAAATAATTCACTTGATTGTCTACTAATAAAGACGGTTAATTTACTTGTAATTATTTGTAGGACAATGTATGTGACTGACTATTTATTGAGAGAAATGTTGATGGCAAAATTTATTTTTAGTGGCCAGTCTTGCCTTTTTAGTCTGCTTTAATAGATAATTTAGTACATATGTATAAAGGAGAAATGAAAGACAAGACTAAATATGTTTCACATGATTTTACTGCTGTACATATGTAATATACAGAACATACCATGTATGCAATAAATATATTGTTACAGTAAATCAGATTCTTTTTAATACAAAGTCGTAGCAAAACTTCATTCATTGTTAGTTTCAGTTTTCTTTGGCCTCACTTTTTCCACTTCCTTTTCTAATTGTGCACATGCTTGTTCTATTTCATAGTTTTTACTCACAAGGCCTACCCACTGTGCTTCAAGCTGCCTCAGTTTTTCACCACCTTGAGTTTGCATGTTTTTTCGCTGCCAGTTAATCTCTTGAATTTGCTTCCTGAAGAAGGACATAAATATTAATCACTATTTACTTATTTAAAGGTTCCTGCATCAGCACTTGAGTTTACTGATGCTCAAGTGACATCCCTAAAAGTACATAAGCTTAACTCTGATTGCATTCTTCCAAGCAGCAAATTAAAAATTCTTAAATTACTAGTTTATTTTAGGAAATGGTGACAAGTTTTGAAATTAGAAAATCAAATTTTGGCACCAGTCAGTATGTTTCATCAAAGATATTCTGAATACACAATCAGTCAAAACAATATTTTTAATAAGCAAACATCTAACACCAATTCTGTCAGTTATGACAAACATACCACATTACTGATACTTAACCAAGTGAGAAGCAAAAAACAAAAGTTAACATTTCATTCAAATCACAATAAACAATTATTCAATGAATATAAAGAAGAAAATGTACATATTGCTAAACAAAATTAGGTTAGCAGGTCAAAACCTTGACTCATTGCCTGTCAGCCATTCATATTGTTTCAACCAAATAAGGAAGATAATTATATTGCTAGTGTGAAAGACAAAATAGATCCAATCACACAAGCATAAATCACTGTAACCCTTAAGACTAGGGAACTGTGTGTCCAGAGAATGAAAGGGGAGAAAGAGAAAGGCATGTTAACTTTATTTTCAATCATAAAAAGACCAAGGGAGGTCATCCACAAAGAGGTGTGGCACAAAACTGAAAACAACTTTCTCGAGTAAAGAGAGATCAGAAGCGAAATTTCAGCACCAGGGATGACACTTGATTAACTACAGGCAAGATGAGGAGAAATTTAAACAGAAGTGTGAAACTACTAAATAAAAAAGAAAAATAATGCTTATACAAGGTCACTCCAAAAGAAATTCACACTATTTTTTTTTTTTAAATCCTTCTTTTATTCTATATGTTTGAAAGTTTTACAGTGTGTAGATACATCCTTTAGGAACAATATTTTCATTTCTCCACATAATTTCCATCCCTCTCAACTGCTTTACGCCATATCTTGGAACCAGCGCCTGTATACCTACATGGTAAAATTCTGGACCAACCTGTTGGAGGCACTGTTTGGCAGTGTGCACAAGGGAGTCATCATCTTTAAACCTTGTTCCAAAAAGAGTGTCTTTCAGTTTCCCAAAGAGATGATAGTCACATGGAGCCAGGTCAGGACTGTAAGGCGGGTGTTTCAGTGTTGTCCATCCAAGTTTTGTGAACGCTTCCATGGTTTTTTGATTGATATGTGGCCGTGCATTGTCATGCAACAGCAAAACATCCTGCTTTTGCCGATGTGGTTGAACACGACTCAGTCGAGCTTGAAGTTTCTTCAGTGTCGTCGCATATGCATCAGAATTTATGGTGGTTCCATTTGGCATGATGTCAACAAGCGAGAGTCCTTCGGAATCTAAAATCACCGTAGCCATAATTTTCCAGCAGAAGGTGTGGCTTTGAATTTTTTTTTTTCTTGGGTGAATTTGCAGGATGCCACTCCATTGATTGCCTCTTCATCTCTGGTGAAAAATGATGGAGCCAGGTTTCATCACCTGTCACAATTCTTCCAAGAAATTCATCTCCACCATTCTCATACTGTTCTAAAAGTTCGCTGCATACCGTTTTTCTTGTTTCTTTATGAGCCACTGTCAACATCCTGGGAACCCACCTGGCACAAACCTTTTTTAATGCCAACACTTTCAGTATTCTGCAAACACTTCCTTCCCCTATCCCAATGTAGTGTGACAATTCGTTCACTGTGATGCGTCTGTTAGCAGTCACCAATTCGTTAACTCTCTGCACATTGTCTGGAGTGTGTGCAGTACAAGGCCTGCCACTGCGATGACAATCCTCAATAATGGCATGCCCGCTTTCATCACGTAACCTGCTTGCCCACCAACTAACTTTATTGCGATCAACAGCAGCATCTCCATACACCTTTTTCAGCCTCTTGTGGATGTTTCCCCACTGTCTCATTTTCACAGCACGTTGCTTCTGATGAACGTTAAGTGTAGCAGCCATCTTTAAGATATGCTGTGACGGCGCCACTCATGGGAACAGTTTGAAAACAAGTGGGAAGGATGTATCTATACACTATAAAACTTTCACACATGCAGAATGAAAAATGTATTTTTACAAAAATAGTGTGCATTTCTTTTGGAGTGACCCTTGTACTAAATTTCTAACTGATTACCAAGCTGTTTCCATAGCAAAATTGACGTAACATTTTCTCTGACTCGTTAAGAGAAGAACGGGGAGGAACAATAAGTAAGGTCTTGTACTAGTTAAGATTAAGAGTATTACTTGCACTGATTGTTACAGATTCCTCAGTCACTGTACTACAAATTTACTACTAGCTCTCACACTGGTAAGCAAATTTACATTGAAGGTTAATTTATGAAGAATATGAGAACCACCAGCATAAAAAAGAATTACCTGGTACAAAACTACATATATATTTATTTGCATTTCCTGTGATAATTAGGGAAAATTAATAAAGGTATTAACACTAAATAATAACTGATGCGTGCATGACAATGTATCAATGCACATTTCCTAACTTATTCTATTGTACACTTACGTTGCGAATCAAGAACTGCTTATTAATGTTGTTAAATTTAGGGGCTGCAACATAAATAAGCTTCTTACCTATCAAGACGTTTAACATAACTCATAATATAATTTTAATAAGAAGTGAGGAAAGGGGGAACAGTTACTTCATGAACACAATAATTACTCCAAACTAGGCTATCACATGTTTAACTACTCAATACTGCACTAATATGCAACAAGAATTTGAACTGAGTATTTGCAATAAGCAATCCTTACAAGGATCCTGGTTGGACACTTCACTCTTAACTACAGAAACACCACAGAACACTTTCAATATGACAATTTTTATATTAAAGTAAAGTCAAGGAAAACTAAGCTTTACAGCTTGCTGTTAATATTCAGCAAACAGGTGATAGATACAAAACACTTTAGAGACTGCACGTGTACACACAGCTAATGAGCCCATACAATTCTTGCTGTGTACTGAGCTGTGTATACTGAGCTGTTCAAGGGAAAAATTGAATATTTTAATAAAGCAACAAAATTACAAATCAGAAAATACAATTTGAAGCAAATTCATTGGTTGACTTGACATATTACCCTCCATCTGTCAATAAAAGGAAGAAGAGGCAATAACAAAGATGGTTAGTTATTTTATAATTTGTTTTATAGTACAAAAACAATTTTTTTCCATTCCATGTTCATTCTTAGTTAAAATATTATTAGAAGTATCTGCCTGCTAAGAGCTGAAACAGTAACATAATTGGAAACAACTGATGTATGAAAAGATGAGTACAGAGCTTCTGGAACTTCTACAACTTTTATATCATACAGGGTGTCCCAGGATGAATTGTCAAAATTTTGGTTGTACGTAAAATATATGAACGCTACAAATAATTCAATACCTTCTCTTGCTGACAGTATAGATAATGTAACTGGTGGTCATAAACAGAAGACCAAAATTCTAAACTTAGGTTTCAAAAATTCGTTCACGGTAGAGGACTGCAGCACCATTCCACCTTTCAATTACTGAACAAACACAAGGATGGCTGACATAGTGTTTAGTGTATCTGGGATTGTTGAACAGTTAAGATTCTTAGACGCCAGGAAGGCATCTGGCCCAGACGGTATCCCCGTAAGATTTTATGTTGACTATGCTACAGTGGAAAGTTCCACGGGACTGGAAGAAGACCCAGGTCATAGCAATATATAAAAAGTGTAGAGAATCGGATGCACATAATTACCGGCCAATTTCACTGACACTGATCTGATGTAGAATCATGGAACATATTGTGTGTTCAGACATAATGACCTTTTTAGACTCTGAGAAGCTCATCTGCAGAAACCAGCACGGTTTTAGGAAACAGCAGTCATGCAAGACACAGCTGTCCCTCTTTGTGCATGATATACAACAGGCTCTAGATACTGGCTCCCAGGTTGATGCCATATTTCTCGGCTTTTGAAAGGCATTCAACTAAGTTCCACACTGTCGCTTGCTCCAAAAAGTGCGCGCTTACGGCCTGTCAGATGACATATGCGGTTGGATAGATAGTTTTCAAACAGACAGGGAGCAGTATGTCGTCCTGGACAGGATGACTTCAAACGAAACAAGCGTAACTTCAGGTGTGCCCAAGAGCAGTGTAATAGGTCCAATGCTTTTTACGATTTACATAAACCATCTGGTTGATGGTATTGACAGCGGCATTAGACTGTTTGCCAATGACTCTGTAGTCTACAAGTAAGTAGTATCACACGAAAGTTGTGAACAAATCAAAGAGGATTTGCAGAAAATAAATGCGTGGTGTAATGACTGGCGGTTATCTCTCAACATTAGTAAGTATAACCTACTGCATATAACGAGGTGAAAATCCCCGTCAATGTACGAGTACAAAATAAATTCCCAGTCTTTGGAAGCAGTAACAACCATCAAGTATCTGGGTGTGACTATTCAAAATGATCTCAAATGGAATGATCAGATTACACAAGTAACGGGTAAGGCGAACTGTAGATTGCGGTTTATTGGTAGAATCCTGAAGCGATGCAGTCCTTCAACATAGAAAATAGCTCACAATATGTTAGATCGTCCATCTTAGAGCACTGTTCGTCCGTATGGGACCCTTACCAGTTGGGTCTGATTCAAGAGATTGAGAAAGTCCAAAGAAGAGCAGCAAGATCCGTGACTGGTACATTTAGCCATCGCGAGAGCGTTACAAATCTCATAAAAAGTTTGAAGTGGGACACACTTGCAGAAAGAAGGCGCGCTATCAGAAGGGGCTCCTCACTAAATTCCGAAATCCGATCTTCATTGAAGATTTAGAGCATATATTATTACCACCAACTTTCAGATCGTGCAATGATCACCATTCAAAGATAAGGGAAATTAGAGCTCGTACTGAGGCATTCAGACAGTCTTTTTCCCCTCGCGCGATCCATGAGTGGAACAGAGGGTGGAAATATGACTCTGGTGCGAATTGTGCCCTCTGCCACACATCGCTTGGTGGCTAGCGGAGTATATATGTAGATGTCAATACTCAGGAACATGACAGAGTACAATCATTCAAACCAAATGTTCTAGTTAACATGAACTCTAAAATGCATACCTTATGAGCAGTTGTTCACTTTCAATACAATGAAACATATCTTCTAGTGAAGAAGTGCTCACAGCTATTAGCGTATGTATTTTACTGCCCATGTTTACGAGAAAAGTTTTTCTTGTTTTGGTCAATACTATCTCCTCCCAAAATATGGAAAGCAAAGACATTGCAGTAGAAAGGATTTGTTTCACGGTATCGAAGATGATGCACCCTTAGTTCTTACAGTAGGTATTTCAGAGCCCATGCTTACTCACTTTTTGTTTCAAATGATCATTCTTGTTTTATCTCTGAATATTGACCATTCCTTCTGGGACATTCAGTATACACTCTTCTCTTTCCAACTGTGAGTGCTTCTAACTTACTACAATGGCAAGTACCCATCTAACACATACTTGTCTTTCAGCCTCCAATTCTCCCAAATCATCTTAAGCCAAGCTTTCATTTCCTCAAACTATTCTAATTTATGTCCTTCTGTGTCTCTTTGCTATTCTTATGTTTCCCTTCATTGAAACACCTTCCCTTTTTGTCCCCTACCCAATTTCCTCTTCCTGTGTCTTTACTTGTCATTCTAATCTTCACCCTGTGCCCTTCAGCAACCACAGTAATTTGAATTTCAGCAGTTACATTATACTATCATGTTGAATTCTTTGTATGCAGCACTTTTATTAAGATTACAGAATCGAACACATTTTATCCACTATCTCTCACCTGTATATACACTCCTGGAAATTGAAATAAGAACACCGTGAATTCATTGTCCCAGGAAGGGGAAACTTTATTGACACATTCCTGGGGTCAGATACATCACATGATCACACTGACAGAACCACAGGCACATAGACACAGGCAACAGAGCATGCACAATGTCGGCACTAGTACAGTGTATATCCACCTTTCGCAGCAATGCAGGCTGCTATTCTCCCATGGAGACGATCGTAGAGATGCTGGATGTAGTCCTGTGGAACGGCTTGCCATGCCATTTCCACCTGGCGCCTCAGTTGGACCAGCGTTCGTGCTGGACGTGCAGACCGCGTGAGACGACGCTTCATCCAGTCCCAAACATGCTCAATGGGGGACAGATCCGGAGATCTTACTGGCCAGGGTAGTTGACTTACACCTTCTAGAGCACGTTGGGTGGCACGGGATACATGCGGACGTGCATTGTCCTGTTGGAACAGCAAGTTCCCTTGCTGATCTAGGAATGGTAGAACGATGGGTTCGATGACGGTTTGGATGTACTGTGCACTATTCAGTGTCCCCTCGACGATCACCAGTGGTGTACGGCCAGTGTAGGAGATCGCTCCCCACACCATGATGCCGGGTGTTGGCCCTGTGTGCCTCGGTCGTATGCAGTCCTGATTGTGGCGCTCACCTGCACGGCACCAAACACGCATACGACCATCATTGGCACCAAGGCAGAAGCGACTCTCATCGCTGAAGATGACACGTCTCCATTCGTCCCTCCATTCACGCCTGTCGCGACACCACTGGAGGCGGGCTGCACGATGTTGGGGCGTGAGCGGAAGACGGCCTAACGGTGTGCGGGACCGTAGCCCAGCTTCATGGAGACGGTTGCGAATGGTCCTCGCCGATACCCCAGGAGCAACAGTGTCCCTAATTTGCTGGGAAGTGGCGGTGCGGTCCCCTACGGCACTGCGTAGGATCCTACGGTCTTGGCGTGCATCCGTGCGTCGCTGCGGTCCGGTCCCAGGTCGACGGGCACATGCACCTTCCGCCGACCACTGGCGACAACATCGATGTACTGTGGAGACCTCACGCCCCACGTGTTGAGCAATTCGGCGGTACGTCCACCCGGCCTCCCGCATGCCCACTATACGCCCTCGCTCAAAGTCCGTCAACTGCACATACGGTTCACGTCCACGCTGTCGCGGCATGCTACCAGTGTTAAAGACTGCGATGGAGCTCCGTATGCCACGGCAAACTGGCTGACACTGACGGCGGCGGTGCACAAATGCTGCGCAGCTAGCGCCATTCGACGGCCAACACCGCGGTTCCTGGTGTGTCCGCTGTGCCGTGCGTGTGATCATTGCTTGTACAGCCCTCTCGGTCTCGCAGTGTCCGGAGCAAGTATGGTGGGTCTGACACACCGGTATCAATGTGTTCTTCTTTCCATTTCCAGGAGTGTAATTTAATATATTCTATCTGTAATTGCCCTGAGACAATCTTTTTTTTTAATATTAAAATTATGTATTTTTCCTTCCCTTTTCCTTTTTTCCCAACAATTTGTCCGAGTTGCTTTGACAAATTGCACAGATAATGGAATAAAGTTTACTTTTTGTAGCTATATTTCAAATATTTTGGCCTAGTTTGCACAATTTGCTTTCTTCATGAAACAACTGCTACCTCCTCTCTTCCCTTCACAAGAAAATCATATGGTTGTAAAACACACACACACACACACACACACACACACACACACACACACACAACAGTCTTTACATTACCTCATGCTCTGCAATTGTTTCTGCGCCTGTGTAACTAACTGAACCAATGTCTCCAAATACGCCTTCCAAGCTTCACAACCATATTCCACCATCAGTTCCAAATTACAAATTCTGAAGCAAAAAAATTAAATTTTTCTGTTTGGAATATTGTAATACTGAGCAAACTAGTATTACAGTTATAGTGTATTGCAAATCATAAATTATGAAAAGATTATAATTTCCAACATTTAGTTTGCACCAATCAGTATCAGTTGGATAGTGGTCTCCTGGCAATGGAGCAACACAATCAACTACCTTAAGTTACCCCCCACAAGGTGATTCACATATTCACCAGCATACCTTGTTGCTTGGTGCTCTAACTGTGCCATGGAATTTTCAACACACTCTGTCCATGCAGCTATATCAGTCATCTTACCAGCAGGAGGTGGTGGAAGTTCGTAACGCTTCATACTCAAAACATCCATTGGAAGACGTTGCTGCATCCTCTCAAATTCATTTCGCATTATTTCTGTCTGAAAGCACGAATGACAAAATAAAACTGGGTGGTAAAATTCATTCCACATCATGCATCTGCACACAGTAAGTCAGAAATAACAATTCTCTCATATGTAATTCAATTTTATCATGACTGTCAATTTTATCACGATTGCTCTTAAATGTAAACATTGTGTGGCCTAAACAGAAACAGTACACTGGCAAATTATTTAAAATACCAGTTGATACTTTCCAAGTAACACCTACCATACATAACTTCAATAATTTTTAAAAGAACCTCACTGTAATAGCAATGAATTACCTCCAAAGAAGTTTCAGGCAATGGGTGACAAAAATATATTTTAATTATCACACTATTTCAAAATATCAGCCAAATACGCAGTCCAGTATCACTGATGTGACCACCACCTATGTTCAACGTCAATATGCAATACCCACTCACAGGCAGCAGGTGGCAGCATTAACAGTAGAGGGCACAAAGTATGCCTGGGGGGGGGGTCTGTCATAATGCAGAAATGGAGCAATTTATCTGAGGTTCCATGCACATGATCAAAGTCTTCCATACCAAGGATGGAAGAATTTCCAGAACGGCTAAGTTTGTAAACTGTCTGTGTGCCGCTATGGTCGAGGTATGCTGTGCACGGCAAAGTGACACTCTGGTGCACCATGGGTCACGGATGACATGGGTGAACAATGGCTACAGAGATGTGAACGGACAAATAGATGTGAACCCACTGAACCAGTGACTGCACAGATAACCCAAGGGGCAACCAACAGTGTCTCCTCACCGAGTGTTCAGTGAACGTTGCTACCTATGGGCCTCCACAGCAGGTGCTGTTCATTGCTGACTGCTGTTCATTGGCAACGAAGGCTGGAATTTGCACACCAATACTACAACTACATGTCCATTGAGTAGCAACATGTGATCGTTTCAGATGAATCACATTTTATACTCCACTGGACAGATGGTCATTGGCATGTAACATCTGGAACTAAACACCCTGCAACAAATCATTGGATAGGTCCAGGCGGAGGCAGGAACGTTATGATCCAGGGAACGTTTTCATGGCATTCCCTGCATGATCTTGTCATTCTGGAAGGCACAGTGAAACAACAGAAGCATGCATCTATCCTTGGGATCCATGTTCACCCTCAGCACAACAGCATCTATCAGAGGATAATGCATTGTGTCACACAGATCGCAGTGTATGCGCATGGTTCGAAGAGCACCAGGGTGAATTTACTGTACTCCCCAGATTTAAATCCAATTGAGAATCTGTGGGACCACCTACATCAGGCTCTTCATGCCATGGATCCTCAATCTAGAAACCTACCACAGCTGGCCATGGCACTAGAGTCAGCACGACTCCACGTTCCTGTCTGTGTATTCCAGAATCTCACTGACTTTCTTCCTGCACATCTCTCAGTAGTTCGCACTGCAAAAGTTGGTTATACAGGCTTTGGCAAGTAGTCACATGAAAGTGACTGGGCAGTGTAACACTTAAAAAAATAAAAATAAATTTAAAAATAATTATATTTTACTTCAGGAGACATGATTTACACAACTTTAAAAATTGATTTATGACCTAAAACTGGAAATAAATTATAAACAAATGGAAGGCCGTGTTCTGGCAAAGCTCCAGTGTCTTGCAGTGAAACTTCATTATAATAATATAGTAGTTAGTGGCATAAAACATGTAAATCCTTGCAATAGTCACTCCGTACCCATTTAACTGCAGCCCAGCCCTGTGTTTACATGGCTGCCAAGTTCGTGTGCTCTGTCCACTGCTACCTCAGCACTGGACAGCAAGGGCAAACTGCCAGCCATGTAAACGTGAGACCAGATTGCCGTTAAGTGCTTATGGAGTAGGCATTGCAGGGATTTATACGCTTGTTGTCATCTATGACTATATACAGAGAGAGACTGCAAGACAGTGGCACTTTGTCAGATGATGGAGGAGAGAGTACAGCTTTCAAAATGTCAATGACACAGGGTAAATTGATGCAGTAATAATCCGAGAAAATTTTATTCCGTTGACACGTCACAAATGTGTCATCTAGTTTCAATAGAGCCCTATACTGCACTCCCAGTAATGTTCTACATATACACTAAAATTATCACTTACTCCATGGAAAGAATATTACGTAAGTAATCAGGCACAGGTACAACTGGCTTTAAACTTTCATACAGCATAACAGACAGGATTTGCAAGTCATAATGAAATTATAAATTGGAACATTGACTATGAATTGCCATTTTGTATAGGTTTCAAAATTTTTGAGATGTCTATGCTAATACAGACACAAGGCAGTGATTCAGTCTACTTATTATAGTGAAGAACTTTGACATCAACATCACAGACTCCATCATACTTCATCAAGATAATGACAGATTGAGAACTCTAAGAGAAATAATGCATGGAGATCCCACAACACCAAAAATATTGTCAGCAACCCGAATGATCAGAATTTTAAACTAGGAAAATTAAATAGGAATGCAGTTTAATAGGACAAATGTTGACAACCAATATTTTGATGTTTGCTTCTAGTGCAGATAAACTTTGAGAATGGACAGCACTAATAGCAGTTGAAGAATTACACTCTCAAGAAAGTACGCTTCCAATGTCTCCAGATTTGCAATATCAATACACACACACACACACACACACACACAGTCTACAGAAGTCACTTAAGTTATGCCTTCATGCCCACTGTTATCACAGCTGTGGCAGCTTGATGACCTGCAACACAGTGAGGAGGAAGTGTGCTGTGGGGCTGCTGAAAACTACAGCTGCTAGCATAAACAGAAAACTGGAAACATGGCCAAATAATCAACTGACAGTTGAAGAGTCATACACAGCAACACCCTGTATGCTGGATGTCTTTTCAATATCGTGATTTTGGTTTTCAGTAAATAATGCTGTTATTATGCACAATACACACTTGAATAGGATGCACAATATATACTTGAATAGGAATACATTCAGAGTTAGAGTACAAAAGGCAGATGAAAACTTAGCAACTAAAATGTCTTATTCTGCCTTTGGGGCATTGTTTCATTCATTATGTTTCATTAGAGTGTCTGGCAAAGACATCACAGAAAGCATTTGCTTATCGGTATATTAAAATGAATAATAAAAGTTGCGCGCGCACACGCACGCGCGCGTGCGCGCATCTTTTATTATTCATTTTAATATACCGATAAGCAAATGCTTTCTGTGATGTCTTTGCCAGACACTCTATCAAATCTGTAATATTTGCCATCGTCCTAAGAAGATTGCCTAAGAGGAAAGAATTTGCAATGGAGCCAATCAAAAAGAGAAATATCGTTCTGTTTTGTCATGAAGCCACTCCTGGATGATAGCTGCGTATTTGCTTTGTAGTCAGCCTTACTGAAGCTGTCACCAAATCGTACTCACAAGCAATGGAAACATAGCAATAAGTTTTAAAATGCATCACTTAAAATTATTACTGTGATGTGTTGATATGTTGATTAATTTTGAACAGTGTTGTTACATGGCAAAGTCTAGTTCCCACATATCAGCTGGATTTTTCAGTATGTCACTGCTTCCTTGCCCATAACAATACGAGAGAAGGAAAGTTGCTACTCACCATATAGCGGAGATGCTGAGCCGCGATAGGCACAATAAGTCACAGAATCATAGCTTTCGGCCATTAAAGCCTTTGTCAGCAGTAAACACACGCGCGCACGCACACACACACACACACACACACACACACACACACACACACACACACAAGCACAACTTGCACACACATCTGCAGTTTCAGAGAGCTGAAACTACACTGCGAGCAGCAGCACCAGTGCATGATGGGAGTGGCGACTGGGTGGGGGGAGGGGGAAGGGTAGTATGGTGGGAGTGGAGGAGAGTGAAGTGTTGAACTTTAGACGGAGGGTGTGTGTGTGTGTGTGTGTGTGTGTGTGTGTGTGTGTACATACAATTTCATGTACTTTCATCACATTTTAATATAATCATGACAAAGTAAGAAATGAAATGAAATGAGAAAACTGAATAAAAGTGTTAATGCTTCATACCTGGCAGACCCCTAATTTAAACAACAATGAAGATACAGTTACTGAGAGAACAAGAACAAGTCGAAGCTGGTTTGCAGCTATAACTGATTAAATAAAATACTAGTATCAGTTGGAAAAAATACACTAAGATGAAAAATGAAAGAATTACTGAAATGGGACATCAATTGGTAGATGTGATGTACATGTACAGATAAATAACTGTTCACAATTTCAGAAAAAGTCTGATGATTTATGCAAGAGAAAGAGCATAACATGTGCAAGTCAATAATGCACCTCTTGCCCTTATGCAAGCAGTTATTCGGCTTGGCATTGACTGACAGATCATCGCTGGTCATCAGGGCTCAAATGGAAGCTGTGCTAAGCACTGAAGACAATTACACTCCAGTCAATGAGATTCCAGACTGAAGGCGTGTCTGGAGACTCAAAACTGGAGTGGGGTAACAACCTGACTATCGCCCACCATTCAGCTTGACAACCAGGGGCGATGGTCTGGGATGCCATTTTATTCCGCACTCTATTTGTCACCCGCAGCAGCCTTACAGCACAGTGGTTCATCGACGATATTCTAAGCCCCATTTCGTTGCCCTTCATTGTGAACCATCTTGGGTTTACATTTCAGCAAGATACAGCCCGCCCACACAAAGCGAGAGTTTCTATGCCTTGTCTTCTCAAAGCAACGAAAAAAGAATGCCAAATTCAAAAGAATGCAAACTCCCCAAGACTGGCTAAGTTTCACGGAAGCTTGAAATTTAGTGCGGACGTCAATGCGAGATGCTTTTAATAGTTTCCACAATGAAATATTGTCTCAAAATATAGTAGAAAACCCAAAGATTGGTTGGTTGGTTTGTTTGTGGGATTAAAGGGACCAGACTGCGATGGTCATTGGTCCCTTTTTCCAAAAAATTAAAACCGCCCAAAGAGAATAAAAACGAACAGCAGGAAAGACGTCAGACGACATGGGACAAGAAAGACTCCGACAGAGATCAGACAAAACAAATTAAAACACACAGAGAGTGACGGTGGTTGGCCGACCATAGAGAAAAAAAGAGGAAAAACCAACCACCAAGAACACATTAAAAACTCAGTTTAAAATCAGAGGCTAAAAGCCAGAATCAACACTAAAAAACATAAACACTCAGATTAAACGATAAAAACCCCCTGCCTGAATAAAACGCAAAACTAAGTCCACCATGGCAGAGTCATCTAGTAAAAGGGCAGGGAGCGTATCAGGCAGCGTAAATGTCTGCCTGAGCACAGTTAAAAGCGGACAAGTTAATAAAATGTGCACCACCATCAAAATCGCCCCACAGCGACAGAGAGGTGGGTCCTCACGACGCAAAAAATAACTGCGAGACAGTCGGGTGTGGCCAATGCGGAGCCGACAAAGAACAACTGAATCTCTGCGAGTGGCTCGCATGGATGACTGCCACACACGTGTCGTCGCCTTGAGAGAACGGAGTTTGTTTGGCGTGGGCAGATTGCGCCATTCAGTGTCCCAAAGCGAGAGAACTCCGCTGCGGAAGACTGCCCGCAAATCAGTCTCCGGGAGGCCAATGTCCAGGGTGGGTTCACTGGTGGCCTGTTTGGCCAGGCGGTCAACATGTTCATTGCCCAGGATACTGACATGACCGGGGCTCCACACAAAGACCACAGAGCGGCCGCAACGGGCAAGAGAATGCAGGGACTCGTGGATAGCCATCACCAGACGAGAACGAGGGAAACACTGGTCGAGAGCTCGTAAACCGCTCAGGGAATCGCTACAGATGACGAAGGACTCACCTGAGCAGTAGCGGATATACTCTAGGGCACGAAAGATGGCGACCAGCCAGCTCAGCAGTAAAAACGCCGCAGCCAGCTGGCAATGAATGTTGTTCATAGTGATCCCCTAGAGTCAGAGCATAACCGACATGACCAGCAACCATCGAGCCGTCGGTGTAAACAACTCCAGAGCTCTGATACGTGGCCAGGATGGAATAAAAGTGGCATCGGAAGGCCTCTGGAGGGACTGAGTCCTTTGGGCTCTGTGCCAAATCGAGCCGAAGGCAAGGGCGAGACACACACCATGGGGGCGTGCACAGAGGTGCCCGGAAAGGAGATGGAACTGGGAAAAACCCAAGCCCAGAGAGGAGCTCTTTGACGCGTATGGTGATCGGACAACCCGACCGGGCCCAACGGTCTGGCAGATGGACGACTTTTTTTTTGTTTTTTTGGTGGGGTTTAAGGGCGCTCAACTACTGAGGTCATTAGCGCCCAGTCACAATTGTTAGAGCACATAGAATCTAGTAAAACTAGAGAGGAGGAGGGGGGGGGGGGGGGGGGACACCAGAAAGTTCTTACAAAGATGCAGATAAAATAAGTGAAGGAGTTAGATGTCTTTGGACAAGCCAGTCAAAGTTATAAAACGCAGAACACGAGCAGCTGCTCGAGCGTCATCAGCTAAAATATCCGGTAAAGTAGATGGGAGGGACAGGACAACACGAGATTGACTAAAGCGGGGACACGACAATAAAACATGGCGCACTGTTAATGCATGACCACAAGGGCACTGCGGGGCTGGGTCACCAGAGAGCAGGTAGCAGTGGCTAAACCGGCAATGCCCAATCCGCAACCTGGTCAGAAGGACCTCTTCTCGCCGAGATGGTCGGGAGGAGGTTGTCCAAGCAGTTGGGAGCGGTTTTACTGCCCGGAGCTTGTTTCCTTGGAGGGATGACCAAGCATCCCACCACAACGACACAAGCCTCTTACAAACATCCCCACGAACGTCAGATGACGGGACACAACGGGAGGCTGGCCGAGGCAGGAGGACTGCAGCCTTGGCTGCAGCACCTGCAGCCTCATTCCCAGGCACTCCTACATGTCCGGGAACCCACAGAAAGCTGACAGGAGAACCATTATCAGCGAAAGAATGGAGGGACTGCTGTATCCGTTGAACCAAGGGATGGACCGGATAGGGAGCTCCAAGGCTCTGAAGAGCACTGAGTGAGTCAGAGCAGAGTACATACGATGAATGGCGGTGGCGGCGGGCATACTGAACGGCCTGATGGAGAGCAAAAAGCTCGGCCGTAAAGCTGGAACATTGGTCGAGGAGCCTGTATTTAAAGGTGGCGGCCCCGACGACAAAGGCACAGCCGGCACCATCGTCAGTTTTGGAGCCATCGGTGTAAATAGAGGTGTGACCGGCAAGTCGAGCATGAAGTTCGACAAACCGTGAGCAATACACTGCAGCCGGAGTACCCTCCTTAGGGAGTGAGCTGAGGTCGAGATAAATATGAACCGGAGCCTGGAGCCAAGGTGGTGACGGGCTCTCACCCTCTCTGAAGGTGTTAGGGAGGACAAAATCCAATTGTCGAAGCAGGCGACGGAAGCGGACTCCGGGGGGCAGCAGGGCAGACACATACAATCCGTACTAACGGTCGAGAGAATCAGCGAAGAAGGACTGGTAAGAGGGGTGGTCGGGCATAGACAACAGCCGGCAGGCATACCGACAAAGCAGTACGTCGCGCCGGTAGGTCAATGGTAATTCGGCAGCTTCAGCATAAAGACTCTCGACAGGACTAGTGTAGAAGGCTCCGGTCGCAAGACGTAACCCCCGATGGTGGATGGAGTTGAGACGGTGTAAGAGGGACGGCCCAGCAGACGAGTAGACGAAGCTCCCATAATCCAGCTTCGATTGGACTACGGACCGATACAAGCGAAGCAGGACAGTGCGATCTGCTCCCCAAGATGAACCACTAAGAACTCTGAGGACATTAATGGAACGTGTACAACGGGCCGCCAAATAAGAGACATGCGGAGACCAACAAAGTTTCCTGTCCAACGTGAGCCCTAGAAACTTAGTTGTTTCCACGAATGGGAGAACAACGGGACCGAGATGTAAGGATGGCGGAAGGAACGCTTTATATCGCCAAAAGTTGATGCAAACCGTCTTCTCTTCAGAGAACCGGAAGCCATTTGCCACGCTCCATGAGTATAGGCTGTCTAGACAACGCTGAAGGCAGCGCTCCAGGAGGCATGTTCTCTGGGCACTGCAGTAGATCGCGAAGTCATCGACAAAGAGAGAGCCTGAGACATTAGGTGGAATGCAATCCATAATTGGATTGATCGCGATGGCAAAAAGGGCTACGCTCAAGACGGAGCCCTGAGGCACTCCGTTCTCCTGGAGGAAGACGTCGGACAATACGGAACCCACACGTACCCTAAACTTTCGATCCGTTAAAAAGGAATCAATAAAAAGGGGCAGGCGACCGCGTAGGCCTCACCTGTGCATAGTGCGGAGGATACCTCCTCTCCAACAGGTATCATAAGCCTTCTCCAAATCGAAGAACACGGCTACCGTTTGGCGCCTTCGCAAAAAGTTGCTCATGATGAATGTCGACAAGGTCACAAGGTGGTCAACAGCGGAGCGGCGGCGATGAAAGCCGCATTGGACATTGGTAAGTAGCCGTCGAGATTCAAGAATCCAAACTAACCGAGCATGAACCATGCGCTCCATCACCTTACAGACACAGCTTGTAAGAGAAATGGGGCGGTAACTAGAAGGAAGGTGTCTATCCTTCCCGGGTTTGGGTATAGGAACAACGACGGCGTCACGCCAACGCATGGGGACTTGACCTTCGGTCCAGACGCGATTGTAGGTACGAAGAAGGAAGCTTTTGCCTGCCGGAGAAAGGTGTGCCAGCATCTGAACGTGAATGGCATCTGGCCCCGGAGCAGAGGACCGGGACAGTGCAAGCGCACGTTCGAGTTCCCGCAGAGTAAAGGGGGCATTATAAGTTTCCAGATTCAGCGAGTGGAAGGAAGGTCGCCGAGCCTCTTCTGCCTCTTTCCTGGGAAGGAAGGCAGGGTGGTAATGGGCGGAGCTTGAAACCTCCGCGAAAAACCGGCCGGAAGCGTTGGCGACAGCCACAGTATCAACGAGGACCTCATTACCTGAGGTCAGGCCAGGTACCGAGGAGTGGGCCTTAATGCCCGACAGCCGGCGCAGGCCACCTCAAACGACAGAAGAGGGAGTAAAACTGTTAAAGGAGCTGGTGAAAGAGGCCCAACAAGCTCTTTTGCTGTCTTTGATGACTCTACGGCATTGCGCTCTGAGTCGTTTGTATCCAATACAATTCGCCAACGTAGGATGGCAGCGAAAGGCGCGTAAAGCACATCGTCGAGCACGGATAGCGTCTCTACAAGCCTCGTTCCACCAGGGGATGGAAACGCGACGTGAAGAAGAGGTAGTACGAGGAATGGAACGTTCGGCAGCATTGATGATAACAGCCGTGAGGTATTAGACCTGACTGTCACAACTGAGAAAATCGTGGTCCGGAAAGGTTGCCAGGGAGGAGTAAAGTCCCCAGTCAGCTTTCGGTATGTTCTAGCTCGAAGGACGTGGGGATGGGGTGTGGTGCAGGAGACGAACGACACAGGGGAAGTGGTCGCTCGAATAGGTGTCAGAAAGGACATACCACTCAAACCGACGGGCAAGTGTGGTAGAACAGATTGAGAGGTCCAAGTGGGAGTAGGTATGAGTAGAGTCCGAGAGGAAAGTCGGGGCGCCAGTATTGAGGCAGACAAGATTGAGATGGTTGAAGACATCCGCCAAGAGTGAGCCTCTTTGACAGGATGCAGGAGAGCCCCAAAGGGGATGATGGGCATTGAAGGCGCCAAACAATAAAAACGGCGGGGGAAGCTGAACAATCAGGTGCATCATGTCAGCCCGACTAACAGCGGATGACGATGGAGTGTAGATGGTACAAACTGAAAAAGTAAAAGCAGAAAGAGTAATACGGACAGCTATTGCTTGGAGTGGGGTGGTCAATGGGATGGGATGGTAATAGACATCGTCCCGAACGAGCAACATGACCCCACCATGAGCTGGGATACCGTCCACAGGGGTGAGGTCATACCGCTCCGAGGTATAGTGGGTAAAGGCAATACGGTCAGTCGGGCGCAACTTGGTTTCCTGGAGACCAAGGACGAGCGGACAGTGCAGGCGGAGGAGCAGTTGTAATTCCTCCTGATTAGATCAAATACCTCTTATGTTCCAATGTAACAAGGCCATCGCTAGTCAAAAAAGAGGGGGAACGAGACGGGGGAAGAGCTGGTCACCTCGACGGCCGCGGAGGGCCAGGTTTCGAGGGAACAACGCTACAACCGGCGGGAGGCGGATCCTGTTCCATCGACTCGTCGCCAGCTGCGGCCGCTGTCCCTGGTTGTGTAGGAGGGGCAGCATCATTTGCCGACGAGAGGCCAGCTGAGCGCCTGGCAGCAGAGCGTTCCGGCGAAACTGAGGACGCCTGGAGCAGCGACTCACGGATGGAGCGTCAGACGAAACGTGCCGGGGTGGAGAGGGGAATAGAGACTTCTTCTTGAAGGCCTTCTTCGAAGTCCGAGGAGGCACAGGGATGGTGGGCTGGACCCGAAGAAGGTCCTCACGCGCGGGGTCCGTTTTGGAACGCCGGACCTCGGAAGCTGGGGTCTGGAACGTTTCCCTGATGGACGCCTGAGGCGGAGGCATAGACCCCGGATGGGGGGAGGAGGCGGAGGGGGGACAGGATAGGGGTGAGGATACCGCGGAAGGAGTGGACACTACTGAGGCAAACGAAGTGGTCAACAGCACGGGATGGAGGCGGTCATACTTCTTCCTGGCCTCAGAATAAGAGAGACGATCCAAAGTTTTGAGTTCTTGTATCTTCTTCTCCTTCTGATACGCGGGGCAGTCTAAGGATCTAGGCGAGTGGATGCCGGGACAATTAACGCACCGAGGTGGTGGGGTGCATGTATGTTCCTCACGAAGAGGACGTCCAAAATCGCCACAAAGGGGCTCAGCCTCACACCGTGACGACATGTGCCCAAAGCGCAAACACCGAAAACAGCGCATAGGAGGCGGGATGTAAGGTCGCACGTCGCACCGGTAGCACATCACCTTTACCTTCTCCGGGAGAACGTCCCCCTCGAAGGCGAGGATAAAGGCCCCGGTGTCGATGCAACGGTCTTTGGGGCCGCACTGGACTCGCCGGACGAAATGCACGCCTCGGCGCTCCAGGTTGGCCCTGAGCTCATCATCAGATTGCAGCAGGAGGTCCCGATGAAAAATAACCCCCTGCGTCCTATTTAGTGCCAGATGCGGGACAATGGACACTGGGATGTCCCCTAGGCGGTCGCACGCCTGGAGCGCCGCCGACTGTGTGGCGGAGGTGGTCTTTATAAGAACGGACCCCGAACGCATCTTACTGAGAGCCTCGATTTCCCCGAAGATGTCCTCAATGTGCTGAACAAAGAACATGAGCTTGGAGGTGGCAAACGTCCCCCCATCGGTTCGAGAACAGACCAAATAGCGGGGGAAGTACTTCGCCCCAAGCCGGCGGGCCTGTCCCTCCTCCCACGGAATGGCCAAGGGGGAAAGGACAGGAGAACCAGAACCAGAGACAGTACCTTTCCTTTTGAAAGACTCGGCCGCAGAGCGACCTGATACGTGTTGACGTATCATCTGCGAAACGTCCGCCCCGATACCACCCACTCCGACCAGGGGCTCTCCCCACGGGCGCCACCCAGCCTCAGCAAGGGCCACCTGGCAGGATGACCGTTGCCGGGAGTCCTGATGCCCCAAGGAGACGGGCATCTACTCCTTGGCCGACGTGGGGAGGGTGCAGCTCAGGTATCGGCAGTATGATCCCTGTGTTGTCAGGGAGCTACAACCTAGAGGGTACATGACGACCCCACCACAACGGGCTGGCTACCGTGCTGGATTTCTGGTGCCATGGAAAGTCCATCATGATCGTAGGTGCAGATGGGGACGCACTATGGGCGTAACTTATACAACCCATCAGGCGTTTAGGCCCAATTTGAGGAATAGTGGGTATGGTTACAACGCCGGTACAATGCTGAGTGCCAAGGTCTTAGTGCACTGAGGACCAGTGGTACACCACGTAAGGCGTCCTTCCCCAAAAGGCTTGTACTTCTGTAGAATTTTGAAAAATGGAGGTCAAACCCCAAGGGGGACCATCACATGGAAGGCCGAAACGGTTGAAACTCCTTTTAGTCGCCTCTTACGACAGGCAGGAATACCTCGGGCCTATTCTTACCCCGGACCCGCAGGGGGTAGATGGACGACTGACTGTGGGAACAGTACACGGTAATTTGGATGCCCGGGCAAGCTAAAAACATGGGCAGCATAAGCCGCCAGTAAATGTTGGCGCCTCAGTCGCAGTGTAAGGACACCTGCCTCAACAAGTATGCTGTCCACAGGGCTGGTGCGGAAGGCACCAGTGGCAAGTCGGATCCCGCTGTGTAGTATTGGGTCCAGCACCCGCAACGCAGATGGGGATGCTGAGCCATAAGCCAGGCTCCCATAATCCAGACGGGACTGGATTAACGCCTGGTAGAGCCGCAACAGGATAGATTGGTCGGCGCCCCAGCGGGTGTGGCTCAAGCATCTCAGAGCGTTTAGATGCCGCCAACACGCCTGTTTAAGCTGCCGGATATGAGGCAGCCAAGTCAACCGGGCATCGAAAACCACCCCCAAAAACCTGTGTGAGTCCACCACTGAAAGAAGTTCGCCGGCAAGATAAAGCTGCGGCTCCGGGTGGACAGTACGTCGCCGGCAGAAATGCATAACGCAGGTCTTGGCTGCCGAAAACTGAAAACCACGCGCTACAGCCCAAGACTGCGCCTTGCGGATTGCACCCTGTAGCTGACGTTCAGCAGCTGCAATGCCAATAGAGCTATAGTAAAGGCAAAAGTCGTCAGCATACAGGGAAGCGGAGACAGAATTGCCCACAGCCGCAGCGAGCCCGATAATGGCTATTAAAAACAGGCAGACACCTAAAACAGAACCCAGTGCCACACCGTTCTCCTGGACGTGGGAGGAACTATATGAGGCAGCGACTTGCATGCGGAAGGTACGATACGACAGAAAATTGCGGATAAAAATCGGCAGAGGACCCCGAAGACCCCATCCATGAGGCGTAGAAAGGATGTGATGACGTCATGTCGTATCGTAAAAACCCAAAGAGATTCTGGTCGTCTGTAAAGTACACCAGTGGCAAAAAACAGTCAATACCATCACTGCATGATAGCGATGGAAATGTTACCGACGATAGTGCCACTAAAGTGGAGTTACTAAATACCGTTTTCCGTAATTCCTTCACGAAAGAAGACGAAGCAAATATTCCAGAATTCAAAACCAGAACAGCTATTAGCATGAGTGACATTAAAGTAGTTATCTTAGGGGTTGCGATAAAACTCAAATCACTTAAGAAAGGCAAGTCCTCTGGTCCAGATGGTATACCCATAAGGTTCCTTTCAGAGTATGCAGAAAAAATAGTGCCTTTCTTAGCAACCGCTCACTTGATGAAAGGTCTGTTCCTAAAGACCGGAAAGTAGCACAGGTCACACCAATATTCAAAAAAGGAAATAGGAGTAACCCATTGAATTACAGACCCATATCACTGACCTCAATTTGCAGTACTCTAACATTATGAAGAAAATGACTTATTGATACATAACCAACACGGGTTCAGAAAATATCGTTCTTGTGTAACACAGTCAGCTCTTTATTCCATGAAGTAATGAGTGCTGTCTACAACGGATCTCAGATCAATTCCATATTCCTAGATATCCAGAAGGCTTTTGATACCATTCCTCACAAGCGACTATTAATCAAATCCCATGCATATGGAGTATCATCTTAGGTTTTTTTTTTGTGGTTTTTAGGGCGCACAACTTCAACGGTCATTAGCGCCCAGACTACGTTAGGAATGCACCGCGAGTCACAAGTTTAAAACAGCAACGAAACGGAAAACACGATAAAAGACAGACTGACAGGCATAGGATTAAAAAAAAAAAAAAAAAAAAAAAAAGCATAATCAAATGTCCTTAGAGAGGGTTGTCAAGTTGATAAAATGAAGAACGCGAGCAGCTGCTCGTGGGTCATCCGCTAAAATGGCATCTAGAGTACATGGCAGGCCAACGTCAAGACGCAGTGTGTTAAAATCCGGACAGGACGTTAAAATGTGGCGGACCGTCAGCAATTGCCCACATGGGCAGAACGGCGCCGGCGCAGCCGTCAGCAGATGGCGATGGCTGAACCGGCAGTGTCCAATTCGTAACCGGGCCAAAACTACCTCCTCCCGCCGAGAAGGGCGTGAGGAGGACGTCCAAGCTGCGGGAAGAGGTTTCAAGACCCGAAGCTTGTTGTCTGTAAGTGCAGCCCAATCGGCATGCCACAGAAATAAAATGCGCCGACAAATGACCCTGCTACAATCTGATGAAGGGACACAACAAGAAGCTGTCCGAGGCTGGAGGACCGCAGCCTTGGCCGCGGTATCTGCAGCTTCGTTCCCAGGGATACCGACATGGCCAGGAACCCACATAAAGCTAACTGGAGAACAGACGTCCACCAGCTGCTGAAGAGAGCGTTGGATCCGGTGCACGAAAGGGTGAACCGGGTACGGATCACTGAGGCTCTGGATGGCGCTCAGGGAATCGGAGCAGATGACATATGCAGAATGTCGGTGGCGGCAGATGTAAAGAATAGCCTGGTAGAGGGCAAAGAGCTCAGCTGTGAAGACCGAACAATGGCCATGGAGCCGGTATTTGAAACTTTGTGCCCCGACAATAAAAGAACACCCGACCCCGTCATTGGTCTTAGAGCCATCTGTATAAATGAAGGTCATATTAATGAACTTCGAACGAAGTTCGACAAAACGGGAGTGGTAGACTGAACCGGGGGTAACCTCCTTTGGGAGCGAGCAGAGGTCAAGGTGGATGCGAACCTGAGCCTGGAGCCAAGGTGGCGTGTGGCTCTCGCCCACTCGAAAGGTTGCAGGGAGTGAAAAATTAAGGTGTTGAAGGAGGCGATGAAAGCGAACTCCAGGGGGTAGCAGGGCAGAGACATACAACCCGTATTGACGGTCGAGAGAGTCATCAAAAAAGGAACGATAAGACGGGTGGTCGGGCATTGCCAGTAGCCGACAGGCATACCGACAAAGCAGTATTTCGCGCCAGTAGGTGAGTGGCAATTCACCAGCGTCAGCATGAAGACTCTCGACGGGACTAGTATAAAACGCTCCGATCGCAAGTCGTAAACCCCGATGTTGTATGGAGTTGAGGCGGCGTAAGATGGATGGCCGTGCAGAGGAATATACGAAGCTCCCATAATCCAGCTTGGAGCGGACAATCGACCGATATAGGTGAAGTAGGACGGTTCGATCCGCTCCCCACGACATACCACTGAGAACACGGAGGACATTTAGAGAACGGGTACAACGGGCAGCCAAATATGACACATGTGGAGACCAGCTAAGTTTCCTGTCAAATGTAAGACCTAAAAATTTTGTTGTCTCCACGAATGGGAGAGCAACGGGACCGAGTCGTAAGGACGGTGGGAGAAACTCTTTGTAGCGGCAGAAGTTAATACAGACCGTCTTCTCGGCAGAAAAACGGAAGCCATTGGCGACACTCCAGGAGTAAAGACGGTCAAGAGAACGCTGAAGACAGCACTCCAGGAAACACGTACGCTGCACGCTGCAATAGATGGTAAAATCGTCCACGAAAAGGGAGCCTGATACATCAGCTGGGAGGCAATCCATTATTGGATTGATCGCTATGGCGAAGAGAGCGACGCTCAAAACTGAGCCCTGTGGCACCCCATTCTCCTGGCGAAAGGTGTCCGACAGGACAGAACCCACACGTACCCTGAACTGTCGATCCATTAAAAAGAAACGAATAAAAAGAGGGAGGCGACCGCGAAGGCCCCATGTATGCATGGTACGGAGAATGCCCGCCCTCCAACAGGTGTCGTAAGCCTTCTCCAAATCAAAGAACACAGCCGCAGTCGGGCGCTTCCGCAAGAAGTTATTCATAATGAAGGTCGACAAGGTAACCAGATGGTCAACAGCAGAGCGGCGCCTACAAAATCCACATTGTACATTGGTAAGTACGCGTCGAGACTCGAGCAGCCAAACCAAACGGGAGTTAACCATTCGCTCCATCACTTTACAGACACAGCTGGTAAGCGAGATGGGTCGATAACTGGAAGGTAAGTGCTTGTCCTTCCCCGGCTTAGGGATCGGGACAACAATAGACTCGCGCCAGCATGCGGGAACATGTCCCTCAATCCAGATGCGATTGTAAGTACGAAGAAGATAACCTTTACCCGCAGGAGAAAGGTTCTTCACCATCTGAATATGAATAGAATCAGGCCCTGGAGCGGAGGACCGTGATCGGCCAAGTGCATTTTCGAGTTCCCGCATGGTGAATGGGGCATTATAACTTTCACGATTCGAAGAGCGGAAGTTAGGTGGCCTAGCCTCCTCTGCCTGTTTGCGGGGGAGGAAGGCAGGGTGGTAATGAGCGGAGCTCGAAACCTCTGCGAAAAAGCGGCCGAAGGCATTGGAGACAGCCTCAGGGGCCACAAGGATGTCATTCGCGACCGTCAAGCCAGAAACTGGTGAGTGGACCTTAGTGCCAGATAGCCGGCGCAGGCTACCCCAGACAACAGAAGAAGGAGTAAAATTGTTGAAGGTGCTTGTGAAAGCAGCCCAGCTGGCTTTCTTGCTTTCTTTAATAATACGACAACAGTGTGCACGTAATCGTTTATAATTGATACAATTCGCCACTGTAGGGTGGCGTTTAAAGGTGCATAAAGCACGTCGACGAGCACGTAAGGCGTCTCTACATGCTGCGGTCCACCAGGGGACCGGTACGCGACGTGGAGAAGAAGTAGGGTGAGGGTTGGAATATTCAGCAGCAGTGAGAATGACTTCCGTGAGGTGTGCGACCTGACGATCGCAGCTTGTGAAGGTTTGATCCTGAAAGGTCGCCCTGGAAGAGAAGAGCCCCCAGTCTGCTTTGGAGATGGTCCAACTAGATGAGCACGGAGAGGGGGTATGCTGCAGGAGATGGATAACACACGGGAAGTGGTCGCTCAAATATGTATCAGAAAGTGCACACCACTCAAACCGACGTGCAAGTTGGGAAGTACATATAGAGAGGTCTAAATGGGAATAGGTGCGAGATGTGTCCGAAAGAAAAGTAGGGGCGCCAGTATTGAGGCAGACAAGATTGAGCTGGTTGAAAAGGTCTGCTAACAGGGAGCCCCTCGGACAGGATGCTGGAGAGCCCCAAAGGGGATGGTGGGCATTGAAGTCTCCAGTTAACAAAAATGGTGCAGGTAGCTGAGCAATAAGTTGCATCATGTCTGCCCCGGTAACGGCAGACGATGGAGTGTAAACGGTACAAATGGAAAATGTAAAAGTGGGGAGAGTAATGCGGATGGCAATTGCCTGCAGGCCGGTGTGCAACATGATGGGATCGTAGTAAATATCATCCCAGACCAGCAACATAACCCCTCCATGAGCCGGGATACCTACCACAGGGGGTAGGTCAAAACGCACAGAGGTGTAGTGTGCCAAGGCAATTTGATCGCATGGGTGTAGCTTTGTTTCCTGGAGGGCTACGACGAGTGGACAGTGCAAGCAGAGCAGCAACTTCAAGTCCTCTCGGTTGGAGCGAATGCTGTGAATATTCCAGTGAATAAGTGCCATCGTAAGAAGAAAAGGAAGATGAAAGAAGGGGTCACCTCGAAGGCCGCTGAGGGCCTGGCTTCGAGCGAGCACTGCCGCCGCTATCAGTAGGCGGACAGTCATCGTCCACTGGTTCTATAGGTTCATCGGCCATCTTGGTAAGATGGCCGGGAGGGGGAGCTTCCTCCGCCGGTGAACGGCCAGATGTTCGGCTACCAGCGGTGCGGTCAGGCGACACGGATGACGGCCTGGGGCGGCAACCGCTGGGTGGCGCAGGAGAAGAAATGCGCCGTGGCGGAGAAGGAGAACTGTGCTTCCTATGAGCCTTCTTGGAAGGTCGTTTGGTGGAAGTACCGGTCGATGGCTGGGAGGTTGAGGTACGTAGGAAGTCTGCACGGGACGGTTCCTTCTTGAAGGCCCATGCATCTGACTTCTGGGTCTTCGTCTTAGCAGAAGCTGATGAAGGGCCTGGTGTCTGTGGGGTGATGGGAGGAAGAGGAGACGTCGACCGCGCGATCTTAGCACTGGCCGAACGGACGACCGTGGTGCTGAAGGTCAGATTGCATGTCAGGGTTGCCACCTCCCTGGTAGTCCGAGGAGAGGCAAGGACAGTACTGTATTTCCCCGCTGGGAGCTGCGTGGGGTTCCTACTAGCCAATAGCTTGCGAGCAGCCGAGGTGGACACTTTCTCTTTGACCCGAATTTCTTGGATGCAGCGTTCTTCCTTATAGACGGGACAGTCGCGGGAGGATGCGGCATGGTCACCCTGACAGTTCACACAACGTGGAGACGGAGGTGGACAGTCAGCCTCATGGGCATCCCTGCCACAAGCGACACATTTAGCCGCATTGGAACAAGACTGTCGAGTGTGATTGAAACGCTGACACTGGTAGCAGCGCATAGGTGTCGGGACATAGGGGCGAACAGAAATAACCTCGTAGCCCGCCTTGATGCGCGATGGCAGCTTAACACCATCAAAGGTCAAGAAAAGTGTCCGGGTCAGTACAAGGTCATTGTTGACCTTTTTCATGACCCTATGGACAGCCGTCACGCCCTACTCAGCGAGGAAAGATTGAATCTCCTCGTCAGTCAATCCGTCGAGGGATCTAGTATAGACCACACCACGAGACGAATTCAAAGTTCGGTGAGCCTCCACCCGGACAGGGAACGTGTACAGGAGTGTGGCTCGAAGAAGTTTTTGTGCCTGAAAGCCGCTCTCAGTTTCTAGTAACAAGGTACCATTACGCAACCTGGTACAAGACTTAACAGTTCCGGCTATGGCATCTACGCCCTTCTGGATAACGAAAGGGTTGACAGAGGAAAAATCCTTTCCGTCCTCAGATCGAAAAACGACGAGGAACTGTGGGGCAGGCGGTAGTACTTTTGTCACTGGTGGCTGGTCAAGTTTCCATTTGTGGGCAGAAGTCGAGAGAGAAGAAGAAGAGGAATCCCCCATGATTGCCAACGTCTCTGATGGCGCGCTCCTTCCTTGTGGGGACCCTCTCAGAGGGCGCTCCCACCTTAGGTGAATGTTGACACCTCAGGTCACACCTCCCGAGAAACAGACGGAGGGACCAATCGGCATGGTCAGAAGGTATCAGCTCAGGCAATCACCCCTCCCCGTGCCTGGCCTTTACCAGGGGGTACGTGCGTGCCTTACTTGTCTACCCAGGGCGGGGAATTACGCGTTACCCCGTCACCGGCTAGGCGTGCGAACGCGTGGGTCGGCCTTCAGGCGCGCACAGGGAGGAAGGAAGAAGAAGAAGAAGAAGAAAAAGAAGAGAGAGAGGGAGAGAGAGGACAGACTGTCTCAAACGCCAAGGCGGAGACCAGAGAAGGCAAGGAGAAGAAGGCAAGGAGAAGAGTAAGGAAGACAGTGAGATGGAGAAGAACAAAGAAAGGAACCAACCAAAGAAGGAAGAAACGAGAAGTGAAAAACCAAAAAGACCACAAATATAGGTCGTGGGACCATCCGTCTCCAGACGCAGGCGTTAACTACCCCCTTGAGGGGGATGGACTCCTTTTAGTCGCCTCTTACGACAGGCAGGAAGACCTCGGGCCTATTCTAACCCCCGGACCCGCAGGGGGGTCATCTTAGTTGTGTGACTGGATTTGTGATTTCCTCTCAGAGAGGTCACAGTTTGTAGTGACAGACGGTAAATCATCAGGTAGAACAGAAGTGATATCTGGCGTTCCGCAGAGTAGTGTCATAGGCCCTCTGTTGTTCCTGATTTACATAAATGATCTAGGCGATAATCTGAGCAGCCCCCTTAGAATGTTTGCAGATGACTCTGTAATTTACCGTCTAGTAAAATCAGACGGTCAATTCCAATTACAAAATGATCTAGAGAGAATTTCTGTATGGTGCAAAAAGTGGGAATTTGCACTAAACAAAGAAAAGTGTGAGGTCATCCACATGGGTACTAAAAGAAATGCGATAAATTTTGGGTACACGATAAATCGCACAAATCTAAGGGCTGTCAATTCGACTAAATACCTAGGAATTACAATTATGAGCAACTTAGATTTGGAAGACCACATAGATAATATTGTGGGGAAGGCAAAACAAAGACTGTGCTTTTTTGGCAGAACACTTTGAAGATGCGACAAACCCACTAAAGAGACAGCCTACATTACACTTGTCTGTCCTCTGCTTGAATATCACTGTGCAGTATGGATCCTTACCAGGGAGGATTGACAGATGACATCAAAAAAGTGCAAAGAAGGGCATCTTGTTTCATGTTATCACGCAATAGGGGTGAGAGTGTCACTGATATGATACACGAGCTGGGGTAGCAGTCACTGAAACAAAGGTAGTTTTCTTTGCGGCGAGATCTGTTTATGAAATTTCAATCACCAACTTTCTCTTCTGCATGCGTAAATACTTTGTTGACACCCACCTATGAAGGGAGAAATGATCATAATAATAAAATAAGAGAAATCAGAGCTCGAACGGAAAGATTTAGGTGTTCCTTTTCCCCATGCGCCATTCGAGAGTGGAACAGTAGAGAAGTGGTATGAAAATGGTTTGATGAACCCTCTGCCAGGCACTTAAGTGTGAATTGCAGAGTAACCATGTAGATGCAGATGTTGCCAAAGCCTACTTTGTCCACCAAGGTTGCCAGATCTCTGCCCGATAGAGAAAGTCTGGAGCATTATGGGCAGGGTCCTCCAACCATCTTGGGATTTTGACGATCTAACATGCCAATCTAACGTGGCACGATGTCCATCAGGTGGACATCCAACAACTATCATCAGCCAATGCCTGCATAAAGGCTGTAGGTGGACTAACACATTACTGGCTTGCTCAATTTGTGAATATCTTTCTTAAATATATTGTCCAATTTTTCTGAAATGGTAATAATTTGTTTATCTGTATGTGTACATCACATTCATGGATTTCCGTACCACTTGGATAATTCCTTCACGGTGCATCTTATCAAAAATTAAATGGACATGCAGGACAGAGAGAGAGAGAGAGAGAGAGAGAGAGAGAGAGCTGTAAAACTATGATTCAATAATTGTGGCTGATTTGATCACCAACTGGGAAGGAACGAGCCAGCAACTCAAATGGATTAAAATTATCTATCGAGTAATTTTGGCAGGAGTCCAGGCATTACACAAAAAATTAAAACCATTCCCAAACTCACCTCATTGTCATTTAAAACAACAACAACTAATTATAAGAAAAACTGCTGTGCTCCTGTAACGTGTAGTTACTGGCAATGGTATGCCACAAGCACTGTGGACTGGTCTGTCATCCCGCTGGAGAAGGTCCCCCAAGTGTCAAAGAACAGTACCCTATCGATGATTATAATGAATTTGAGGTGCTCAATAGCACAGTCACCAGCACACTTACTTGGCGTTAGCACATGACTCTAGTGGTGGTAGTGGAGGTGTTAGGATGTCTGTCTTCACAAACTAAGTTACTTATAATGTATTAATCCACCTATCAATTGTAAAAGCTACTCTTACAATATACTGAATTATGACAGTTAAAATCAATTAATAAGAAGTATTAGATTGCCTGGTCAAAATATCCACTCAGAGCTCACTGACCACCTCTGCCCAACACTTTAGAGATGATGCCCAACTTTTCACAGAATTGTAAACACGTGTTACACTAGTGTTGTTGTTGTTGTTGTTGTTGTTGGTGGTGGTGGTGGTGGTGGTGGTGGTGGTGGTGGAGGTGGTGAATGAGGAGGACAGGTTGCCAGACAAACAGAGTTGCCTGTATGTCAGCATATAAAACACATCTAGTTAAACAACCTGTGCTGAAAGTGGTGTACTAAGAACTTCACATATTTGTGGATCCTCCTGCTGGATGTAGAAACTGTGTGTTAATAGACAGTGACTTTTCTTAGCGGGGTGTGCATCACGTACTTCCACTGATTTGGATGGCTAAAAGTCTACCATGCCTCAGTAGTCAATTTGATTGGCAACAGTTTGTTTGCCATTTCCAACCATTCGTTTTCCCACTGACACATGATTCTTCTGTCAGACAATGAGGTGATAGTGTGCTGGGGAATGGCACACCAGGTTACACCACCACCTCTAAACCCTTCTTAGACTGCTCAGTCACTTTCCCATATCCCGGCATGTCCTGGTGCCCAACAGAAGACCGCCACCTTGCCTTGGCTTGGATCTGCTGTAAGACATTGTGGATGGTCTGAATCATTTTTTCTGTAAGTCACTTGTTGAACTGCTTGTACGGCAGTAAGTGAGCCAGGGCAGTTTTTCAACCCTTAGCTGCTTATTCTGATTTTGGATACGTTCAGATCCAGCAGACATAGTTTAGCATGTATTCCGAATGGCTTTGTCACATGTGGCCAAATCTTGAACATCCGCTCAAAGTTCATATGTTGCACTGCACTAAATGCAAACGACTGATGCAATGGTACAAACAACTTTCTGGGGAGGACAACCACAGCTCAGAGGTATTGTGAACAACAGTAAAAAACACTCAAGACCCAATAACCATGATGCAAAGCTAACATTTTCAGAACCTGTCTTGCCATACAGTGGCACCACTAACTTTGGAGTGGTAGTTCATCAATCTCTGCACACAGATTCTAAACTAGGCTGGTCCAATAGGCTCCAGCTGATAGTTTAACACTTTCATGATGGATAGTTCTAACATCTTCAAGCAGGAGGCACAAGCTCATCCATAAACCACGTGGCCCTAGCCTAGTTAGGCTCTAACAAATGCCCTACAAAACTGCAGGAGATGGAACCTGTCAGCACCTCACCTCATGCCCTTCTGCTGAGATGTATAAAAATGTTGACTGATTTAATGGTCAATGTTCGTAGCTCTTTTAGGTATGGTAGCCACATTAACACCATGTCAAATATAAGGCACAGAAAGCACACTCCATTCTCTTGAATAATGCAACCTGGCAGGACATCATCAACGTGATAGTGGAAGCACTGTTTGCTAAGGAGGGACTAAATAAAAATTGGCAGATGTCCCTGTTGGCCCAATTCATAAACACGGTGAAGGATTTTATACCTCCATACGGTGTCATCCACTTTTTTAAGGTCAAAAAACACACCAAATCAATGATTTTGATGTAACAAATACCCTTGTATCACCTTATCCAGTTAAGTTAAATTATCAAGGTGTTACTGGGAGTTCCACATGAGATTTTGGAATTTGAGGAGCCACACTATGTGGCTGTTCACCATTTGCTCAAGAATCTTTTCCTTAAAGCTGTTAATAACTACACTCCAGTAACTGTTAGGACTAGTACAATCCTTGCATGGTTTCCACAAATGTATTAATATTATCTTCCTCCATTTGTTTAGGTACTGCCTATCATACCAGATTTTATTGCTACAAGATAGGAATGTGTCTTCAGTTCCTGGGCACTAATGATCAAGCACGACATAAGGAATCTTATCTGGTCTTTGGGCAGTTTCTCTTGCTATGGACAGAGTCAATTCCACCTCCCATATGGAGAACAGCCATTACATGAGCCACATCTCTAGGCAAGTACACCAAGATCACATTCCTCAATGTAAGTGTAAAGGGAGGTGTAATGCCCTTATCTTACATTCTCCTTACTGACTCCCAAATTTGTGTAGTCAGTGTGGACTGGTTAACGAAATTCACAATTTCCTTCCATAAGTTTCTCTCCCTTTCTTTAATCATTTGCTGTGCTTTTGCTTTCAAAATCTTGAAAGTGCTGAGCTTTTCTCTTATTAGATAATATTTCAATTTCTGTAGAGCTCTGCATTTGCACATAGATTTTGCTACAGAGCCTTTGGCCATTTGAGGTAATATGGTCCATCGATCCTGGACACTTTCCTTTTATTCAAGTACGCCTTCTGGCTGTATAGTGTCCAATTTGCCATTTTAAGCATCCACTCTTGTGGTTCCCTTCCTATCACTGCTACCTACTAATCAGGTGGATCCATACTACAAAGTTGTCACTAGAATACAAATCTGTAACCACTTCCCACTGAACAGTCTGTGATAACCGGAGAGCAGCAAAAGGAAAGGACAATTGCTGAAGACGGCCTGTAGCTGTAGAAAAATTCATAATCTGACCAAAATTCAACAGGCATACATCCTCTATGATTGAGGGTCTTGGCGACTTGACCATTGTTCCCTGGAAATTTCTTTTGGTGAATCTTCATCCAGCAGGCAGTATGGTGGAAGGTAAGGACACATCATGATATTAACAGTTGTGAGAAGTTCCACTGCAACTGCTCGAATTTCAATGGCAAGCGAGACTGGAGAGAGATAGTATATGTCACTAACGGAAACAGCCACCCCACCCTTAGCCCATTATCCAGTATCATCATCCTTCATATAGAGATTGTAATGTAACCACAGGTATTGGTTGGTTGGCTGGGCCAGACTACTAGCTCACCAGCACCTTTTTCCTAAAACAGTCAGGTCTATATGACTGTAGATCAGAGAGAGCCTACTGCACAAAACCCAGGGGAAGAAAACCCCAAGGCCTACCAAATGTTAGCAAAGCTGAGTTAAGGGACAAAAAGAAGAAAGGGAGAAAAAGAAAAATGCAGGCAAGGCACCCCATCTAGGGAGCAACCGGAAGCCCCTGAAAGCAGCAGAGTGAAATAAGGAGGCACACACACCCCAGCCCCCACCACTAAGAGGGGTACTCCATTCGGAGATTGCCTTGGAGCTCAAAAAACAGACAGGGCAAGAGAAGCGCACAGAGACAAAAGATGAAGAACAAGCACAACAGACTATGCGAAAGGGGGGAAGGAAAGTAAGAGAGCAGGCAGGGTGATGTACAGGAACATAATGCAGACGCCCAGGATGCCGCTAAGTTAGTATTTTAAGAACAAGCAAGGATAAAATACTGAAAGTAAAAAGTTAAAGAGACATCAAGCGAAAACCAACGAATTAATTTTTTCACATTCATCTTTTGATATACTGTTTTTTGTTTTTAGTAGTAGAACATAGTCAAGGTTTTTTCCTCATAAGAGAAGCATGCACATTTGTAGAACAAAAGTACTGCAATCTAAGTGTATTTAAATGTGCATGAATAATACAATATAGAAGACCAATATAAAGGATTTTTATTTATTGAAGTATGTGAAGTGAATTGTTTTGTAATTATGAGAAGTGCCAGTGCCCACTGAGTCCTTTAGCTGCCTGCATCTTCACCAAAATTGTAAGGACACCCGATGCACAAGCAGACATTTTTAAACAAATTCGATTCATTTTCAGTTACTAATATTCAATCAGTTACTTATTAATTCATTTATTTTTTAATATATTACAATGAGAAATGGGGTGGACTACAAAAACCAGACAGCTGCAGCCTGGTCTGGGAATAGGAGGCAACATAGCGTTCTGCCAATCCCTCAATGGGCCAATAAGATTAAGTGGTCCGCCCTTAAAGAGTGGTAAAAGCCCACTTCATGAACAAAATGTAAAACTGAATCAGCCACTGAGGCATCGTCTCTTTAACACTAGGAGTAGTGAATCACAAGATTAAGAGTCCGCCACAGAGTGGCTAGGCAGGGGCACTCTAACAAAATGTGGACCAGCGTCAAACTGGTTTTGTTTGTTTGTTTGGGGTTTAAGGGCGCTCAACTACTGAGGTCATTAGCGCCCAGTCACAATTGTTAGAGCACATAGAATCTAGTAAAACTAGAGAGGAGGGGGGGACACCAGAAAGTTCTTACAAAGATGCAGATAAAATAAGTGAAGGAGTTAGATGTCTTTGGACAAGCCAGTCATAGTAATAAAACAAAGAACACGAGCAGCTGCTCGAGCGCCATCAGCTAAAATATCCTGTAAAGTAGATGGCAGAGACAGGACAACACGAGATTGACTAAAACGGGGACACGACAATAAAACATGGCGCACTGTTAATGCATGACCACAAGGGCACTGCGGGGCTGGGTCACCGGAGAGCAGGTAGCGGTGGCTAAACCGGCAATGCCCAATCCGCAACCTGGTCAGAAAGACCTCTTCTCGCCGAGATGGTCGGGAGGAGGTTGTCCAAGCAGTTGGGAACGGTTTTACTGCCCGGAGCTTGTTTCCTTGAAGTGATGACCAAGTATCCCACCACAAAGACACAAGCCTCCTACAAACAACCCCACTAATGTCAGATGACGGGACACAATGGGAGGCTGGCCGAGGCAGGAGGACTGCTGCAGCATCAGCAGCCTCATTCCCAGGCACTCCTACATGGCCTGCGTCAAACTGGAGCCACAATGGCAATAGGGTGGGTCCTCACTACAGAGGAGATGACCACAAGTCAGCCAAATATGGCCAACATGGAGCCAGCAAAGAATGGTGAAGTCCTTGTGACACACCTGCATGGAGAACCTCCACAGATTCATAGTCTCCTTTATCACCCGTAGTCAGTTTGGTGAAGGCAGAGTAAGCAATTCTATATTCCAGGTACCTAAAACTTGAGGCACAATACCGATCAGAGGTCTCTTTCCAGAATGCTGATCTCGAGAGTCTGTTTACTGGTAGTTTGGCCAGGCTATCAGCAAGTTCATTCCCTGTGATCTCAACGTGGCCTGAGGTCCAGATGGTCACCGAGCGTACACACTGTTGAAGGGCATACATGGAATCCTGTACAGCAATGACCATGGGATGGCGAGGGTAGTACTGGTCAAGAGCTTGCAAACTGCTCAAGCAGTCATTGCAAATGAGAAAGGACCTACCAGCGCAGGAATGGATATGCCCACGAGATGGCCATCAATTCCGCAATGAAAATACTATAGCTATCTGATAAGGAGTGCAGTTCAGTACGTCCCATGTGAGTATAAGCAAAGCCTACATGACCAGGAACCTAGTTTCTAAGGTTCCTGTCGCAAATCAAACCGCAGTGGTGTATCACATCCAGTATCCACAATGCTGAGGGCGATGCCAAACCGTATGTCAGACTCCCATAATGAAGACTGGATTGTGCCAGGAAGAAGGGTAGTGTAATCTGCACCCCAGCTGGTGTTACTCAGGCAGTGAAGGTTATTAACGTGCAGCCAGCAGTTTTGCTTAAGCTGGCAAAAATGGGGAATCGAAGACCAGACCTAAAATATGGTAAGTCTTTACCACGTTGAGTAGTTGGTCATTGATAAGTTCCGGCTGTGTGTGAATGGTACAACGTCGACAGAAGTGCACGACGCGAGTCTCGGTAGCTGAAACTCGAAAGCCATGGGTGAGGGCCCATCACTGCACCTTTCCGATGACACCTTGCAGTCTAGGTTCAGTGACACCTACACCATAGGAGCAATAGAAGAGGCACATCATCAACATACAAGAAGGAGGATACCAATGCCCCACAGCTGCTGCTAGACCACTGGTGGCTACTAGAAAGAGACACACTCAGTACAGAGTCTTGAGGGACCTTGTTCTCTGGGAAGCACCAACTCAAACCCAGAACGTATGATACCACCCGAAGCCAACACAGCTGCTGTGTCACCATGCGTTGAACCGACTTACAAAGAAAATTTGTGAGGCTCACTGGCTGATAAGTGTCCACCTCTAGCGGACTCTTACTTGGTTTCAGTACTGGGACAATGATGTTTTCTCATCACTGTGATGTGAACTCACCCTCGCTCCAGATGCGGTTAAAGATGGCAAGGGTATGATGCTGACAATCTAATGGTAGGTGCTTTATCATTTTGTTGTAGATAACGTCTGCCTCTGTGGTTGTATCAGGGGAATGGGCTAGGACAATGACAAATTTCCACTCACTGAATGGAGCATTATATGGCTCCAGTGGTGCGTGATAAAAGATAATTTCTTTCGCTCCACCCCATTTTAGAACACACAACGCAGGTTGATGATTCTCAGACGCTATGGCTTGAGCATACTGTAGGACAAAATGTTTAGCAACTGTGGCTGGTTCAGTCACACAATGCCATCAAGGTAATACTTGTCTTTTCAGTTCTCCACAAACAACGAGGGTTTTGGGGACAATAAGGATTTGCCATCAATCCTTGTTCAAACCAAGTACTGCGGGTATTACGGCTCTGCTTGCCACTTAGCTCTACGCTGTTCCCATGACACAGCCAGGGAAGAGAACATTTTAGGGTCATTTCTCTCTGCATTGAAACAGGACTGTCCGCTCAGACTGCTGGAGCCGTATGGCCACCAAGCGACATAACTTCATCCACTTCATTTGTGGTTTATCTGCCATGGTGCCATCTATTCCAAACGGGGGCTCTCTCCATGGGCACCACCCAGCCTGAGAGGCAGTTACGTGGTAAGTAATCACTGCTCAGAGTCCCCCTTGCCCCAGTCACGATAGGCACATACTCTTTGGCATACATGGGGAGTTTTCCGTTCAGGCACCAACAGTGCGATTCCTGTATGGTCAGAGTGCTACCACTATGCAGGTACCTGACGACCCCACCACAACGGGATGGCTACAGTGCTTGGTTTTGGATGTATTACGGTATTAAGGGGAAGGATGCAAAAATGGATGGAAAAGTACAAGGGTGGCGCATAAATCGCATTGGGCAACCCTCCCTGCACGAAACACACTTCTGGAGACTTATGAAAATTGGTGGCAGGTCAAACCCAACAATGGGGACCATGTCTTTATCCTGTGCTAAGGACTTCAATTCTGCCTAATGCGATCTGAATTTGTTAAAGTTCCACTGTAATACAGAAGTCTAAGAAACACTGCTCTGTGTAAGATTTCTTCTCCCTTCTCTCTCAGTGGTGGTGGTGGTGGTGGTGGTGGTGGTGGTGGTGGTGGTAGTGATTTACAAAAAGAGGTTACAGGGCAGATTCCCCACGAGGACATCAATGTTCTCAACATCAAAATCTCCACTGGAATGAGAGATTGCTTACTGATCTCTTGGTGTAACTGTTACTTTCTTCAATTTTTAGCTGATTTTTGGTAAGCATTTATCTTTATTTATTGGTGGTGTTGGTTTTGTGGGTAAAGGTGATGGTTTATTGGGCCTTTGATGATACATATTTTTAGCTGCACGAGTTTCTAAACTACACCTACATACGTACTCTACAAGTCACCTTATAGTGCATGGCAGAGGGTACCCTGTACCACTACTGGTCACTTCCTTTACTGTTCCATTCACAGCTAACAGAACAAGGGCTAAATGACTGATCATATGCTCTATACGAGTGCTAATTTCTGTACATTGTTGTCTATCTTTAAATTATGTCTCCAGAACTGCATAAGTTTTCCAGTGGCATCACTCATTGCAATTTTTGATAGGAGCACATTATGATGAACTCTATCAAATGCTTTTGAGAGATCCAGAAATACTCTTGCTGCTTGGAACTTTTCATTTTTTTTTTAAAGTACATAATGGACCAATTTTACTGATTCTGACAAGGTGCTTTTATCTCTTCTGAAACAATGCTGGAAAACATCTAATAATATGTTCCAAGAGTTTTAACTTCATTCAAACAGTTTACTAAATTTTCAGATTAAGGCTTTGGGTTTGTAGTTTTGAATATGCTTTCTTTCCCCGTTTTGTGTAGGATTTGACTACTGCCAGTTTCAACTCGTCAGATAATACATTGTCTTTGAGAGCAAAGTTTAGTAGGTGAACTAATGGCTCCACTAGCTCATGTTTGCATTTCTTCAATGGATATGGAAAATTTTCATGTAATCCTGTGAATTTTTTGTTTCATGGTTGTCAAGAAGCTGCAGAACATCATCAATGCTTACTGCACTTCTGTTCATTAGCAGACTCATATGTATGCCGTATCTTTTCAATAGCATCTAAAAGTGATAATTAAAAACCATTCCTAACTGGAAAGGAAATCCAGGTTGGAATATCAACAATGTCATGAAAGGATAGGTTGCTACTCACCATAAAGATGACACATTGAGATGCAGACAAACACAACAAAAAGACAGTTACACACAAAGTTTTAAGCCAAAGCCATCTTCCGGGGGGGGAAATCAAACACGAGAAAAAAAAAAAAGAGCGCATGCACGCACGCGTCTGCACTCGCGGACAACTGAAACCACACTGCACTATATGGTGAGTGGCAACTTTCCTTCTCTAATATTGTTACATTCCATCCTGGATTTTCCATAGTTTGATTCCAAGATTCCTGAGTTAAACTATGTCTTAGCTTAGCAATGTTGTTTGCAGATAGTATTGTCTTGTTTTAATACATTTTCCTTGGTTTGAATTTGGAGTTACATTTCAGCACTAGTGTGTGACCTAAATGGAGGTAGAGGTGACCGTTCATGATGTCTGCCGTGACAATGTGGTTATAATTTGTTATAACACGCTCTATTTAACTGTTGTGTGAATAACCTATTCTAGTGGGCACTAGTCCATGTAGATCTTCAGCCTTTTAAGACAGAATCCAATCTGTAAAAAAATTGCTTCCCTGGCAATCGTGTAGAGTGTTGATGTTCGGATCTCTGAGTATGAAGAGGTTTACACTTCTATGACCTGATATTAAGCATTTTAAATCATGACACTGGCACTTCTCTGCTCCTATCACCTGAGTACATGCGCTTAATCAGATAGTCTATGCAGTAACCAGCTCTCTCTGCCATTCCAGCACTTTGCTAATTTTATCTCAACAATTCATCTCTACTGAAGCAAAATACTATCAACAGAAATGAACGGGTTTACTATATATAAATAATACATATGTTCTATTGTTCTATAAATATGAACAAACAAAAATTTAAACAAAAAAGACACAATGCTCCTTACAGCACATTAATTATGTTAATTGTTATATGGCATGATTTAGTGCAGTTTCAAAACAAACTTACGTGTGCTGAATTAAAAATCAATGTAATACAAACGTCTCAAAAATGAGATCGACAGGAAGTGCAGAATGGCTGAGCAAGGATGGCTAGAGGACAAATGTTAGGACGTACAGACACATATCACTAGGGGTAAGATAGATACTGCCTACAGGAAAATTAAAGACACCTTTGGAGAAAAAGAGAACCACTTGCATGAATATCAAGAGCTCAGATGGAAACCCAGTTCTAAGCAAAGAAGGGAAAACAGAAAGGTGGAAGGAGTATATAGAGGGTTCTTGAGGACAATATTATGAACAGAGGATGTAGATGAAGATGAAATGGGAGATACGATACTGCGTGAAGAGTTTGACAGAGCATTGAAAGACCTAAATCGAAACAAGGCCTCGGGAGTAGACAACATTCCATTAGAACTACTGATAGCCTTGGGAGAGCCAGGCCGAACAAAACTCTACCAACTAGTGAGCAAGATGTATGAGACAGGCAAAATATCCTCAGACTTCAAGAAGAATATAATAATTCCAATCCCAAAGAAAGCAGGTGTTGACAGATGTGAAAATTACCGAACTATCAGTTTAATAAGCCACGGCTGCAAAATACTAACGCGAATTCTATACAGACGAATGGAAAAACTAGTAGAAGCCGACCTCGGGGAAGACCAGTTTGGATTCCGCAGAAATGTTGGAACACGTGAGGCAATACTGACCCTACGACTCATCTTAGAAGCTAGATTAAGGAAGGGCAAACCTACGTTTGTAGACTTAGAGAAAGCTTTTGACAATGTTGACTGGAATACTCTCTTTCAAATTCTGAAGGTGGCAGGGGTAAAATACAGGGAGCAAAAGGCTATTTACAATTTGTACAGAAATCAGATGGCAGTTATAAGAGTCGAGGGGCATGAAAGGGAAGCAATGGTTGGGAAGGGAGTGAGACAGGGTTGTAGCCTATCCCCAATGTTATTCAATCTGTATATGGAGCAAGCAGTAAAGGAAACAATAGAAAAATTTGGATTAGGAATTAAAATCCATGGAGAAGAAATGGAAATTTTGAGGTTCGCTGATGACATTGTAATTCTGTCAGACACAGCAGAGAACCTGGAAGAGCAGTTGAACGGAATGGACAGTGTCCTGAAAGGAGGATATAAGATGAACATCAACAAAAGCAAAACGAGGATAATGGAATGTAGTCGAATTAAATCGGGTGATGCTGTGGGAATTGGATTAGGATATGAGACGCTTAAAGTAGTAAATGAGTTTTGCTATTTGGGGAACAAAATAACTGATGATGGTCGAAGTAGAGAGGATATTAAATGTAGACTGGCAATGGCAAGAAAGCGTTTCTAAAGAAGAGAAATTTGTTAATATCGAGTATAGATTGAAGTGTCAGGCGAGTATAGATTTAAGTGTCAGGAAGTCGTTTCTGAAAGTATTTGTATGGAGTGTAGCCATGTATGGAAGTGAAACATGGACGATAAATAGTTTGAACAGGAAGAGAATGGAAGCTTTCGAAATGTGGTGCTACTGAAGAATGCTGAAGATTAGATGGGTAGATCACATAACTAATGAGGAGGCATTGAATAGAATTGGGGAGAAGAGGAGTTTGTGGCACAGCTTGACTAGAAGAAGGAATCGTTGGTAGGACATGTTCGGAGGTATCAAGGGCTCACCAATTCAGTACTGGAGGGCAGCGTGGAGAGTAAAAATCGTAGAGGGAGGCCAAAAGATTAATACACTAAACAGATTCAGAAGGATGTAGGTTGCAGTAGGTACTGGGAGATGGTGAAGCTTGCACAGGATAGAGTAGCATGGAGAGCTGCATCAAACTATCTTTTAATTTTCGGAACCCAAAAAAGTTTTGGTATGGGGAAAATTCAGTATTTTTATGAATAAGGTGAAGCAGCACATATTTTTAAAGTTTTTGGAAACTGAATGAAACACTATAAATTTCAGGCCTGTGCATCAAATACTTTGAGATACAGCCATTTTAAGGTTTCAAAATATGACAAAAACTGCACAATTTTGTAAACCCTAAAAATTAATATCTCAGAAACAAATGTCCCAAAAATCTAATTCTGTATTTTACCTTATTTTGATAGGTAGAATAAAATGACAAACTTACAAAATTTAAATAAAGATTCAAATTTATGTTTTTATTGGTTGATTTCACCAAAATGAAAAGATTTCTCTCAGTACTTTGTAGTCTTAGTGATTTTGGAAACTACTAGCCCTAATGTTTATGCTTGTCACGATACAAAATCCTCCTAGGGAGCCTATGTTTCAGACACATGTTCCATGGTGTTGTCAAACTTCCCCTAATTTCTACTTCAGACTTCAACTTACTCAAAGTTCGTATGATGATATGGGTGGACTGCCTTCCTTAAGTCTTCATCACCACTCCTGCCAGTCTCTTGAAAGAATTGGTAATACACTCCTGGAAATTGAAATAAGAACACCGTGAATTCATTGTCCCAGGAAGGGGAAACTTTATTGACACATTCCTGGGGTCAGATACATCACATGATCACACTGACAGAACCACAGGCACATAGACACAGGCAACAGAGCATGCACAATGTCGGCACTAGTACAGTGTATATCGACCTTTCGCAGCAATTCAGGCTGCTATTCTCCCATGGAGACGATCGTAGAGATGCTGGATGTAGTCCTGTGGAACGGCTTGCCATGCCATTTCCACCTGGCGCCTCAGTTGGACCAGCGTTCGTGCTGGACGTGCAGACCGCGTGAGACGACGCTTCATCCAGTCCCAAACATGCTCAATGGGGGACAGATCCGGAGATCTTGCTGGCCAGGGTAGTTGACTTACACCTTCTAGAGCACGTTGGGTGGCACGGGATACATGCGGACGTGCATTGTCCTGTTGGAACAGCAAGTTCCCTTGCCGGTCTAGGAACGGTAGAACGATGGGTTCGATGACGGTTTGGATGTACCGTGCACTATTCAGTGTCCCCTCGACGATCACCAGTGGTGTACGGCCAGTGTAGGAGATCGCTCCCCACACCATGATGCCGGGTGTTGGCCCTGTGTGCCTCGGTCGTATGCAGTCCTGATTGTGGCGCTCACCTGCACGGCGCCAAACACGCATACGACCATCATTGGCACCAAGGCAGAAGCGACTCTCATCGCTGAAGACGACACGTCTCCATTCGTCCCTCCATTCACGCCTGTCGCGACACCACTGGAGGCGGGCTGCACGATGTTGGGGCGTGAGCGGAAGACGGCCTAACGGTGTGCGGGACCGTAGCCCAGCTTCATGGAGACGGTTGCGAATGGTCCTCGCCGATACCCCAGGAGCAACAGTGTCCCTAATTTGCTGGGAAGTGGTGGTGCGGTCCCCTACGGCACTGCGTAGGATCCTACGGTCTTGGCGTGCATCCGTGCGTCGCTGCGGTCCGGTCGCAGGTTGACGGGCACGTGCACCTTCCGCCGACCACTGGCGACAACATCGATGTACTGTGGAGACCTCACGCCCCACGTGTTGAGCAATTCGGCGGTACGTCCACCCGGCCTCCCGCATGCCCACTATACGCCCTCGCTCAAAGTCCGTCAACTGCACATACGGTTCACATCCACGCTGTCGCGGCATGCTACCAGTGTTAAAGACTGCGATGGAGCTCCATATGCCACGGCAAACTGGCTGACACTGATGGCGGCGGTGCACAAATGCTGCGCAGCTAGCGCCATTCGACGGCCAACACCGCGGTTCCTGGTGTGTCCGCTGTGCCGTGCGTGTGATCATTGCTTGTACAGCCCTCTCGCAGTGTCCGGAGCAAGTACGGTGGGTCTCACACACCGGTGTCAATGTGTTCTTTTTTCCATTTCCAGGAGTGTACAATCAGAACCCATGAACAACACTTAGGTGACAATGGGAGAAACAATCAGCTGACAACTGGAATATGTGCTCTTAATTGCTCTTTGCATGACTTCTTCCACCTGGAGGACACCTCTTCCCAGGACTGTCACACCTATTCAAAAAATTCCAAAACTTTCATAATTTTGCACCAATGGTGTGTTGGAGTGAAACACGGCTGGTATCCCTGCACATGCCTGTGTTTAACGTGTAACTGCCGGAAGTTTCATCATTATATGTCCATTAGTTATTGTTCAGTGCTGTATAGAATAGAACACTGTGTTTTTACAGTTCGCAAATTTCGAGATAGCAAGAGTTACAGGAGCAACACATCTGCATTAAATTTTGTATGAAAGTCAAGAAAACCTTGAGAGAGACAAACCAAATGATGCAGGAAGCCCACAGTGATGAGTGCTTAAGCCGTACTTGATGTTACAAATGGATCACATGGTTTAAAAATAGCTGGACAGAAGTTAAAGATGAACCTCCTCCAGGATGCCCTTCGGACATCTACCAAGGATGCTCACGTCAGGAATGTCAACAAAATTGTGGTACCAATCAAACACTGTCTGCTGAAAGATTGCAGAAGAATATAACATTTCAGTTGGATCATGTCATGAAATGCTGACACACCACCTCGGAATGCATTGTATTGCTGTCAAGTCCATCCCACAGCTCATGAGCGAAGACCACTTACCTCTATCTCACAATCTGTGAACATCTTTTTTATCACACAAATGAGAACAAGATGTTTCTTATGAGAATCATAACTGGTGGTGAGATGTTGGTCTATGGTTATGATGTCGAGACCCCTTCACAATGGGTCAGGAATGGTTCTCCAAGACAAACAAAACCTCGTCAGGTCAAATGCCATATCCAGACTGATAGTTTTCTTTGACTTTGAAGGCTTAGTTGATCATGAATTCGTGCCACAGGTATAAACTGTTAATCGATGCTACTATCAGGATGCATTGCAATGCCTGCGAGATAATGTGGGAAGGAAACGGACTGAAATGTAGTGAGAAAATTGAAGGCTCTTGCATCGCGATAATGCACCTACACATTTCTCCCTGTTGGTGCACAATTATTGCACTAAAAGGGGAATGCCTGTGATGCCTCGTTCCCTGCTCTCCAGTCCTGGCCCCTGCAGATTTTTTTTCATTTCCAAAGTTGAAAACCCCATTGAAAGGATGAAGATTTGCAACAATAGACGAGATAACGGAAATGGTCACGTAGATGTACAAAGATGAGTAATACATGAAAAAGGTGCGGACACTCAATAAGATTCAGGTGTACTCTACAAATGTTCCATGTGTGCGTCCCTGGTGACCCTGAGCACATCCAAAGGGTAATACAGTCCCATCCGTAACATTCACTGACACATTTTTGTCAGTTTCCATCACAGCAGCAGTGATTCATTGCTGCAGTGTTGTGGACATTGCAAATAAATTTTGTTCTTAACATAACTCCACAGGAAGAAATCATATGGTGTGATATCTGATGACATTTGGAAGAGGGGGGGGGGGGGGGGGGGGGGGAGGGAGCTGTGGCAGGAGAGAAACATCACTCAGGCCAACACATCCTTTCCAGCGATCTGTCAGTTTTCTGTTGACATAGGTGCAGATGAGTGTGCTCCAGTGAGCTGGAGCCAGCTCTTAATGAAATATGAAAGTCGAGGAGTCAGCAGTCAGTCGTGGCAACAATCACAACTGCAACATATCCAGATACACAGAAACTATCACTATGTTCTTGATGAAGAAAAAGGGGCCATACACCTTTGCCTTGGATATGGCACAGAGGTGTTCACTTTTGGCGAATCCCTTTCTGACCCACACTGACTCAATTTGGTACCCCACACTTTCATATTGTGACAATTCACATTTCCTGAATGATGGAAAGTCAACTCATCACTGAATATCAATGTCCCTACAAAGTCACCATCATTTTCCATAGCTTGCTGCATCCAGGAACAAAACTACAATTGGTTGGAATAATCATCTGGGATTGGGTGTGACAGTTGCAAGCAGTAGTGTTTGAAATGTAAATGCCACTGCAAAACATTCCACACTGTTTTCTGCAGACTGCCCAGTCCGTGGCTTGCTAAAATGGTCGATTTTTAATGGGCTTCACATAAGCTCCATCTCACGCATTCCACAATTTCCTCCAAGACATGCAGTCACCTCATGCTTTTGCCTTTACATACACAACCTGTATCATGAAGCTGGGAAACCCAACGTAAAATGCACTGGTGACTAGATGTAGCTTTGTCATATTTGTGTACAAATGCACAATGAACACACTTAACCGACAAACATAGTCTAATCATAAAAACTCTTCTTCCTGCATTTCTACCGTCTCACAGAGCTCCATCACAGATCTGTCTTCTAGTACCCATGCAAACCATGAGGCAGGTTTTTTTAAAATTTTTGTTGGTATATTTTCATGCATCATCCATCTTTGTAAATCACATATTTGTCAATAAACAGTGCTTTGAATCCCAATCAATCATTCAGGCTGACCCTGTACTTCAAAAACAGGAAGGCCTTTGAAACTTCATTTGATTTTGTGATGTTTCTGCACAGAGATAAATGGGTTTGAAATATTTTTTTGATAAAAATCATGCTATATAACATGAACTATATGGTACATAAATGTTAAGAAATCACATTTTGCGTAAAATGCATTTAATAGATTTTTGAAAGCAGTGCAACCAGGAGCCTCTGATCATTACTATACAATCATTAATTACATAAATTAAGGAAGCACTGGCTTGAAACAATACAGAATGACAATCCACAGTGGAAGATTCCACTCAAGATTCACATGCCAAGCTCGCACAACATAAAAGTAATGTGCAAAAGGCTCTAAATCACGGCAGTTTGGCATATACTACTGTATTCCTTTTTTATCAAGGGGGCCTAGTTTTTGTTGTGTGCAGGACCCTGACTGGGCAGAATCCGCCACTGTCTTGCAATTTTATATGAACTAGCAAACATGGAAATCCTTTGTAATTGATAAATATGTATGGAAACTGGATATACATCATAAAATCCTCCTCTATCCCATACTATGCAACAATTTTCACTTTCTCCCCCCCCCCCCCCCAAAAAAAAAAAAAAAAAAAAAAAAAACCACCCACTCTGTCCAGACGACCCCTCCTGCTGCTACATTTGTGAAGATAGTAGGTTCCATGATAGTATATCACACAGTTTTAATCTGAGAATGAGTCGTCATTAAGTTTTACACCATTTAGATTCTGAAGCAGTATTCTAATTATATGTCGATAACCCATAAATACAACTTTCCTGTTTCCTGGTAATCCAACGGCGAGTAAGAAAACAAAACAGCACAGTGATGAGTATACAGTTTTTGTTTAACGTTACACAAGAGGAAAAAATGGATATATATGGGAGAAACAATTGTCTAATTATTTACATAGACTGCTATCGCAGTTAAAACTGTCTGCGAGAACGTAACCGCGCAGTTTTACAACACAGCCGGTTGTAACAGAAAACAAATAAACTACTGTTTAGAAAAACATGTAGTCGACCTGAATGACTGAGTATCGTTTAAAAATTTGAAGTACATCAGTCCAGTAGTTTTCGATATTATTTACTAACAACGTCAAATGACGACTGATTTATAAGGATGAAAGGCTTTCTACGGCCGAAATGTCATCAGAAGGTAACATGCACATCACAGTTTCTAATTACTTAAGAATCTTTCCACCAGCCTGTTAAACCAACGAAGAAAAGATATCATCTACCGCTTACCTCAAAAGCTGTCAAATTCAACGGCGGTAGATGTTCTAAATAATTTTTCGTAGGCCTATAACGTCTCGTTTCTTCTTCAACCATTGCCAGAGCCTGTTTAGAAAACGAAATCGCAGGGCATTACTACTGAAACTAAAATACTATAGCCTAATTACACGTTAACCTGACATTCAAAATACACTTACAGCTTCTCGCACCCCAGGTTCATCGTAACCTTGGTCAATGTATGGTAATGCATCCACAACAACTTCACCAGCCATCGTTTTCAATTCGCAACGTCATACACAGTGCAATATCGAAAACCACTCAAAGACGCAAATACTTCGTTTTACTTACAAACCATTGATTGAACTTCCCTAGACCCCTACAATCCCATTTGTTCTTTAGCAACTCAGCAAAGACAAAAAACAAAGCACGAAGTTACTACACTAAGCTCAGGCTTTATACAGGTCGATTCACGGAACGGAAGGTCAAAACGTTCTACAAATGCATTTCAAGCATGGAGAGTTGCCTCCATGGTTTCAAGTGGCAATTTTCATATAGGCCGCCTACGGAACACAATTTTTCTCGTTGAGGGTGCTGTGGGCGGAGGGGGGGGGGGGGGGGGAGTGGGTTAGGAGGAGAGGGAGTTTCGACTTTGACGATGGTCAATGATTGGAGAGGGATGGAGAAGCAGTACAGGGTCGTCACCCGCTAACGTGGAAATCCAACCCTTTACGTCACGCACAGTCACGTTTTGTAGCGGATTTCTTGTTGTTGATCCTCCCTTAGGCTGACTCACACTAGACGTCAGTGAAACGAAAGGTGTTGTCAACGTCAAATATTGGTAGTGTTTTGACGCGAGATTGAACGTCAACTAGACACTGTGAAAGAGAGGTTTTGAGATCCCTTCCGCGGTACAAAACGTCGAAATATAGCATCATAATTAAAGTATCTGCAATGATAAAATTTGTTAATGGGCAACTTAGCAGATGTTCTTGATACTGTAAAGAATCTTACAATCTTTACTAAAGAGTGTATTGTCAACTGCAAAGAGGGGAACAACAGAACATTTGTATCCAAAAATATCAACATTTTATTAGCTAGCGAAAATACAATCGATAGGGACATATCAGACAATATTAAAAAGGTAATAGTACACCGTTTCTGTTTTCATCTTATCCAAGGGCAGATTGTATAAAGTATTTGATCTAAATTTAACAGTGAAAATGACCTCAGATCAACCTTAATTCGGAAATCTGCGTTGTATAAACGTTCATCATAGATTATATCACCATGAAGTAGCATCAACTCTGGCGAAAATTCGCAGATCGAAATCGTGATCAAATGCAATCTTAGTTTACAATGTAGTGACATTACAAAACACTGCTTCTGTTTTGTGCAAATACAAAGCGAAATAATAAAAAAAGTTGTTACTAACAAGTAATTATGTGACTACGCCACTCCTACACTGCTGAAGATCGAAATATATTCTCAATCTGTAAGATTAGGTTAAGCGAATTATCCGCTTTGTACGTAATGAATGCAGGTAATAACTGATCTCCTCTAACAATACCTAAAGCACCCACACACGCTACTGCATGCTTGACAGTCATGCTTGTGCAAGAGTGCTTGTGCATGATCGTTTGACCGTGTGTAGGGTAAATTAGCGCAAGTAACAGGCTTGCACAAACACCATGACACTTGACCGAATTTCGATTACGCGTGCTTATGTAAGCCTCCAAGCGTATCCATGCGTGTTCGTGTGTGCCTAGACTAGGGAGGTTTAAATAAGCACACATCTGTCATTCGGACACAGACTGTGGAGAGAACTCGTTTATTTAGGTTTTGTGTCGTTTCCTTCTTCATTCTGATGTCGGACCGGGAATTGTTGGAGGAATTTATTAGGTGCTACGAAAGACACCCATGTTCATGGAATATTAAAAGTAAAGAATATCACGATAAAATGAAAAGAGACGCGGCATATGAGGTGCTTCTCACAAAGTGTAAAGAAATAGAGCCATCAGCAACTAAAGATGCTGTTATTAAGAAAATTAATACATTGCAAACGAATTACAGACGACAAAAAAGGAAACGTTACAGCACTTACAAATCAGGGGCTGCAGCAGACGAAGTTTGCAGACCTGTTCTGTGGTACTTTGATCTTTTCAGCTTTTTAAATGAACAGGAGACACCAAGATGCTCTTCGAGTAATTTACAAGGAATAGAGTAAGTAAGATAGGTTGGTGTTGGTATTTAGTCACAGTAGCACTGTTACAATTAAGATACATGCCTATGCTTTTATTTGTTTATACTATAACACAGAACACATCGTTTTCTTTTACATTTTTCTTTAGTGCTAATGCACAAAATTATGTTTCCAAGGAACTTGTCCTTCATTCACAAATTCCTCCCTCACATGTTTAGCATCAAGTGGAATGTTTCCTGCAGTAGATGTTTGCAATGGTAGCATATTAGAATCCTCTGTTGCTAAACCATAAGACGTCACAAGGGACAAAATATTCAAATACGTTTCCTCATTCATCCTGACAAGGGAACCTAACCATCGCACCCCCCTTAGATTTAGTTATAAGTTGGCACAGTCGATAGGCCTTAAAAACTGAACACGGATCAATTGAGAAAACAGGAAGAAGTTGTGTGGAACTATGAAAAAAAATAAGAAAAATATACTAACTGAGAAGTCCATGTGCAAGATAGGCAACATCAAGGATAATGTACGCTCAGGAGCGCCGTGGTCCCGTGGTTAGCGTGAGCAGCTGCAGAACGAAAGGTCCTTGGTTCAAGTCTTCCATCGAGTGAAAAGTTGAATTTTTTATTTTCAGACAATTAACAAAGTTCAGGCACTCACATATAATCAACTTCGCTCTCCAAAATTGCAGGACATGTTCAGATTTGCATGGACATATGCAGGATATGACGGTCTACATTTGAAAACGTTAAAAACATATGTTTTGACAGAGCACAGGGAAAACTGTGCGACTTTTTTGGGAGTGATTATCACATCCACAAGAAAACCTAAATCGGGCAAGGTAGAAGAATCTTTTTACCCATCCACCAAGTGTAGAAGTTAGGTGGGTCGACAACGTATTCCTGTCATGTGACGCACGTGCCGTCACCAGTGTCGTATAGAATATATTAGACGTGTTTTCCTGTGGAGGAATCGATTGACCTATGACCTTGCGATCAGATGTTTTCGGTTCCCATTGGAGAGGCACGTCCTTTCGTCTACTTATCGCACGGTTTTATGGTGCGGTCGCAAAACACAGACACTAAACTTATTACAGTGAACAGAGACGTCAATGAACGACCGGACAGATCATAACTTTGAGAAAATAAAAAAAGTAAACTTCTCATTCTAGGAAAGACTTGAACCAAGGACCTCTCGTTCCGCAGCTGCTCACGCTAACCACGGGACCACGGCGTTCCTGAGCTTACACTGTCCTTAATGTTACATATCTTGCGCTTGGACTTCTCAGTTTGTATATTTTGCTTATTTTTTTCGTAGTTCCACACAACTTCTTCCCGTTTTCTCGATTGATATGTGTTCAGTTTTTCAAGGCCTATCCACTGGGCCAACTTATAGCTAAATCTGAGGGTGGTGCAATGTGGAGGTTCCCTTGTGAGGTAATTATGCCAATCACGAGTATATATTTTCAATTCACTCTGTAAATTTGTATGAGAATACGAGTTTCGTTTTTAAAGCCACTCTTTACTCTACATATCGCGTTTCCTCTTTTTTTTATCCGTAAAAAAGCATGAAGCTGCAACAGCAAGTGCATCGTCGTTTGTGCTCGACATTTTCCAATGTAAACAAACTGATGCTTGCACGTGCGTGCTTGAGTCGCGTGGAGGTGCGAGGAATTTGTGCACGCTAGGGCAAGCACGCTTATGCAAGCTTGATTGTCAAGCATGCAGTAACGTGTGTGGGGGCCTTTAGAGACCTGAAGTAACTTTATGGACACTCAGTGGCATTGTAAGAAGAGTAATGCTCGATCCACAACAATTCCCTCAAAAGTGACCTCATTCTGACGTCACGAGCAGTATCGACGACCGCATGATCGGCTGTCGACTTTGTGACAAGGAAGAATATGAATATTATTATTCTTAGATTCAATTGCAGCAATTTAAGCTCTCCTTACAGGTACCTGCCTAACCACTTACTCCGAAGTCGCTCTATATTCGGAAATAAAAATACAAGTCTTTGTGAGAAAAAAATACAAATTTCATTGCATCTCGTTTTAGTAGCAGCATTTAACACTGTACCCTTAGGTTCTAGCCTAACCACACACTCGGAAATCGCCATATGTTTGGAAGTAATGAGTCAAATATTGGTGAAATTTTATTGCTATTCGTTTCTGTCGCAGCTATCAAAGCAGTATCTTAGGTTCCTGCGTAGCCACACCCTCGGAAAACGCCAAACATTCGTAAATAGACATCGAAATACTTGTGACAAGTAAGAATGTGACTGTTAATGCTCCTCGATTCGCTCACAGCCATTTAAACTGTCATCTTTTGTTCCTACCTAACTACACATTCAAAACACGGCGCATATTCGGAAATAAAGTCAAATATTTGGACAGGTAAGAATATAAATTTTACTGTTGCTCGTTTCAGTTCCAGCAATGTAAGCTGTCCTCTGTCAAGTTTCTTGCCTAACCTTGTGCTCGGAAACATTTATTTCATCTTTCGTCCTCATATCAGATTGAATTTAAATGGCATCCAAGTGGCATTTTATAACATTCTTAAGAAAGTAACAGAACATGTTAATAACGCTAACATGAAAAATGTATGCAACAGGATACGAGCCAACAACTTTCGACTCCAGAAACCATGACGTTACTCATTACATTGTCACTTAACAAATGGCTCAAATGGCTCTGAGCACTATGGGACTCAACTGCTGTGGTCATCAGACCCCTAGAACTTAGAACTACTTAAACCTAACTAACCTAAGTACATCACACACATCCATGCCTGAGGCAGGATTCGAACCTGCAACCGTAGCAGTCGCACGGTTCCGAACTGCGCGCCTAGAACCGCGAGACCACCGCGGCCGGCTGTCACTTAACCATGTTATGTTTAACTGCCGTCTTGGTTATCATATTCTACCTTGAAGGCTTGCTGATGCGCCAATAAGTGACTTTTAAAGATAATTAAGATGTGTTTGTGAAAGATTGTCAGTGTTTGGTTATATTGAAACAGTACACTGCAAACTATAAAACAAGTGTGTTTCACTCTTAATTTGTATTTCATTGACGACAATAACTCACTCTTATATGAAGCCATTAACCGTCAATAAATCAATATGTGACATTTTATTATAGCAATAACTGTAATAAATCGTTCCAAGGAAGACGTGTTCTTATAAATCTCCAGTACGCGAGCATAAAATCTTCTGAAAGGCCTGTATCGAATGCTAACAAAAGTCGATAGCCGCTCATGGTGTCGTCGTTATTGTGTTACGTCAAAACGAAGTCACGTTTGCGGGAATTGTTGTGAACCGAGCGCTACGCTTGTAAGAAAGGAAAATTCGAAAAATTTGTGTTAAGTTTTTGTTAAGTATGCTGATTTTGACAGCACATTACAATGATCAAACTTCTGTTAAATGTGCTCTCTTAGCTTGAGTTGCATTAATTATACAATGTGTATTAACTACTACCAAACATATGCATAAACTGTTATGACAACTACACGCATATTGTTCAATGAAGCATATTAAGATAACTTGTCAGTGAACGGCTGGAAAAACAGTAAGAATTTTCATAAAGTTTATGAGGGTCTAACTAATAATGTGAACTCTGAATACAAAGAAATTTTATCAGAATGAAAATGTTTTAAGGTTGAAGATTTTAGTATAAGAATAATCAGAACAGCTTTGATATAAACTTAATTACAAAAACATTTATGTCAATCAGTAATTTAAAATTTTTCTTGCCAGTCTAAGTTTGAAGTCTATAGACTTATTAACTACTTTTCTTTTTATGACATTGTTATCTAAAATGTAGATTACAATAAAATGATTTCAATCAATAGTTTTTATACTATGAATACACAATTTAGACAATCAAAATTAAGGTAATTTTTTATAATTTTAAGGGTATAGTTTTCCTCCTGGTGACATTGAGCTGGTGTCTGTGGTATACTTTTCTCCAAATGCTAACCTGAAATATCAAAAAAAAAAATTCAGACCTCTACCTCAATTAGTTTCTCTTACATAAAATAAACATGTCAGAAAATGTGATTCTTGAGAGATTCAGCTGAAAGGTACATTTCATCTTGTGAGGGTATTGGTGTGTAGTACCTTTAAGTTGTTCTTCTTTGGAGGGCGACAATGCCCAGTGGCGCAGGGAGTCGCAAGCAGAGGCAGCTGTTGAGAGGCTGTGGAAGGTGTAGGCTGCATGAGCCAAAGGCGGTTGCATCGCAAAGGATTTATCTCTATGTTTAATAGTAGTGGCTCACAGTTTGAATAATAGTGTGTTTATGTTTGTGCAGTGTGATAAAGGAAACAAATTAAATTTTACCAGTTCTTAATGTGTCTCCATTAGTTAGTACCACACCATTGCATTTAACAATGAATGAAGTCTCGATATACCTGGTCAACTACAACAAGAGGATTGTAACATAATAATCGTTAATTAACCCATATAATCTCCAAGGAGTAGGGACCTTATATTTGGCGACACGTGTGTCAGACGGCGATTCCTTCGCAATCTTCGGATCGTTGGAGAAGACGGCACAACAAACGGTGAGTGAAGCAGCTAATTGCGACCACATCACTTCGTTTCTAATTGTTTTCCACGTTGCACAGGAGAAATTAGGAAAGGACCTCTGAACTCTGTTAGAGGCTGTAATATTTATAATATGATCTTTTAAATTAAGTGTTAGAACTAATTATTAACAGACAGTGAGTTTTGTGAACATTAATAACATGGCGGACACAACGCAAAACAACAGTGAAGTTATTAATGAGGAGGGACAAGTTAATGCTTTAGTCAATGTAGAATGCGAGTTTGGACTTGAGAATACCACACTCAATGTAATGGAAGATAGTGGTGTGGTTAATTTCGATTCAACAACGCCTAGTTCAACACCAGTTAGTAGTCAACGAATGGGAACGAGTGTTAGCACTAACGATTTGATAGTGCAGATGTTGAGAGAAACCAAACAAGAAAGTAGGAACGCCAATGAAGAAATAAAGAATTTATCAAATGAAATGGTTAACTTGTGAACTGAGCTCAATAATTCACTTAATCAGAAACACAAGGAGCTCCAAAAGGAATGTGATACCAAATATGAAGAACTTGAAAATAAAATGCAAGATCTTAACACAAAAGTTAATGAACAAGGTAAACAATCGAGCACATTGTTAACATAGTTCAAGAAACAGTTAAGGCTCAAAACGATGAAATTTTTAAAATTATGAGTACATGTAAAGGCAACAAAGAAACAATTGTTAAGTTAGTTCAAGGCGAAATTCGCCAAAAGGTAATGTCATCCGAAAATGGATTGACAATTGTGAATAAAACCTTATACATCAGGAAATCAATGCAGCGTTATTCGACGTTCATAACAGTATGGTTAACGTACCTCAAGTTATTGCAGATAATGGATTGAGTGTACGCAACTTCGAAGATTACGATCCGAAACAAGTTATTTATGCAGTTGTCTTTATTAAGCGTTTTCAAGACATTAAATGGAACGTAAAAATTGATATGTGCATTAGCCACACGAAAGGCGAAGCACATATCTGGGGCATCAGTGTTTCAGAAAATTATTCACAGTAAAAAGAATTTGAATCTGCATTCTTTAGTAAATTTTGGTCACGAGAAAAACAATGGGACGTAAAATCAAAGATTCTTACACCGCTGAACTACGCAAGACATAATGGAACAATGTGTGAATATATGCAGAAATTTTGGAACGACAATGCCTATCTTGATGATCCAGTCAAGGAAGAGGAATTGATGTTAATTTTGATACAGAAGCTACCTTTCACGGTACGTAATGATCGATAGATTTGACGTACTTAAACATGAAAGCGAACAGCGCGAGAGAAATAATGACGATCGTCATTCGCGTGGTAATGGCCCACTGCGACAAGAATTTATGACTAATGGAAGACCAAGCAGATTTGATAGAAGAGGGAACGGAAAACAAAGAAGAAATGAGTACGACGCACCGAACAGATTTAATTACAATCTGTACTCAGATTGGTCACAGTATGAAGAAAACAGAAGACAACAACGATCGCCGGAACAAGAAAGGAGCCCAGAGCGTAATCCACAGGAACGTGAACCGGTAAACTAAGTCAAGTTTCGAAGATGACCCGCTCCGAAACTCAAGTTACAAGAAATGGGTCGGATGTTGCGATTAACGCAATAAAGTGTGAACGAGTAGATGATATTTAAGACGATTTGTATCGAGAGGATGAAAATAATGATCAAGAAATCTTAAAGCCTTTTGTAGAAGTGGAGGTATGCGGAATTATTGTGGACGCACTACTAGAATCATCAAGCGAAGCGAGTGCAATTTCAGAAAATCTGTCTTCATATTTAAATAATCTGGTGGCATTTCCAACATTCCCCGTGAACGGCGTACGTATTGTCAGTGCTGTAGGTAATAGAAGCAAACCCATTAAAGGTCAAGCTCTATTGAAGTTTAGAATCAATGATGACGAGTATGAGCAGAGCGTATTAGTTGTTGGATCTCTTAATGTCGGATTAGTTCTTGGAATCGAGTGGTTGACTGAAATGAGGTGCAGTATTGAATTTGACAAGGGTTGTCTGCGGACGAGAATAAATAATGTCGAGAAGAAGATAATGTTTAAAGGATTTATTAATGAAGAAAATAAGGGCACTGCGTGTGTGAAGATGAGGCTAAATGCGTTTCCAAGGAGAAGAGGAACTAGTGACTTATGATGATTCTGAGGAAGACCCTGATCTGAGAGAGAAGAATAATGATGAAGATGCTCTGACTGGTATTCGAATCAAGATTCAGACGTCAGTGAACTTGACAGAAGCAAAAAGGGAGGAATTAATGGAAGTGCTGAGACGCGAAGTTGACCTGTTTTCAAAATTACCTGAATTAATTAAAGGATGTGTTGGCAAAATTAAAGTCAAGGAACATGAACCATTTCGCAGAAAATCGTATGCAATACCTTTAGTGAAGAGAGAAGCGGAAGAAAGGAAGCAAGCCCATGATAAAATAGTGAAACCTGTCACGTACAAGGTTGGAGATCTGATCCTAATTCAGACACACATGAAGTCATCTAGTGTGAATGAGGAAATAAAAAAGGTCAATCATTATTACAAAGGACCATTCAAGATTAGAAAGCTGGTTCACCCGAATTCAGTGGAGGTAGAAGTGATTAAATCTGGCAAATATCATAGCCTACAACATGTTGAGAACATTAAGTTGTATAAGTGTCCTGAACTATCACAAAGAAGTGTCAATTAGTGAACCGTGTTCAGTTATAAATATGCTACATTACTGTTGGACAAACCTTTGGACAACAGTCGGTAGTTATTGTGAGATGTTGAAGACTGTAGTCGGTAGCTGAAGTGAGTGCATTTTATTCTCTGTGTTTGATATCGTGTGACTTTCTCTTATGTCCTAAGACAGGCGCAGCAGTGGACAACGGAGCGACGCTTGTAGCGTGTGTTTTGGTTTTCAGAAAGCAGGCAACAGTGCACGGCTAAGCGTGCATCGTATTAGTCTTTTGTTACCTCACGCTGCCGTAATGTTATTTTATTGTTTTCATGCCTGCCTGCCAATGACCTTCGACGCCCTGCGCGCCACGGTTTGGGAGAGGAGGAGGTGACTGACGTCACGAACAGCTGACTGGCATCCAGCACTTGTCAACATAGCGGGAACGTGCCGCCGACGAACTGTACGGCGGAATGCGGCGATTCTTCGTGGGCGTAACAACAGCTCCTAGATCTTCCTGTCTCCGGCGGCGTCGATGTCACTCTTCCCTTGCATCAAATGTCGTAACTGCGTGTGACGACCAGCTCAACATATAGGACAGTGATAAAAGCAGAGTAACAAGTGCTGTGTTACGTATAGTGTTTGTGAGTCCTCATCGGCGACGATGCCATTCCCCCTAGTGAAATCGTGTGAAGTTCTGCTCAGCTTATAGGTAGGCCCCCAAAGCAGAGTACCTAATGTTTCCTTATGGTGTGAAAAGTGCCCAAGCCAACAAAATGTCTTTTGTTTATAAATGATTCACTCAATGTAACTTGGTTGTAAATGGAAAATATTTCTTTAAAGGTATGTACTGATTTTTGTATAAGTAGTCTGTGTGCTGTATGCGAATTTACAAATTTCAATAGTTAATTGATAAAATGTTTTATGCCTGTAACTGTAGTTTTGACGGATGCATAGTGTCAATGCTTATATATATATATATATATATATATATATATATATATATAGATTTTACATTTGTATTAGGTTATTTAAAATTAGGCTCATTTATTCAGATTCCATTCCTTAGTCTCAATTATGTTCTTTACTGTGATTCATGTGTGTAATTAAGAGTAACCTTTACTAATATGCTTGATATCTCCAACAAAACGGAAGCTGTCAGTCACATTATCTTATCTTTTTTACATTTTTCTTGCTGATTAACAGACAGTAAATTATGTGTAAAGTTCTTGCTGTCATTAAATAATTTTCAAATTGCTATATTCATTGATCATGTTTTATGTGCATGGAGATAAGGTTAATCAACATTAGTTATATTTTGAAAGTCCTTTGTTCTCAGCATCAGATACCTATTGCAACTACTTTGACATGAAATACTAATTAGTGTAATTTTCAAATTTTGAGTTTTTATTTTACAACTTTCGCTAGGACTTCTGAGTCCCCTCAAAAGGTAACCTATCTCTAGTTTTGTTTTGGTGGGGATGTGAGGGTACTGGTATGTAGTATCTGGGAGTCGCAAGCAGAGGTAGTTGTTGAGAGACTGTGGAAGGTGTAGGCCACGTGAGCCAAAGGCGGTTGTGTAGCAAAGGATTTATCTCTATATTTAATAGTAGTGGCACACAGATAGAATAATATTGTGTTTATGTTTGTGCACTGTGATAAAGGAAATAAATTAAATTTTACCAGTTCTTAATGCGTGCCCATCAGTTAGTACCACACCATTGCATTTAACAATGAACGAAGTCTTGATATACACGGTCAACTACAACAAGAGGATTGTAACATAATAATCGTTAATTAACCCATATAATGTCCAAGGAGAAGGGAGCTTATAATCTGTTAGTCACCTCTGTTGTTCTTAAAACCCTCCAGTTGCATGGTGTTCTTTGTTTGCGTTTTCCTCATCTTCTCTCTTCCTTTTCTTGCTCCTCTTTACTATTCTGGCCTCTTTAGTTGCATCAAGAACCCATTATTCACCTTCGGCCACTCTCGATAAATCAATTGCCATCAGTTCTTGTCTCAGATTGAAACCAGGAGTTAGTCCCAACAACTCTAAAACATCACATATGCTAACTGCCCCATCATTAAAGCAAATAATTGCATCTAATACACCTAATCTCATGGTACTGTAACCAACAAACAGTTTTAGGCAGGCGTTCCCATATCACATGGTTGAAACATTCATTAATATTTTGTGTCTTTTCATATAAGCACCATGGCAATAGTTTAGCGTCTCTTAGGTCCCTGAATATGGGCTTAATTGCTTCCAATACCTCAAATGGCAGGGAGCGATGGTGTGCATAAGTCTCACCATTTGGTATTGCTTTTGTATCCATTCCATGTGTCTACACCACTGTCGCAGAGAGTATGCTGTGGATGGTCACAGTAGAAGCTTTATGGAAAAAAGGTAGCCCATACTGCTTTCTTCATGGGCTTATTATTGTCTCGATTCCTTCTTATGGCTAGACCACAATAGAGCTGGAGTTTGTCCACCTCTTGCTTAGTGAGACGACCCCACCCACCAATTGGTTTGCCATTACTGAGCTTTTTCCCCTTCATATCTTTTATTAGCTTACGTAAACGTGTGCCCATCCTCTTTTGGACATGACCAATGCACTCTAACTTTCCCATTTTTACAGTTCTTCCATAAGGCATATTTTCCAACACATTTGCAAACCCTTTGGAGTCTCCGTCTCCAAGGTACTTCACATACTGTACACCATAATTCTCTTCTGATCTTTGAAATATTCTGAGAATGCCCTCTGTTTCCATTCCACCACTGTACCCAGAAAAATACTGAACACAAACCTGATCCTGGTTATTTCATTTGCAACCATGGCAGTACTTTGTCATACATTCTATGTCAATCACCTATCGATTTTCTAGGGATGGTGCGGTGACAACACCATTCAATGACATGTGACCACACTACTGCCATGTCCCATCAAAGGCTGCAGCTATATCAGTGTCACCTTCACTGCATAACACAGTTTCTTCCACTGCTTTCATCATTGACACAGCACTCACTTCACCAAGACTTTCAAGAAGTAACTGTGTGTACTTCTCAAATCTTGTGGGGGCAAATTAATGATACCACTAAATGTTTGAGCTGCCTTTCTACCCTTCCCAATACCCCTCATTCCATATGACAGTCTGATATTTGTGTTATAAACTCTTCCTTTGCACAATCCAGAAGAATACCCAGTTTTAGTTACCTCATAGAAATCACAAAACACTTGTAACTTAGTAGCCAGCTTTACTGCCTTCCAAATCATTTTACTACCACCTTCTCCACAAAGTGCACACACAGCAGCATTCTTTAGAAGCGAACATAAAGCACTCAATTCAGCAATTATGGAAACACATTCCATTTTAGTGTTTTGATCATGTTTTATAGAAATGTCACTCTGGGTACTCAAATATTTTAGCTTCTGTCTTGAGGCACTTGGTAGAGTCGACATTACATCCATTTTGTTTGTGGATGTAGTTACATTCTCTCGTTTCCGACGAAATAAACCGATTACCTTAAATTTACGGTTTCCCTTTCCAAAACACATTTTTGGAGGCATAACTACTTCCGAGAAAGACACAGCACCAGCAACTCAACAACATACAGAAGTCTGAACACAAACAACTCTCAAAAACCATATATATACAAAGTAAAACAAAGGAGAATTGGAAAATGTGGGTGATAACAGGGCTGCTAACTCAAAAAACCATTACGCGGTGTATTTTTTCGAAGTGGCAAAATAATAATGACACCATTTGACCGACCGCAGTGGAAACACGGTCGTTGCCGCATACCGACATATATTTAACTTTGTTTTTAAAGATGTTCCCGATGTCCGAATCGATTCATTTAACTACCATTTTGTTCACAAAACACTAAATATTGATTTAAGATGGAAAAAAATCGATTATTTTGAAGCAGATTCACTAGCAAGTGACCTTAAGCCAGTACATGTAGTATCTATAACAATGTGTTTCAAAGCTTAAATCTGTTACTGTTTCAGTAGCTCAATACTGGCACTGTAGCTTAGCGTGTTCATAAGGATGGCAACCTCCTCTAATTAAAAATCTAAGTAAAGGAATTAACACTGAACTTGAATAAGTGTCATATAACATCTGCCCAGACCAAAAGCAACGATCAATAATGAACCCCCGAACCCCCCTCCCCATCCCCCAGAAAAAAACTAGGTATAGTCTAGCTTATAGCGCAGAGGACCACAAGTTCGAACCTGTTTTTTTTTCGTTTGATGCTACTTTCTCTATGTACTGATCATAAAGGTAATTGTAACAACGCTCTGTTTTGAAACAGTAAAAACTTTCCGTTTTCTGAACGTTCTGGGCTACTGTGTCGGGCAGCAGCATTCCATGTGCTTATGCAATGCAAATTATATCGTTTACTTTCATTTATTTTACACAAATCTGAGTATTACAGTGTAGGTACTGATGAAGACAAAGGAGGAACACTTCTTTGGAATTAAATGATAAATCATTTAAGCTGAGATTTCGCTTGGGCAAAAATACTTTGCAGCAATTATCACTAAGATTAAGAGCACAGAACATCGAGAGAGTATCTACTGAAACCAAGCAAAACAATCCGGCAACTGACTTCAATGTGCATGGTACTTTTAATATTAACATCGTATTCCACAGGAATCTTTCAGATGGTGTTGCTGATTTCTTTGAAACAGATGTAACAACAGCTGGCAGAGATGTGGACAAGGTATCGGCCTTCTTTGCTTCACTGAAGGGGGAATCTATCAAAACGTCAGTGGGAGAAAATAGTGTGAGAAAACCCAATGTGATTTTTATCAGATACAGGTAGCATATTTACCTGATGATTTAGGCGCTATCGACTGTATCCTTATTCCCATTAAATCTCTTGGTTTCGAAAGTGCAGAGATATTTAGAAGCCGGCCGCGGTGGTCTCGTGGTTCTAGGCGCTCAGTCCGCAACCGCGCGACTGCTACGGTCGCAGGTTCGAATCCTGCCTTGGGCATGGATGTGTGTGAGGTCCTTAGGTTAGTTATGTTTAAGTAGTTCTAAGTTCTAGGGGACTGATGACCACAGATGTTAAGTCCCATAGTGCTCAGAGCCATTTGAACCATTTGATATTTAGAAATCGTCATAGCTTGTTTTCATTAAACTTTCAACCAAGAAATAATTCTACATTAATCAGAGTGAATGATAACATGTACAAGTTCACATATATAAATTTAGGAGGAAAATTTCTCTACTGAGAAATTTCAGTATCAACAGAAAATGAAAGCAACAGGAGTAAAAATACAATGAGTTTGGAATTTATTAAAAATGAATTTACATGAAAAGTTACCAGTTTCTTCTCATTCTGTTGTGTCTTTAAACTGGGCCAGTATGAGTTCCAGTAAGAGATCCTTTTTGTATGGGAAGAAATTTGAAGGTCGCTTCTTTTACTGCTTTGCTTTCCTCCATCTCTATAACATGACGCCTTTGATCATAAATATTGTGTGTCTACAATGCACAATTATTATCTGGGTTGAAAGTGCAAAACTGTGTCGACAGCATGTTTAGCGATGTTGCTATGCAAGATTTGTGCTAACTTAGACCGATGCTGAACTTCCTTCGGTGGTATAGAGTTATACAATCATGTGGAGACCTGAACAGAGTTCAGTTTTTGAACCAACGTCAAAATTTAACTCCAGTCAGCAATGTTCATACAATTAGGTGCGAAAATGTCCAAGTCATTAGGGAGAATTTGCATTGTATCTCGAACAGCAAAGCAAAATAATAAAATAAAAGTTTAGAAGAAACAAAAGAACAAAATCCACTGCTATAACCTGAGTGAGCGTGGTGAAAATACACTCCTGGAAATGGAAAAAAGAACACATTGACACCGGTGTGTCAGACCCACCGTACTTGCTCCGGACACTGCGAGAGGGCTGTACAAGCAATGATCACACGCACGGCACAGCGGACACACCAAGAACCGCGGTGTTGGCCGTCGAATGGCGCTAGCTGCGCAGCATTTGTGCACCGCCGCCGTCAGTGTCAGCCAGTTTGCCGTGGCATACGGAGCTCCATCGCAGTCTTTAACACTGGTAGCATGCCGCGACAGCGTGGACGTGAACCGTATGTGCAGTTGACGGACTTTGAGCGAGGGCGTATAGTGGGCACGCGGGAGGCCGGGTGGACGTACCGCCGAATTGCTCAACACGTGGGGCGTGAGGTCTCCACAGTACATCGATGTTGTCGCCAGTGGTCGGCGGAAGGTGCACGTGCCTGTCGACCTGGGACCGGACCGCAGCGACGCACGGATGCACGCCAAGACCGTAGGATCCTACACAGTGCCGTAGGGGACCGCACCGCCACTTCCCAGCAAATTAGGGACACTGTTGCTCCTGGGGTATCGGTGAGGACCATTCGCAACCGTCTCCATGAAGCTGGGCTACGGTCCCGCACACCGTTAGGCCGTCTTCCGCTCACGCCCCAACATCGTGCAGCCCGCCTCCAGTGGTGTCGCGACAGGCGTGAATGGAGGGACGAATGGAGACGTGTCGTCTTCAGCGATGAGAGTCGCTTCTGCTTTGGTGCCAATGATAGTCGTATGCGTGTTTGGCGCCGTGCAGGTGAGCGCCACAATCAGGACTGCATACGACCGAGGCACACAGGGCCAACACCCGGCATCATGGTGTGGGGAGCGATCTCCTACACTGGCCGTACACCACTGGTGATCGTCGAGGGGACACTGAATAGTGTACGGTACATCCAAACCGTCATCGAACCCATCGTTCTACCATTCCTAGACCGGCAAGGGAACTTGCTGTTCCAACAGGACAATGCACGTCCGCATGTATCGCGTGCCACCCAACGTGCTCTAGAAGGTGTAAGTCAACTACCCTGGCCAGCAAGATCTCCGGATCTGTCCCCCATTGAGCATGTTTGGGACTGGATGAAGCGTCGTCTCACGCGGTCTGCACGTCCAGCACGAACGCTGGTCCAACTGAGGCGCCAGGTGGAAATGGCATGGCAAGCCGTTCCACAGGACTACATCCAGCATCTCTACGATCGTCTCCATGGGAGAATAGCAGCCTGCATTGCTGCGAAAGGTGGATATACACTGTACTAGTGCCGACATTGTGCATGCTCTGTTGCCTGTGTCTATGTGCCTGTGGTTCTGTCAGTGTGATCATGTGATGTATCTGACCCCAGGAATGTGTCAATAAAGTTTCCCCTTCCTGGGACAATGAATTCACGGTGTTCTTATTTCAATTTCCAGGAGTGTAGGTTAACTTCCTATATTAGCACATGACGGCATCGCCCCCCCCCCCCCCCGCCCGCCCCTCCTCTCATGAAAATCCAGGTTGACTCTTACATCCCCAGTAACCTTGGTTTTCATTACCATTCCATTCCGCCCTGTCTCATTCTGTTGATAGCGTGTGTGAACGTCGCCATCTCAAAGGCATCTAAAAAGCATGAAACCATAAAGCGTTAGTGACAGCTCATAGACCAAAGGCTCTGACTAACTGTTGATCCTGCTTGATGAAATTGTAGCTTTTTGTCTGCACTTCTCACTGAGGACTGCTTTGAAGACTGCATTGGATGAATTCACAGAATCAATGGAATGAAGCCAAATTTCGAATTTATTAAAACTTGACTCACAATGATTTTATGATATACTCTAGCATCGTTGGGGGTTATGACATATGTATTGCGAGAAAGCACTATATTTGCAGCTGCCTATAGTTTTCAACTGAGCCTTAGAGTATAACACACACATATGAGATGTTCTAGGAATAATGCATGTTTGCTGCTAGATTTTACTTTCGACAGTATCTAATGACATAGAAGTTTTAACGTATGTTATACTACAGGGTGATATAAATATGTACATGGTTTTCAGTATACGTAATAATGGGATGTATTGATTTCTTTCCTTGTTTGATAATAGGATAACGAAGTCGCAAAACAAGCTGCGGTAAAAATATCACAAGTTTTACCACTCTCCCATAACATTCTCAACACCAATTCCCGAGATTTTACTCAGTGTGGGGATACTAAAATAGTTGACAATAAGGGGATTAGCTTAGAAGTATCTGCTCCAATATCATTTTTAAATGAGAATTAAGTGCATGCCGTAGGGGAGTGTATAAACTTGTGTATATAACACTGGTGATTTAAGTGCAGCGCTATCTAACCTAATGGCTGATAATGGATGTTGTTTAGGGCTCATGATCCTGAACCAGACATACAGGGAAGTTCAAGTGCGATCGAATTTTGTGTCAAGAAGAGTGGAACTGCAGATGATTATCTCACTCTCGATACTACAGGGAATGTGCTGGAAGCCATTGATGGTGGTAGTTGTGTTGCATATGTTGTGGAAGAAATGGTACAGACGAACATAGTTCCAAGGGCTGTGGACTGGGGACCACCCACACTGGCGTGGCCTCATCAGAAACAGGATGAGGGTAGGAAAAGGAAGAGCAGCATGTTCCTAAAGTTAGTGATCATCCTGATAAGACGGAATCTTTTTAGGAGAGTATACCTGAGGATTGGCAGTAGTGCATAAACAAGCACTAGGTCACATCAGTGCAGAGCAAGCTGCTGACACACGCTTTGAGTTGATTACGGAGCAGCTGCAGTCTGATGTTTGTGACATGTTTAAAGTAGGTCAAGGGCACAAGACAAACCTGTGAGAGAAGTTTCTGTCTGAACATTATGCCCTCAGGAGGGCATGGCAAAACTTATGGGTACAAAATTTCCGCTAAGGGGAGCTGTTGCCAATGGTATACTGACATAAGATTCGTTTACCTTAAGGGACAAACTGGCGAAACTGCGAACAAAATCACTAATGCTTAATTTATATGGTAAAATGCCATTAGGCGACGTAGAGTTGCTTTGGAGGTGAGGTGGGAGGGGAGCAAGGATACCAGAGAGCCGAAATTTTGAGAGTGATGCAGTTTGGAATTAGCACTACAATGTGAGAGATAAGTGGGACTACCTCTCAACATTTCAGGATTGGTTGTACTATGCATGATTCATATGCGAGGATGTGTTTGCAAATACATTCTCTATGAAAGTATAAAGAGAACTACTGTCACAGGTGGAAACTTCCAAATGATGACCGAAATAATGGGTTAAACAACCACCAGATAGACAAAAGAATTGCTGAGAATAGGAGTTTGATGGGGTCAGACAATGTACAGTTAAAGGTGATTAGCTAAGAATTCCTAGTTTGTAAATGAAAAGTAAAACATAACTATTGTGTGCATGAGCATTACAGTGTGAAGAGCTCTACAAAATATTTAAAATTGAATGTTCCAAGTTAGCTGATAACTGTTTTACTATACTTTGTACAATAGGCCTTAGTATAACTGTGAAAATTTCATTTGGTAAATTTCATTTGCTTTTGCAATATCTTATACAGAGTTTGTCCTATATCTATACTTTCATCTAACTGGGCGAGGTGTGCATATTGAATTGTTGATGAGTCCTTTTGTCAACAATTGCTGTTTTTTATGTTAAAATATAGTCATATAGAAATTTGAGAGCTAGTTGACAGTTCTCAATAATGCTGTATAAATACAAAGTGGTTATAGATACTCAAATACAGATACAGATAATTTAGTTGTTTGTGCAATCTTTGTTTGTTTATTGTCAGTAAAATTTTCTAGTGGTATTTCTGTTTGAAGTCAGTCTGTATGTTTAATATGTTGTGTGGATAATCCTTCATGTTTACATAAACTTACAATTCTTCTAGTATGTTAATGGTGAGCCTTTTGATGTTATATGTGAGATTTGAAGTTCATTTTCGATTTTGTCGACTTCATGGTTTCGATTTTTTTTTAAATTCATGAGGAGTCTCAAGTGGATGCTGTTACCATCTCTACTATTTTCGCTAAATCTGATGTTAATATTTCGCCCTGTTTGTCTTATGTAAAATTTGTTACAATTCTCACATGCAGTTATGTATGTCTCTGGATTGGCGTATGCTGGTATTTTGGCTCTTGCAGAGTGGAGTTTTATATTTAGGTTGTTGTCGTTCTGAATGCTAGTTTCATGGTTGTATGTTTTAGAGTATTTTTCATTTTATTTAACAGTTTTCCCATGTAGATCATTGGTACATATGTGGGTCTTTGTTTGGTTGGCTATTTCTTCATTCCTTTTTATTATTATTTGTACAGTAGATCAAAATCATTATAGTGTAAAATTGATATAGGATAAATCAGTAGAAAAATACATATTATGTGGCAAAGTTAATACAAAAATATATACACAACATATACAACATGTTTATCACATAGCATTTTCACAAAAATTCCTAAAGGCTCTACACAGACACCAGCCAGGAACATTAGAATATTGATAGTGTTATTTTTACCTATATAGCACAGGTTCTAACAGCTACAGCTTCATGTAGTGTATTATCATATTTTCTTATGTATTGCATGGGTGGGCAAGATGACTTACATATGGATACAGAAATATTTTTTAACTCATTTACTTAGTGTAAAAATTTGAAATGTGACAAGAAACGGATCCGGCGTTATGTGAAATTGGTATGCCATTTGTGGCATACCTACAATAAAAAAACACAATTAAAATTGTAGAACATTAAGAATGCCACAAAAAAGATATGTTATCTCATATATTCCTGTAATAAGTATTTTTCTATATTTTGGAATGTTTCCAGAATGAGATTTTCACTCTGCAGTGGAGTGTGCGCTGATATGAAACGTGCTCACAGATTAAAACTGTGTGCCACACCGAGCCTCAAACTCGGGACCTTTGCCTTTCGTGGGCAAGTGCTCTACCTTTCTTCTGTGAGTGCTAGTTCTGCGAGTTTCGCAGAAGAGCTTCTGTGAAGCTTGGAAGGTAGAAGACGAGGTACTGGCAGAACTGAAGCTGAGAGGACGGGTCGTGAGTCGTTCTTGGATTGCTCAGTTGGTAGAGCACTTTCCCACGAAAGGCGAACGTCCCAATCTTGAGTCTCAGTCCGGCACACAGTTTTAATCTGCCACGAAGATTCATTTCAGCGCACACTCCGCTGCACAGCGAAAATCTCATTCTGGAAACATTCCCTGGGCTGTGGCTGAGCCATGTCTGCACAATATCCTTTCTTCCAGGAGTGCTAGTTCTGCAAGGTTTGCAGAAGAGCTTCTGTGAAGTTTGGAAGGTAGGAGACGAGGTACTGGCAGAACTGAAGCTGTGAGGACCAGTCGTGAGTCGTGCCTTGGTAGCTCATTTGGTAGAGCACTTGCCTGCAAAAGGCAAGGTCCCGAGTTCGAGTCTTGGTCTGGCACACAGTTTTAATCTGCTAGGAAGTTCATTTTGGAATGTTGTTTGTAAATGTGGTTCTTGAATGGGATTGTTAGTGTATAAATTTGTGATATCAAACGAAACGAATTTGGCGTTAAATGAAATTGGTATGTCCTTCATGGTATACCTACAAGACAATATTTACAATAAAAAATTTTAGAACATTGGCAAGCACCATAAAAGATATACTAATTCAACACAACACCATATTCGTTGATTTTGATATCACAAACTTATACACTAACATCTTTATGCAAGAAATAGTTACAAATTATTGAAAACAACAGTTAAATATATATATATATATATATATATATATATATATATATATATAGAGACTAACCAATAGACAGTAATACAATGCTAAAAACATAAATCCTAATAAAAAAGCTTAGTTGTACCAGTAGTCTACATGGGAAAATAGTCAAACAAAAGGAAAAATATGCTAAAAAATACACCCACAATACTACCATGCAGAGCTACCTGCAACCTAATCATGTACCTCCACTCTGGAAGAACCAAAATACCAGAATACGCTATTCCAGGAAAATACATAATTACATGTGACAGTTTTACAATGGACAAACAGGACGAAATTTTAACATCAGATTTACATAACACACTAAAGATAGTAATAGCACCTACTCGAGTCTCCTCATGCATTTAATAAATCAAAACCATAATGTCAACAGAATCGAAATTGCACTTCATATCACACATACTATCAAAAGGACTCACCATGAACATACTGGAAGAAATGAAAATTTGTATAAACATGGAAAATCATCCACACAACAAGTTAATCAAACATACGGACCAGCTGACAAGACTATTGCTATGTCACCTTTAAAAATATCACCACATATTTCCATTGATAAACCACAAAATTTATCTGCTGCTGGCGAGACTACAGCTGTGCCGGGTTCACAGATAGCTTCATCTACTTCCTCCAAAACAAAATCATCTACATTACTTTCACCTACATTACTGTATTTGTTGGTACTTTCTAGTGCATCATTTATTCGTCATACACTCCACCTCCATCAAATTCAGATCCACATCTGCCTCCTTTTGACCACAGTATCTTTCAAGGAAAATACGTTCATTCCACCATTCACTTCCCATTCACAAAATAAATTTTTCAGCCCCATATCCTCATAATCTAATATCTCAACACATTTTACCATATTTCTCGCGCACTTTTCATAGATGTGCTGCTTAAAATTATTCCCCATTTTATTCTTACTTGTCATAACCTCCATCTCTGACATTTGTGGCTTCTTTACCGAATTTTCGACACATTCAGGATTTTTTAAAATAACATGTACTTTTCAACACCGGTTTATTTCTACACCTCTGAGCCTGAGCTACAGGGCTCTCTAATTTCTGATCTCGCATGCTGGTGTTGCATTTCGTGAAGCTCCTACTCTCAGATCTTCATTCCCAGTTTTGATTTCCGATTTCATGAATTCCTATATCCATTTCCCCTTTAAAAATTATTATCACATTGATAATTATTTCTGTTATGATCATTATAATTGTTGTACATATTACTACTGTTATCGTTCTAGTACCCATTTCCCTGTCTACTGTTTGCATTATGTCGCCTGAATTTCAATGCCTGTTCAAGTTTATCAGTGGTCTATAAAAATAGGTTGTAAATGGAGGACTCATGATATTTTCCAGTGATTGTGCATTCCCCTTAAGATGTCTTTTCGGCAATTAATTTTTTGCCCCTTCCAGTATTTGTCACACAAAATATATAACTGTAGAGTATTTTCTATTACCTGCAAAACGCTTTGTTGTTTCTGATTAACCCACAAACACCTATCACAGTAGCAGCCTGGTTGCTGCCAAAGAATTCATTTCTGCCTGTGAATCTTTAATCTGCTGTTCCTGCTACATTTCATTTTTAATCGATGGTTCAACTGTTACCTATATATCACCACTTCTTTTTCACAGTCTGTGGTTCTATCAGATAAATTGTTAACAGACTTAGTGCTGTTTTCCTCAAATGCATTGGCCTCAGCCCGCCATTCTTTAGCTCGCCACCCAGTTTTTCCTATATCTTTTTCAGCTTGTCCCCAAAATCTTTTTCCATTGTGTAGAGACTGGTGTTAATTTAGGCCAACCTCCTCAGAAAATTTGCCTACACCTGCCCTTATAACTTCTACTTTTGGATCTATCATACCTCCCATATCAGAATTAATTTTCTTCATCTCAGCTTTTAAATTTTCTGCTACACTTGTCTGTACTAACTCTGTCTCTGTCCCTATACCCAATACCACCGTATTAAAATTCAAATTTGTCAGCATTTCCCTTAGTCATGCCATTGAATCATCCACAATTATATGTCCCTTCTCAGATTTTGGACTATCTGCCCCACTAACATCATCTCTAACAACAATACCAGATTAAGATTTTGGACTAAGTGGCTCACACACACTCGGTGGTTGCTTAATCACTGGAAACTCCATCACTGACGATTACTCAGCTGGTTCACACATATTAATGCTATCAATGCAAATACTTAACTTATTGATTGTGCTGGCTGCTTCTGCTATACTGCTGCTGCCCGAAGTGCCGATGCTGATGAACTTGAAGTCACCACTGTTGGCACAAGCTGCAATTGCCATCACTGCTACTTGTGTACTGTTGAAGTCTCCATTGCCACTTGCTGCTGCAGAATCAATGTCGTGTCAACAGTATGAGAAGATACATAAAAATTATCACATCATACTCTCATCACCTAACAAATACTCATATAAATTGTGTATTGCATTCTCATCAGTTATTGACATTTATAGCATCCCTTCATGTATGCTAAATCCTCACAGTACACTGTTCCTTCAGATCTACTACATCCTTACAGTTAATCTATCCTTCTCATCTTGTAAATCCTCACAGTGCAGTGTTCCTTTGGGTCAAATTATCGAGTTCCATGGCTTCTTTTTAGCGTTCTATCATATCTGGTGAACATGCAAAGAATAACCCTCAACCAATATGCACATCTTCATTGGGACAACTGTAGACTTTGATCTATTTAATCCTTTCCTTCTCAGTATCTCCTGACTTCTTCTGATGATACCTGCACTTGTTCTATGCAAAAAATCTCTTTTAGGACCTAGTAACTCTTCTGCTTTTTCTTGAGTTAATATTTTATGTTATTACCATATCTCCTTACAACAGACCAGAGACTGTATGTCGTGTCTCTGCATATTTCTACAAAACTTTTCTCTCTGAATACTTTGATGTGTGAAATGTGGAGATTCGGCTTAATAGAGTTTCTAATACTGTGGCATACAATTTTCCACAGCTGGGGAAGTCCATAAAACATGTAAAATAATTCGCTGCTTAAATATTGACACTTCTATGATCGCTTCCAAGATCTTAATTGAAATTTATCGTCCACAGTAAGCTCCCTCTCTCGTATCGTAATATATGGATAGTACAAAGTTTTTCTTTCTTACATCACATTGCACAATTTTCGTTTACAGCCACATCACCAAGTTTGTTCACCTTGCTAAAATTCGCACTGCATATTCCACTCAAACAGATTGCACCACAGATTATGTTCAAAACTGCTATCATGCATTTCTTTGTTTTTCTTCCCTTTCTTCTCTCCTCCAACCTTTAGTACATCCAAACATTTTCTATTGTCTGAAATGTCTTCATCCTCACTCATGTCCTCTTCCTTATCTGATGCACCTGACAAAGTGTTAACCAATCTTCTAATGTTAAGAATTGGATAATCCTTTTCTATTATGTTGCATCCTATGTACTCGGCCTCTTCGTTTTCTAAACCACTGGTCCACATGTCTCTTCATCCACGTGTTACTCTTCGTCATCCCCAGTATTTTCTGAATCATTTGTCTTCTTCAAAACTTCTGCGATCGAAGCCTTGAGTCACATCTTTCATAAAATCATTACTTTCTGTGATCAAAACTGTGGAAAGATCTTCCCTCAAATCACCTGTTTGAATCTCTTCACAGTCTCTTCTTTGTTCATAGCTAATTTCACCTACAGCTCTCTCCACTCATTTCTCTTCATTCTCGACTCTCATTCCCTATTCTTTTTCTATGACAATTAGGCCTAGAGAATAAATTCCTTCTGTTTCTGTGTTGTCTAGGAATTTTAATTAAAACTTCTCATCATTCAAGATCGCAAATGCAAATCCCTTCTTCAAAAGTAGTAATATGAAATAATGTTTTAGAAAATCGAGTTCTAGTATGGCTTTCACTGTAAAATTTTTTACAGTCAAAAACTTTGCACTAAATACCTGTAACTGCCACTCAAAATCTGCGCTCACTTGCTCATTAACATCTGCACATTTGACATTCATTGTGCCTCATATTCTCATGCCCTGTATCTTATACAATGACCACTTCTTCTCCTTTGCACATAATTCGTAGAGTTTCTTATCCAACACCGACACTAGGCTACCTGAATCAAATATGTCTTGCACCTATTTTGTCTCATATTCGCACTTATGATCGTATATGAGACATCCTCAGTCCTATTCCCAAGTCTCTTGATTCCTTCGGTTAACATTTCCTTAATTGATTACAATTTATAAATAGTACTGCTGGTAATCTGGCTGTAACTAACTGTGATGACAAAGCATCCATTCCTAAAGTGCGCGTCATTTACGATGGTGGCCGAGTTTAGGTTCGTTCTGCACATCTGACATCAAAAAACACAGTCAGCCAATGAACAGAGAACGACGTTGCCAAAGTTTGACTGCAGTACGGAGCACAGACGAGTGTCTTAGAAACGTTCAGTCATAAATAAAGTAATTGAAAAAAAGCAATGTCTTGATAGCAGACTTTCTATAAAAGAAAGTTTGGGAAAAGCATTCTTTATACCAACTGTTTCATATTCTATTAATTAATTAAATCAAACAAGCAATAAGCCACCTAATTCAGGCGATAACAAGGAAATTCATTCTCACTAACCGCTTTTTTGCAATAAAGATGGCCGGAAATTGTTTATTTCCTATTGTACTTCGACGAAACGTGAGTAATTCATAGTCATACCAACAGTGTTTGTCGGTATTTTGCTTGATTCTTTTAAGTACTCCAGGAATTTTTTCAGCAACCAGCTGCGTTAGCATAACAGTTAAGGTGTTTGGCTGCTAAGTAATAGATTCTGAGTCCAAATCTTGTTCGGTGCTTAATATTTTCTTTATTTAAAAACAATATCAAAGTGACTTACTTCATGAATTTTATTCGTTTGACTGTAATTTTTTGAAATTTCTAGTGGCAACTAAAATCGACCATATGGAAAGTATACGCTGTGGGCTTTTACCTCCGCAAACTCTTCAAAATTTCGTGCAATGGTTTACTACATTTAATCCTGCACAATAACTGCGTTGAACATCGAAACAAAATTAAGTCATTTATGGGGGGAAGGTATAAGTCAAGAAGATGTGTAAATATCAAATTTTTGGGCCAAACAGTTTTTGTGAAATCGAATGATAAGTGTGTCAAAGCAGTCGGAACACCATGTGTCGGCACAGGCGAGCAGTGCAGTGATGACAAATGCAGGGAGCACGTCTCTGAAGCAGCGAAAGCGTTCATGCGGCTGTAGTGGCTTCACTTCATAAACTGCGCCCTAAACATAAGTTTGCAAACTATACTATACTACTGCGCTGCTTCTCTTGGCGCGTGCAACTGGCAGTGAAGCAATCTCCCGCGTCTGGGCGGGCATGTGCGAGTCGCCAAGATAAAAGGGTTGAACTATAGTCAATTCCTTGGTGTGTTCCCTCATTCTTCATTCCTCTGGTTGTGTCATTGGTCTGAACCGCAAACTTCTGCAATTTCACCTTTTCCATCTTGTCTGTCGTCACATCTACAGTTATCTTGCCACTCGTCATTTCTCCAGTCTTTTCTTCTCTCATCTGGCTGATACTGACATGCCCATCATGTTTTCATTGCCTCTGTCCCATACGTTTTCATTGCTTCTCTGTGGGTGTCTCTCTCTCCAGTTTTGGTTATTTGCTTACTGGTATTCAGGTGGAAAGTTCATCTGAATAAAGTGCACAGCTTCCATCACATAAGTTCTTCGATTATAGCCTAACTATTGCAGTAGATGCTAGAGTACACATGCAAAGTGCATGTTCCTATTGATGATTATAATTGCCCTTGGATTTGACATGAAAGCTTTGTCAAACAAATGCACAAGATTTCTGCTGGGTCACCAGTCAGCCATCTAGAATCTGCATAATTTTCTACTCTCAGTATTCCCAACTTCACCTAATCCTGATGTTGTTTTGCTTTCGATCAGTACACATGAATTCAAGCATCTACGAATTCTTTATATGTCTTGCATTTCCTGCAATCACTCCCATTCTCACTGCTGCCTCTTCTGGTAAGTTCGTAATTACAAATTTAATTTTCAGAAATTGTGGCCATGATATAGGTAAAGCCTCTCAGAACTAAGGTTTGAATTGTTGCAGTTGTGATTACCAGTGGAGTCGAATGTGATGGCATGTCCCCAATCCGAAATTATCTCTCTGTAAGATTTCTAAGTTATTCTTCCTCTTAATTCCTTTCTTCTTCACTTTGGTTCATTACGTCTCTCTTCCACTACTGCTCGAATTTGTACTGCTCTCCCTCTTTTTCATCAGTGAGTCTAGAGTTTCTCTGATCCTTTGATTAAAGTTGACCTGCATATCCTTAAACTGTACCAAATCTCTGATCTCTTCATGTTCGCATAGACTTACTGGTACTAATCTATCAGATGCTGTTTCGTTATCTATCGACAACTGCTCGATGACGCCGGTTAATACCTTGACTTCATCTATTACTTTTCCTATCGTGTTATTCTTTGAATTTCCATACTTCTCCATCTGCATTCTGATGGTCCCGGTATTTCCTTTATCTGCATCAAAATTCTCTGCATTGATATAAGTGTTTTGCACATATCTATTAATTTTCTTCATGTTGGTATCAATATCTTTCTTTAAACCAGCTATCCTCCCCTTTGTATTCTGCATTAACATATCTACTTTCGTACTGAATTCTTGGAAGTGATCATCTGTTTCCTTCATGATCCGTTTCGTCATATCAGTAACTTGGCTATCAATCTTCTTGTCTAATGTGTTAACCTGCTCCTCATATTTATTTACATATTCTTCCACATGCGTACTGCAGTAATCTGTGCTCTTATATTTTTGTTTACATTCTCATTTTTATTGAGTTGATCTTTGAACTTTTCAAAATCTGTGTCCCTTTTTTCCTCTCTTTTGTGAAATGTACATCATTTTTCTCTTTACTTTTCCTTAAAATTGCCCCAATTTTCTAGAACTGTTCATCTAATTTCTGGAATTGTGTGTCACTGTTCTCCTCACTTTTCTTTAATATCTCCTTATTTTCCTTGACTAAACTTTCACTTTTCTTGAATTGCTAGTAGTTTTGTTTAACGGTTCAGTCAGAAAGCTCTGCTGATCAAATGCATAAATTTAATCATTTTTGAGATGGCAACGCAAATTCTTCTTCAAAATTGAAGTTTAAATTGGAAAATTTCGCAGAGCTAGGTGCAATATCAGAAGTTCCCACATAAACGAATCCTGAGCAGAGTCACCAAATTCTAAGGGGCACAGTGGGGGTGCTTGGTAATGAATTGCATTGTTAATTGGATATGTAAAAATGGTCCTGTATATCTGACATAATTACCCTCCTAAATAGAGATCAACAAATTCATTATTTATCAAATTAAACAAGGATCTCAATTAATGGAGTGTATTACATAAAATGAAAGTGAAATGGTTTAACAATCATTGGAAAATAATAAGCTAATCCTTTGGCAAGCCTGGTAGGGTATCTGGAATATGATTCAAATGGATGTGTATCTGAATAAAACAATTAGATTAACGTAAGTTGTACTGTGATTTCTGAAAGGTTGTTGTTTAAAGACAGAAAGTGCTACAAAAGGGGATGTGTTTGCATCTGTGTTTGGAGTCTTTGGAATGAAGACTGAAACTACTGAATCTTGTTAAAAATTCATAACTTGATGTTTTATCTGTGGGTGACAGCGGAAGTGGCTGCAAAATTAGTCACTGGCTCTGTACCAACAACTTTCATCTGTGTCTAAGTTCAATTCAGCCAGATAAAAGCATAAGTGAAGTCTGAAAGAAAAGATGCCTGCTGATCTAGTCTGCCCATGGCGGCTCCTGTCTGTAGAGAAGCTCTACATGGTTTCTGGCTGAAAAGTAATTTTCTACCATCTACTTGTGACAAGGAAGACTCGAGTCTCTAAATTTTCTTGGCGTCATGTATCTCCAATTGGCTGAATGACAGTTATTACAACTGCTGACCAGTAAGAACCTATGTTAAAAGACACTAGTCTCCTTCCTTTACTTTCATTTATGGTGGTTAAACAGTAAAAAAAAGTTCATAACATCTCTCACTGCAAAATTGTATCCTATTGTCTTCCTCTCTCCATCTACATTCATGCAATGACCAATGAGGGCAGACCTCTATAAGCACAGCCGTGTTTCTGACTCCCACTTCTAAATTATTTACATTACCCAGTAGTAGCTGTTTTCATATTTCATTAAACATTTTGTCTTTCAGGGCCTGAGCTCGGTGGCAGTGTCTCATAAGTTTCAAAGGCATCCTAAACTTTGATTTGCCATTCCCGATTCCAATCTCAGATGTTATCTTAGTGGTCTGCAGATTTCGACGAATTCTATCTTTCTACAATTCTGTCCACAAAAGAGCTCTTCCAGGGCACTTCCAAAAATGGCACTGTGCTCGTTAAAAATGGACTCTGCTGTCGTGACACAACCTAGAAATACAATCTATATTGTGATTTCAGTGCGTCCAGCACCCTGGGCAGGTTTGTTCAAAGCACAAGCCAGCCTGATTGCCTGCAGTTTGTCCAGTGCATCCTCTCGCTTACAGCCAAGAACAGCTTGTTTTTTGAGAGGCTTCTTATTTAAGCGTACACACGACTCATTATAGGAAATAGTGGTCTACTTGACTTCTGGCAGTCGCTGGTACTAATATTATTTCATTTAAAAGTGGTGATTAATTTATTGTAATTTGATTTCTATTTTTATTTCGGATTTTACATTAGTTATGGGACTTTCGCAGAAAATGATAGCATAGCATTTCGATTGGTAGACTAGATCACATGTCCTGAGCTGTGTTTGGCAGACAGATGCAAGTCAAGAAATCACCATCTTGATTTCAGCACATCTGAAGCACGTAACATTCAATTCCAAATGGCTGAGGCGACAAATTCTACTGAAGATGGCAAGAGCTGTCTATTGTTTTTTGTGATCTTTCAGTCCACAATGCAAGAGACAAATATGATGCTAAAACAGTATCATTTGCCTCAGATAGAATGAACAGGAGGTTAGTTCTTTCTTTATAGCAGCATATGTTAACTTGAAAATTGCTTGTTTCATAGATTGTTAATGTTCCACAGTGATGACCTCTTAGCAGTCAAGTATTACATGAAATGTTCTAAGAAATTTTTGCTACCCTCTTTGTAGTTCAGATTAGGTTCATGAATTTGTTCGTAGGTTATGGCTGCTTATGAAATGAAAACTTTGTTAGTTCAAACCATGCATAACTGAAAACAAGTGAAAAACTTTTAATGTTTCTCACAGTTACATAAGAAATCGGTTCTTGAGAACTAAAGGCTGATTACACTTGACATAAGATAGCATGATGTCACATTATGTAGAAACATTCGGCAATGCACTTCAGAGGGTGGCATTCACACAGACTGTCAGTGGCCTGGAGCATCATGTCACAACATGACACCATCATGGTTTCTTGATAAGAAATTTTCGATGGTGACATTGGAGGGAGGAACCATGTCATCACCTGCAAAAATTATGAGTTATTATTCTTCTTATTATTATTATCAATGTGCTCACTCTTGTTATACACTGAGGTGATGGAATTAATGGGACATCGATGTGCACATATATAGATGGCGGCAGTATCTCTTACACAAAGCGTAAAAGGGCAGTGCATTGGCAGAGCTATAATTTGTATTCAGGTGATTTATGTGAAAAGGTTTCTGATATGATTATGGCCACACAACTGGAATTAACATACTTTGAGCCTGGAATGGTGGTAGGAGCTAGATGTATGGGACATCCCATTTCAGAAATCGTAAGAGAATTGAATATTCAGAGAGCCACAGTGTCAAGGTTATGCCTAGAAATCCAAATACAGGCATTACCTGTCAGCACGGGCAGTGCAGTGCTTGACAGCCTCCACTTGATGACCGAGGGCAGCAGTGATTGTGTAGAGTTGTCAGTGTTAACAGTCAAGCAACGCTACTTGAAATAACTATAGAAATCAATGTAGGACGCACTACACATGTATCCATCAGGACACTGTGGCGAAATTTGGCGTTAATGGGTTATGGCAGCAGACGACCGACGCGAGTATCTTTGTTAACAGCACAAAATTATATGTAGCGCCTGTCCTAGGACACATTGGTGTAACCCTAGGTGACTGAAAAGATGTGGCCTGGTCAGATGAGTCCCAATTTCAATTGGTAAGAGCTGCTGGTAGGGTTCGAGTGTGCAGCAGACCCCATGAAGTATGGACGCAAGTTATCAAAGTGGCACTGAGCGAGCTGGCGGCGGCCCCATAATGGTGTAGGCTGTTCTTACATGGAATGGACTGAGTCCTCTGGTCCAACTGAACCAATCATTGACAATTTCAATTGGTAATAGCTGGTCACCAGCTCACAACTGTTCACAATTGGTTTGGAGAATATTCTAGAGGATACGAGATACTGATAAGTCCAGTCAGATTGCCTGACATGAACCCCTTCATACATTTATGGAACATAATCGAGAGATCAGTTTCTACACGAAATCCTGCACCAGCATCATTTTCGCAGTTATGGACAGCTATGTGTCAGCACGGCTCAATATTTCTGCAAGAAACGTCCAACGACTTGTAGAGTCCACACCAAGACGAGTTACAGCAGTATTCCAGACAAAAGGAGCTAGGTCATAGTAATAAGAGACATCCCGTGATTTTTGTCATCTCAGCTTTGTAGCGCTTTTGTGTCTTCTTAATCCTTATTATATTATAATTCTTGGCTCCTTGACAAATTGCAAATGTTCCTGGACCAGATGAATATGTTTTCCATTGGGCGCTCTTTCATAAGTAAGATCAGATATCTGAAATCGAAAAATGATTTAAATCTGACAACAACAGAACAGGGCTAGTGCCTGCACTTTGTGTAAATAAGATGATAAACTGATGAAACAATTTTCATCAAATAACCTTGTACTAAATGAAAAAGTAAGCTCTACTGAGATAGAAAATACCAGTTGTTTTGACATTATTTGCACCTCTTGGGTCAAATGTTCTAGAGGTAAAATAATCCCCCATTCGGATCTTTGGTTGAGGGCTGCTCATGAGACAGTCATCATCAGGATAAACGAAAACTGGCATTTTAGGGACAGGAGCATACGACGTTAGATCCATTTATTAGGCAGGTAGGTTAGAAAATTTAAAAATGGCAATGGATAGGTTGAATTAGATATTGTGGGCAGCAGTAAAGATTGGTGACAGAAGAAACAGGACTCCTGGTCTGGCGAATACAGGGCTGTAGATACAAAATCAGTTAGGAGTACTGCAAGAGTGTCTTTAATAATGAATAAGAAAATAAGAATGCAGGTAAGCTACGATAAACAGAATAGTGAGCACATTACCATAGCCAAGGGAGACACAAAGCCCACACCTACCACAGTAATACAAGGTTATATGCAACTAGCTCCACAGAGGGTGAAGAGACTGATGAAAGGTATGATGAGGTAAAAGAACTTTATCGTATAGTTAATGGAGACGAAAATTTAATAGTGATGGGGGATGGATTTCGACAGTAGGAAATGGAAGATAAGGAAAAATTTTAGCTGAATAAGGACTGGGGAAAAGTATCGAAGTAGGAAGCTACATAGTATAATTTTGCACAGAGCATACATTAATCATCCTTAGCATTTGGTTTAAGAATCAAGAAAGAAGCTTATATACATTGAAGAGACCTGGAGACATAAGAAGGTTTCAGATTGATTATATAATGGTAAGACAGAGATTTCAGAACCAGGTTTTAAATTGTAAAACATTTCCAAGAGCATCGATGGACTCTGACAATTTATTCTTTATGAAATATAGGTTAAAACTGGAGGAATTGTAAAAAGGTAAGGCATTAATTAGATGGGACATCAATAAGTTTAAAGAACCAGAAGTTGTTGAGAGTTTGAGAGTAAGAATTTGGTAATGATTGACTAGAACAGGGGAAAGGAATCCAGTAGCAGATGATTGGGTAAATTTATGAGATGAAATAGTGAAGGTAGCAGAGGATCAAATAGGTTAAAAGATAAACCTAGTAGAAATCATTGGACAACACAGGTTTATATTGAATTTAACTGCTGAAAGGAGTAAATACAAGAATGTAGCAAATGAAGCAGGCGAAAGGAAATACAAACTTCTAACAAATGAGATTGATGGGAAGGGCAAAATCGTTAAGCAGGAATGCATAGAGGACAAGTGTTAGGATTTAGAAGCATATTTCACTATGGGAAAGTCAGATACTGCCTACAGGAAAATTAAAGATTCTCTTGAAGATAAAAGAAGTAGCTATATAAATATCAAGAGTCCAGATGGAAAACCAGCACTAAGGAACGAAGGAATGCTGAACAGTAGAAGGCGTACATAGAGGATCTATACAAGGGAGATGAACTTCAAGGCAATATTATAAAACTGGAAGAGGATTTAGATGAAGATAAGATGGGAGATATGATACTGCAAGAAGAATTTGACAGAGTACTGAATGGCCTAAGATGATACATAGTCCAAAGAGTAGACGACATTCTGTCAGAATTTCTGATAGCCTTGGGAGAGCCAACGCTAACAAAATTCTTCCTTCTGTGGTGCAGGACGCATGAGAAGGGCGAAATACCCTCAAATTTCAAGAAGAGTGTAATAATTCCAATTTCAAAGAAAGAATCTGTTGACAGATGTAAAAAATTACCGAACTCTCAGTTTAGTAAGTCATGGTTGGATGATAGTAACACGAATTCTTTACAGATGAATGAAGAAACTGTTGAAGCCAGCCTCGGGTTAGATCAGTTTGGATTCCGTAGAAAAGTAGGAACACATGAGGCAATACTGACCCTATGACTTATTTTAGAAGATGGGTTAAGGAAAGGCAAACCCAAGGTTATAGCATTTGTGGACTCAGAGAAATCTTTTGATAATGTTGATTGGAATATTCTCTTTTAAATTCTGAAGGTGGCAGGGGTAAAAAAAGGGAGCGAAAGGCTATTTACAATTTGTACAGAAACCAGATCACAGTTATAAGAGTCGAGGGACATGAAAGGGAAGCAGTGATTGAGAAGGGAGTGAGACAGGGTTATAGCCTATCCATGACGTTATTCAATCTGTTCAATTAGCAAACAGTAAAGGAAACAAAAGAAAACTCTGGAGTAGGGATTATAATCCTGAGGTTTGCTGATGACATTGTAATTCTATCAGAGACAACTAAGGACTTGGAAGAGCAACTGAACGAAGTGGGCAGTGTCTTGAAAGGTTTCAAGAGGACCATCAATAAAAGCAAAACGATGAAAATGGAATGTAGTCGAATTAAATCAGGTGATGCTGAGGGAATTAGATTTGGAAATAACACACTTAAAGTAGTAAATGAGTTTTGCTGTTTGGACAGTAAAAAGGATATAACATATAGACTGGCAATTATAAGGAAAGCATTTCGGTAGAGGCGAGTTTTGTTAATATTGTATATAGACTTATGTGTTAGAAATTATTTTCTGAAAATATTTGTTTGGAGTGTAACCATGTGTGGAAGTAAAGCATGGATGATAAACTGTTTATACCAGAAGAAAATAATTTTTTTTAAAATGTGGTGCTACAGAAGAATGATGAAGATTGGATGAGGAGATCATGTAATTAATGTGGAGGTACAGAATACAACTAGGGAGACTAGAAATTTGTGTAACAATTTGAGTAAAAGGAGGGATCGGTTGATAGGATACATTCTGAAACTCATGGGATAACCAATTTAGTGTTGGAGGTATGTATGGGAGATAAAAGTCATAGAGGGAGACCAATAAAGTAATCAGATTCAAAAGGATGGAGGCTGCAGTAGTTATTCAGTGATGAATAAGGTAGAGTAGCATGGAAAGCAGCATCAAACCAATTTTCAGACTGGAAATGACAACAAGAAAAGGCAAAAAAATATAAATACGGTCTATGTATGCTTTTATAGATATTGTGTCATGAATTTTTGTGTATGTATTTTTACTAGCAAAGAAATGTTGATGTTTTGAAATGTTTTTCATTCCCAGCAATTTACCATTCAATATTCATCAAGAATATCCATTATTGAGAGGCTCCGGAACGCCCTATACTTGCAATGTTAAAATAACGCTTATAAATTACATCTTTCCTCACAAAGTATTTGAGGTAGGAAGTTGAACTTTTTACAGATTATTTATTGGAATATGGGCTACAACTTAACACAACGATTTTACAAAATTTTAGTTCAGTTATTAAAGATGATTTTTTTCCAATTGTAATGAAAATTCACAACATTTTTTTGCAATTTTTATTTATATATTCAAAAATATACAGTTTTTTGGAAAAAGGCTGTGTTAAATGATGCCGAAGGTACTGTGTAACATTTACTGAAAGTTTGAAACAAATATGTTTGGAAGATCCTTAGAAAACATGTAATTAGTATGAGAAAATAAAAGTTTTGGGAATCGAGCGACAAAGATTGGATTAACTTTTTAGTGCATTTCAGGTCCATAGGATGGATTATCTTCATCCTCTGCAAACTCCTCCTCCAGCTTCCTCTTGTTCCTCCTCCTGTTTACTCTTGCTTGTATTTCTAGACTCTTTACAGCCCTGTCTGCAGCCCGAAGGCGTTCCTTGTCTACAGCAAGCATCGCTCGTTGTTGTGTTCGTAGATTTTGCTACCATTTTCTTCAGTGGCAGTTACTGCAACACTGTTCCAAAAGGTGGTCATGTATGAACACTTATCACATTTCAGTTGTATTTCACTAGCAAGTCCTACGTGCTTTATTATGGAGAGTTCCAGACCAACTTCACTTCAATGAATACATCTTACACAGTTTGAAAAAATTCCTTTGAGAACCGACATATCAAATATTTCATTCACATCCGATTCGCCCATAAAACATTCGTAGTTTTCACTCATTGAACCAAGCTTCTTCTGTGAAGTATTTTCTTTCCCATTTTGAGTGCTATGGGCAGGTGTACCTGAGAGGTTAGGTTCACTCACTTGGTTATCGTCTTTATTGTTTACAGTAATAACACATACCTTTGGCTTTCCAACATTTCTCCTTTTCTTAAAAGCCTTCAGAGGATTTCTAATAACTTTATTTTTACTCATTATTATACTTCAACAAAACAGAGACTCAAGAAACAGAATTAATTACGAATATTTTCGAGATAACAACAGAGTAAATAAACATGAAACAATCGACAATCACACCAGCGATATATATCGAACCGTCACAGGTTAGCCACAATACATACTTTATCTCACATCACTAAAATGTACCTGATGAACACGGACGTTAATAATAACACCATTTGACAGCAGTTTAACAGCGCCACAGTGGGTCACGCCCATGTAGAACACATTTCAAAAAAATTTAAAAATAGTTATAGTCTTCGGAATTGAATAAATTATATATCTATTAAAAGGTAATAGTCCGCAGATTCAGAAAACGCAAAAAAGTAAAAATTGAACTTTTCATGATTTTGAGCCTTTCCGGGGCCCCTTAAGTTTGCTGTGGCTATTCACTAACTTCACCATTCCAAAATTATAATCCATCTTCTGATGGATTATAATATGGATTGTATCACAAATAGTATCCCATAAAATTACTTTCACTCTTTGGTACAGGGCTTAGCGAATTGATGTCATCTGGCATGACATCCAGTGTGAATTTACTCTGGCACTGATTACAATGTCTTGTATTCTTCCACTATTAGAACTAGCTTATCGAATATAACATGGAGCACAGTGCAACTTGGCATTTTTCGCACAAAGAAATATTATGCTATATTTAAACACAAGATATTTACATGGATAGAAGTAGCACTTAAGTGGCAGAGCCTCTGCTCAATGACAGAACACAGTGGATTAAAAGTGTAACACAATCACATTTGTAATACATATGTAAATATTAAATATGATTGTGGCAGGTTCCCACTTCCCAAGAAAGGAAGTTGAGCAATAGCTTCCAAAATTTTAATGAATGTACAAATTGAAAATATAAAGGACGATCAAAAAGTTTTGATTTGATGGCACGGCTGCAGTGTATGTGCAATGTAGTGTGAGTCCCATGTTTTTATGTAAGTACCGAAATGTAGGCAAGGGATTGGTGTGGCGTTTGTGTCTTTCCCATGTGTATGTGGTAAATGTAGAGACGCGAACTATGGCGATGTTATTAAGGAAATGCACCGAAGCAGGACCAACATGCTGGTATTATTTTCTTTCCTGCTTAAGGACAAACACCAGTAGAAATCCATTTGACATTGAAGAATGTGTATGGGGCAACATGACTGTCGAAACCCACTGCTGAGAGTGCCAAGTTCATGATAACACATGTCTCCACATCGAAAATGGTGTAAAGCAGAAGTTATGCCGACTGAAGTGGGAAACTTGCTGTATAGTCCTGGTCTCTCCCCATGGCATTATCACACCTCTGTTCCCTTGAAAAAGGCCTTGGAGGGTTGACTGTCGGACGAGGATGTGCAACAGGCTGTTACAAATTTCTTCACACAGCAGGACATGGTGTTTTACCAAGCAGGTATCCTCAGCCTGTCCGCCCCCAGTAGCTGAGTGGTCAGTGCAACAGACTGTCAATCCTAAGGGGCCAGGTTCGATTCCAGGTTGGGTCAGAGATTTTCTCTCCTCACAGACTGGGTGTTGTGTTGTCCTAATCATCATCATTTCATCCCCATCGACGCACAAGTCGCCAAGTCGTGTCAAATCGAAAGACTTGCACCTGGCTTACGGTCTACCCGATGGGAAGCCCTAGTCACACGACATTTACATTTATTTATCCTCAGCGTGGTGCATTGGTGGGATGATGGCGTTAATGTTCACAGCGATTTTTGCTGATTAGCATACCGATTCTGAACTGTGCAGTCCTCAAATGGAAACTGTTTTATCACCCCTTTTGTAATCAGCTGCTACTTTATTTATCTGCTACAATAACTAATGCAGGTTTGGGTTATCATACCATGAGAACCGAGAAACCTAGCTGGTGTCTGTGGTAGTCGGGCATCCCATTTCTGTTCGACTAGACGTTTGGGGAATAACATGCCACCGACTAGTGTCTATATCCTGACTTGTAGCTATAGCTCCACAGACCCAAGATCGCAGTGGAAGAGCTGGGTCTCTGCGAGACAGCAAATGAAAACCGGGTGTTGTTCAGTGGCTTGGTGTCTGTTAACTGCGGAGTGGTAAAACAGTTTAGTGATATTTTTGTGTTGAGCATAAACCTGTACTGGTAAAAATAGTGTTTGAAATTCGTAAGACAAAAATTAACATGTGTACTGTACAATGCAACCAAATGATCTGTAAAATGTGTATTATGGGATGAATAAAATAGAAATACATAAAAGACCTGAGGAAGCGAAAAGATGGGCTGTAAATATGAAATGAGTCAACTATGTTCCGACCACAGCCAGTTAACTCTATGAAACATGTTCTGAAGATAAAAATTCGCATCAAGTGAGTGATCAGAGGCGCCTTTTCTTCAAGGCAATACCAAGTTTATTTACTTTTCCAATATATTTACAGACAAAAGATAAAATCTTACGGGCAGTACCCAGAAAGTGAGGTTTCAACAGTTTGCAAAACAATGCTATTAATGCGGCATCACTAATGTGCAAAAATTGAGTATCAATAAAACATTGTTAAAATGAAAGACCAATGAAAACATTGTAATAATGAAGTGGCAATAAGACAATAAAAACTCTTGTAAGTCATTATTATTTAATTACTTGTAATACATAGTTTTTTTAAAAAGTATTCTTATCTGTAGTTGACTAGTTTTTGAGGTTGTGAATATTTGCTTAAAATACAAACAAAAATTCAGAATTTATGTGCCATTAACCTTTTCTGTCAGCAAACCCCAATGCATTTCGAAGTTTACTTTGTGACACCATTCCCCTCACCAATATCATAACTTTTTACTGAAAAAGACTTGACATATTCATCATATTCCAGTCTTTTGGAGGCCTTTTTGAATGCCACCATTTGGAAGACACAATGGAATTTTTAAAGACGAGTCACTAAATTTCGGAAGCTACAATTTGCATTCGGGTAGGGTGATGTGCTGTTCCTAGCTCGCTGCTTTTCAGATGCCATATTGGATTGCATTGTATTTTGTATTTCCATGTTATAACTTCCGTGTTATGATAGTATGCTGTCTCAAGGCAATGCCCCACTGAAAATTTACCACAAATGTCACTTTCGTTAGGATTTGTTACAATTAAATATCGGTTAACGATACATGGACGGTAAATTGCCATTAAGTCAACCTATGATAAACTGTACTAATGCTCAGAATTGAATATGATCGGCATGCTCTTGTGGTTGGAGATGTGTGATCGTGAAGTCGAAGTCTTTCGTCTTTTTCGTGTCTTGCAACATGCTAATAATTTTTTTCCATCTTCGCATTTGGAACAGACTATGGTTCTTTCTTATTCACATAACAGAAGTATGTTCTGCACTATTCGATGTTATTTATGCAAAAGATCTTGCTCTCTCGGGAAGGAGTTTTTTCGGTTTGGTAACTTCAACACGACAAAAAAACTAAAGATGGAACTTCTACAAGTGATGTTTATATTGTTAACTGTTTTCCTCCGAATTAGTCGCGTTTGCCAGAGGTGTGGTTGGGCAGGTATTTCAAAGGCCACATCTTTAAATGCTGCATGGGAAACCAGCAGCAATGACATTTATACTCTCACTTGTTACGAACGTTTTGCTGTTTTCTCCGAATATGTCACAATTTTCGATTGTGTTTTTAGGCAGGAACCAGAGCAAAGTTTCACGAGCTGTGATGACATATACATTCTTGCTTGTCACAGTTATTTAGCCGTAATCGAATCTTTAACAAATCTTCTGTAAATTCGCCGTCAGCATAAAGTATTGAGCCATACAGCATGTGTTGGACATCACATGAACCTAAGGCCAAACAATTGTCGAATCCAAAATGACAAATGCCGAATACCGGTTGCAGCTTACGCATTTCAGTCAGTTGTCTTGTTCTGTTCTGTCACGTTCTATTTCGTGGTGTGAAGATGTTGAATAATATCCTTGGGATCGAGTTTCCGAAGGAAATATTTCATGGGTAAGTTTTTGGCTAAAATGGAGCATTTCCACGTGTCTCGATATATGGTTAAATACCTGAAAAGTTTCTTAAATTAATCGTCCTTTACTGAACAAGTAAAATGAGAGAACAATTAGGAATTTGCTTGCAGTAAATTATCGCTGGTCAATTTCCGTCTCTGACAGCAAGCGTTGGCAGCAGTGCTCTCCGGACTTCCACCAACGTGTTCGTTCTTTTTATGGCGGATGTGAATTAGTGGTGAAAGTATTCGGTGGATGGTTAGAAGAAGGCATTAAAAATGGTAATACGAGAGTAGAAAATAAGTCTAGCAAGTGTTAAGTTATTAATTATTTCACAATTATTTTAGATAATCTTGCTGTGGGAATAGAATGTTTAGGTTTTGTAACACGTGTTCGGCTAAAATTGTGTGCACGCGTGGGTAGAGGGGCCTGATTCTTCTTATTCTATTCTATTTTATTTGTTTTAAGTTATTTGCTGTGGTGAAGAAAACGTGTGCAAGAGTTACGGAATTTTGATATTTAGAGTCATATCTTGACATGTGTAACACTTGGAACTTTTGCTTTAATGTGTGACATGATGTGCCTAACAGTTATCCGTTTTACGTCTGCCCCCCCCCCCCCCTCCCTCCCCAATCCCCATGCGCAAGTGCAACACCGAAGAAACTGTAGCTAATTATAATTATTTCCTCGGGTTTAGGTCTAACCGCCTTCTGTTGGAAATTGCGTTTTTCTTACGGAGGTTGGCAATGTATGTAGTTTCATTTTTGTAAGTTATGTGCCCATGGCTAAACGTTTCCAAATTGATTTTAATGTGATCATAAATTATATTTATTAAAACGGAAACAGTTTGAAATGCTGCAAGTTCATTGATATTTGTGCGATTTTCCTTTCCAGTCTCTCTCGACAGCTCGCCCTCTGATCAATATACACAGCGATAAAAATGAACCCACTGGTACAACAGTTGCCTTACCATCGGTGTTCAAGGCACCTATAAGACCAGATGTCGTGAATTTTATCCATGATAGCATGAGCAAGAATCACAGACAACCATACTGTGTTAACAAGGATGCAGGTATGTTCTACTTGTATTTCTAAAGTTATGAGCTTGTAAGAGGCTAACATTTACATTTCTATTTGCTGTTTGGAATGACTGGCAAGTGGCTACTTATTCCATCATACATAGCTATTATGACCTGTGTGATGATAAATTCAAGGTCCGTGTTTTTGATTATCAATGATAAAATTTAGTTATCTGATTTGGTATAACAGTTCTAAGAAGATTGTTTACTTTTGCATGTTTCTTAATTTGGGGCTTTATTGTAGGCCATCAGACAAGTGCAGAATCATGGGGAACTGGTCGTGCTGTTGCTCGTATTCCCCGTGTCCGTGGTGGTGGTACTCACCGTTCAGGACAAGGAGCTTTTGGTAACATGTGCCGTGGTGGGAGGATGTTTGCCCCCACTAAACCATGGCGCCGCTGGCATCGCAAGATAAATGTCAATCAAAAGAGATATGCGGTAGTGTCTGCTATTGCAGCTACTGGTGTTCCTGCTTTAGTCATGTCTAAGGGTAGGTGGTTTACAAGAAATTTCATATGCACTTCAATGTCCACACTTGAGTAAACTCAATTTAGTCAAGTGTTCCGAAAAAGTGCAATATAAATGAGCAACTTGGCGTTCCCTTCAGAGTAAGCATACTGTGATCGGGGCATAGGTGCTCTACAGTTAAAAAACGTCTATTTTGTTGTTTTTGTGAATTAGCTTTGATTTCCATATAATCCTAGTGTTTAATTGTGCATTTATTGTTAGGTCACATGATACAGGAAGTTCCTGAAATCCCGTTGGTGGTTGAAGATAAAATTCAGGAATACAACAAAACAAAGCAGGCCGTCATTTTTCTGCGTCGTATCAAAGCGTGGACTGACATTCAGAAGGTAATATTTCACTTTATAGTTTTCCTCTAGAGTACTAGAATAACTACAATGTAAATTAATTGGCATTTTTTCCCTCTCTCAAACAGGTGTACAAATCCCGCAGATTTAGAGCAGGGAAAGGGAAAATGAGGAATCGCCGCCGTATTCAGAGACGAGGCCCATTGATAATCTACGGAAAAGATCAGGTTTGCTAATATGTGTAACTCTTGTATGGTTTTTGAGTTTGTGTTGATGAAATGATGAAACCCTTGAGCACTGGGTTATGAAGCCTCAGTGATTATTGTTGACATCTGATTATTATTTTTATTATTATTGCTGTTATTGTCATTCTAATAAGATATGCTTGTTAAGTATGTTCATCTTGCTGACACGTACTTGTCACACAAAGGAAGTTTTTCGTACTTAATTTTCTGTTTCTTGTAGGGCCTTACTAAAGCCTTCCGCAACATTCCTGGTGTTGATCTTATTGATGTTACAAAGTTGAACTTACTGAAGCTTGCACCTGGTGGACATGTAGGACGGTTTGTTATTTGGACTCAGTCTGCATTTAATCAACTGGATGAATTATATGGCTCATGGCGTAAGGCTGCATCTCTGAAAAAGGGATACAACTTGCCCATGCCAAAAATGGCTAATACTGATTTGTCACGTCTTCTGAAAGCTGATGAAATCAAGAAAGTTCTAAGGCCGCCACAGTAAGTGGTTATTGGTTCTGAGAATACCATAAATTTTTGCCATGTTCTCAAAACTGGCAGTTGTCATGTGTTCTGCTCATATTATTTGTAATAAACACTAACATTTCATTCCGATAATTAGATTTAGTCTTATTGAGTTAGTTAACAAGAGAAGATAAAATGATGATAAACCCTTGAGCACTGGGTTATGAACTCGCAGTGATTATTGTTGACATCTGATCATCATTATGATAAATATTTACTGGTTAATTATGTTGTTTTTGCTGATGTACTAACTTACTTGCAGGAAGAAAGTGGTCCGTCGTGTGAGGAAACTGAATCCGCTTAGAAATACTCGTGCTATGTTGAAGTTGAATCCTTATGCCGCTGTGTTGAAGAGGAAGGCAATTCTTACTGCACTAAAGCGTAAAGAAGATAGGGACCAACTTCTTGCAAAGAAAAGGGGGGTAAGTGAAGCTAACTGTAATCATTCAGTAAGTGCCTTGCCATAAAATTCGTAGACCCATGCATCTTAAGTGTCCACAATTGAATGAACTTGGTTTAATAAAGTGCTCTGAAAGAGTGCAACATGAATAGCAGCTTTCCATTTTGTTCATAGTATGCTTCACTCTCGTGGGACATACGCGCTCTACAGTTTTGAAAACCTTGTTTCTATGTAATTCCAGTGCTAAACTATGTGTTTATCTAGGTTATGCAATACATTCTATCCACCTTTGGCACTTACCTTTTACGTTAGTATTGCATTGTCTGTGTATGTTACATTGCCAAATCATGTGAAGGTGGTACACACAGTTTATGTAAACTCTTCATTGATGAGTTTGCAGGTTGCCATTGCTTCATTAACGTCTTAGTTGTGCAAGTTTTTCCTTTCTCTCAGGGGTTCTATTGGGCAAGTGTCCCCTTGTTGTCACACAATCAATGGACAGTTTGCATGTGAAGGGAGTGGTCTTTGTTTAGTGCATTTTTGTGTGTTCTGACATTCCTGCTGTCCACTTACTCCTTTCCAACCCCTTAGTCATTACTGTAGGTGTTCTGTAATTAAATTATAAAAATATTTCATAACTTGCTGTTAGGATGTCTGTCATTATTATCCACATCGCTTCTGATTCTTGCGTGTTATTGCTATGCACTTCAAAACATAATAGGTTACATGAATTACGAATAAATGTAATATCGTTACAGTGGTCTCTTCATAACACTTAAGAAATCAGTGATAATGTTCTTCATAGCCCTCCAAAAATGTCGAACTGCTATTTTGCTCTGAAAACCATTTTCTTGTGCTTTTTGTTCCTTTCATCAGTATTGGAAAATTATGTTGGATGATTTCAATTAATGTGGTACCATTACCCAGTGAGTGTGAAGTTGGCTGCACTGGCAGTCCTGACACAGCCCTCTGTGACGAAGTTGTATGTTCCTCATGCGTAATTGTTAGAACAACCACGGTTGCTACAAGTTCAGGAAATCAGGGAATTTCAAACGTGTCAGGGAAATTGGGAAAATGTAAAACTTTTTTTTTTTCGTTTTCTCTCAGTAGGTGAAATGGTTCTTTTACTGAGGTGCCGTGCATGGGTGCTGGCTGGACACGGCTTAGCATGTGTGCTGCTTCCCTACTCCCTCCCCTTCCTACCATTTCCCTCAGCTTGCAGTCAGCACTGCCACCACTTCTTGCCACTAGTGTAGCAGCTGCTGACGAGAGGCAGAGAAGTGTGAGGAGTGATTTGTTTGTGCTGATATTCTTAGAGGCTGTAGACACAGTGGTCAGAGACAGCTGTCGTGTACCAATGTTATCTGAGTGATTGTGTGAATGTGTGTTCATTTTCTGACAAGCTATGGCCGAAAATGTAGCCCTGAGAGTGTGTCTGAGCATGAGTGATTATCTTTACTGTGAGTTGCTACCCATTCTCATTAGTATTGATCCTCAGAGTATTCGCGCAAGTTAAATCGCATGGATTGATTCTAGAGGTCTCATTTTGTCAACATGATGCCTGTGCCATGTGAATAGCTGGCCACACTAGTGGATTTCTGTGACGGGCCAAAATCACAGGCACTGTTACAAGTACATTGTACAGTGTTGTTTTATAGACATTTTATTTATTGTAGTGCATTTTGGCACTTTAAAAGTAGTTTATATATAGAAAGTATGGATGATAAGAAGAAAATTGTGGCAGACACTGGCAGTTTGTAGACTATGTACTCATACATTTCTCAAAAGAAAAATCTTGTACTTATAAAAGGACATATAACACAGGGGTCAATCCATACAAAGTGGTCCAGTGATGGTTGCTGGACCATTTTTAAATATTATTATTTTTTTATTTATTTTTTGTTATTGCCAAGTATTAATGTACTTCTACAATGCCACACCCAGCTGTAATGTACTTCTTTACTGACAGTAAATCTAAAAGTAAATGGGCATTTTTATTATCATAGAACAAAAGTGAAAGCTCCTGTTTAATATTGCATTATTAAAGGTAAATAAACTAAATGAATATTCAGTTATAGTGTTAACTAAATGTCACAATTAAATTTTCTTACAATGAAACAAGAAACCATTTAAATAAGCAACAGCTATAAGGTCAGTTGTAGAGTAATGTGAATTATTTCCTCATTTTCAGAAATTCATATCTTTTAGTCAGATATTAATGTTGAAATTTTTACGGTATGTTGCAATCATTTAGGTGCACTAACTGCACGAAAATCATATTTTTATATTCAGCCCCACCTGAGGTAACTAAACCCAAACTTTAATAAAAATGGAAAAAAATGAAAATTTTCAAATTTCAAAGATTCTTAAAAAAATTAAGGAAATATTTGTAAGTTTTCTCGCTCCATATGAGGCTAGTAGTGTGTGGTATACAGGGTGGTCCCGAATTCATGGTACAAACTTTAATGGTAGGTACAGGACATTGTAACAAGGATTTATTGTATAGGAATGTATAGTCGCAGGTGACGCGGTGAGGCGTAAACAGGGGAAAGAGAAATGGAGTGATCGGTTGGTGTCACTGCCGGTAGAGGGCAGTAGATGAACATGATGTATCGCAGTAGGGACAAGCGCCATTCACAATTGTGCTGCCGTAGACGATGGGTGACTTTACGTATGCAGAAAAAGCAGACATGCATTACATGTACGGCCGTGCAAATGGTAACGCCAGAGCTGCGTTACGAATGTATCGCGCGGAGTATCCTAATCGACGAATGCCGGATCATAGAATTTTTCAACGGTTACATCGTCAACTTTGTGAAACAGGTACGTTCGACGTCAACAGACATGACGCTGGTCGATTAAGAGCTGTACGCACTCCAAGACTGGAAGAACGCATCTTGAACATAGTGGCTGATAGACCCGAGTCAAGCACAAGAACTGTTGCGCGTGACGTACATGTGAGTCATCAGACTGTATGCAGAGTGTTAAATGAAAATCGCTTACACCCCTTCCATTTTCAAAAAGTGCAAGCATTGAATCCGGCAGATTATCCTCTTCGCGTGAACTTCTGCCAGTGGTTGTTGCAGCAATGTGCGTTGCAGCCGGATTTCGTAGGTCATGTGCTATTTACAGATGAAGCGACATTTTCACGCGAGGGTGTCTTTAATGCGCACAATTCCCATGTGTGGGCAACAGATAATCCACATGCAACGCGTCCACATGCGTATCAACAACGTTTCGGTATTAATGTGTGGGCTGGTATTGTGAACGACTTTTTGATTGGGCCATACTTACTACCCACGCGACTCTGTGGCGAAAGCTATCTTATTTTTCTGCAAGAAGTGTTACCAGAACTGCTGCAAGATGTTCCGCTCGCCATTCGTAACCGCATGTGGTTTCAGCACGATGGAGCGCCAGCACACTTCAGCACTGCTGTACGGAATTACCTGAATGCCACGTTTGGTGCTAGATGGATTGGGCGTGGTGGACCAGTCCCTTGGCCACCCCGATCTCCTGATTTCTCTTGCCTCGATTACTTTTTATGGGGACATCTTAAGAGTCTTGTTTATGAGACTCCAGTTGACTCAGATGAGGATCTCGTTGCTCGCATATCTGTAGCTGCTGCAGGTGTGCGTGAAATACCAGGCATCTTTGAACGTGTACGCCAATCGCTGCACCGACGCTGTCAAGCATGTATCGCTCATGGTGGACGCAATTTTGAACACTTACTGTAAACATGACACTTGTCAACAACGATTTCAATAAAATCTTTCGTTTTCCTTTCGGCCGTTATTTCCCCTGTTTACGCCTCACCGCGTCACCTGGGACTATACATTCCTATACAATATATCCTTTTTACAATGTCCTGCACCTACCATTAAAGTTTGTACCATGAATTCGGGACCACCCTGTATAACTATAGGAAAAAATACTCTCATAAATCACTCCTTGTTTGTTATTTTTGGGCCTTAAAAGTGGATTTTTGAAAATTTGGATACCTAACTTAGGTCATTTTGACTGGTTATTTTTTAATTTAGGGTATTTTGTATAAGAGACAATGTTGTACAGGAAATTTTTCTAAAAACAATCATGTCAGTTGCAATGTTGTAACTTAGTGCAGAGATATTCATAATTTAGCTAACATCCCTAAACTGAAACATTGTCACGCACTTACAAATGAAAGTGGCCGCCATTCAGTAAAGGTGAAAGGTAAAATTTTTTAAAACCTGTTTTGAACTTTTAAATTATAGGGTAATCACATATAAAAAATTTAAAATATTTAAAAATGGTTAAGCAACCAACTTTTTATTGGACCTCACTTCATTTGGATTGACCCGCAGTGGGTAATAACTGAAGATGATCGAACGTAGTAGAACCAACTTTTTTTGGCAGTCACCTATAGTGTTTTTTTACACAACTCTTCCTTGCCTTATACACTTCTTGTAAGAGGCGTTTCTTGTGGGTTATTTCTGAAAACTGAAGTTTTTTAAATCTGTCTTGCAACTCCAAGGAAATGCGTACTTTTGTCACCAAATGTTTCGTTTAATTGAAATAAAATTAGTGGTTTTAGTGAAACACACACACCATTTGGCTTGCTATCTCCATCTAAAACAGTTAATTACAAAAGATGGTGATGTTATTACACAAGATTCTTGCTCACATGGGGAGAAATAAAGAAGTCCTTACATATTTGTGAGATCTCAAAATTTGTCAGAGAAAAATGCTAAAACTTGCCTGGAAATCGGGCACATATTGGGCAACTTCATGTGGGGAAACTTGTGGTAACCCTGAACAATGTTACATTCACGCTGTTGCAATGTGATGAAAGGATGAACTATTTAAAATGTCTCTAGCACAGTGACATGTAGGTTTCTTTGATACATTACGAAGGAACCATGTATCATTGATTACTAGTTAACGTTCCACGTAAAATTAAACATTTTGTATTCTCATAACTATACTACTTCTTTCATAATTGTGTAATTACCTTGTAATATTCCAAAAAACATGGAACTTTTCCATGCAGGAAGTTAGTACGAACTCTTAATTAATGGATGTTGTTTATTATTATTATTATTATTATTATTATTATTATTGCTTACTGACGTAAGAATGCTATAATTTTTAGTCGTCCAATTTTATGCACTTAGAGCCCCAACTTGAACATTTTAATTTGTTCAGGTGTCTCTAGCAAGTGCAATATGAATTCATGCTGTTGCTTTGTCTCACCTGACTCCTTAGGTGAAGAGTGCAGCAGGAACAGAACTGGTGTGCTCTTGATTTGAATTCTGTTGCTGCCAACTGAATAGACAGAATTGTAGGTTAAGTAAATCCATAGACTGTTAGTGAAGTGTGAACAATTAAAAGGAAGTTATCTTTTTCCTCGTGGTTGGGGCTGGGGGGTGGTGTGGGGGTGGGAATGGCAGATTAGGGAATCTATTTTTCTGCAAATGTATGATTCTCTCCTTTTGCCACCTCCTCCCCTCCTTGTGAAATAACAGCTACAATAAATTCATATGAAATGGTGAAAATAAAAGCTACTCCATTAACGAACCTTGATGTGGCATTTGTGAAGAAATATTTTCCCAGAAGTATTGAATGTATTTCCTTATGTAATGCATCTGACTTCAATCGGATTAGCTGCCTATTCTGCCAAATAATGGTAACACAAATATCCATTTCTCTAGGATGTTTTCTCCAGTTTTTACTGTATATCTTTAAGGTAACAGCACTGTACAAGAATAATCGACAAACTAAAGAGTGAGCCAGGTTGCACCTTGTTCAGCTTGCGTTTTGTGACTGCTTAAAGGTCTCTCACCAATCAGAAGTGGGCAACACGAACTTTTGAGCTGCAGTGCTTGCATTAAAATTACATTACAGGTAACACTTCATGTTCGATCTAGTCTCCTCCAATCACAGCAGTCAGCATCACGTGGCTCATTGGCTGTTACCAAATTGTCACAGTCAGTTCATATTCAGTTCCATGTCTGGCTTTCTTGATGTTTCTGGATACCAAATCATGGATCTGGCACTTCTATTTCGTATTTAATTGTGCATAACACAGACAGGACAGACAGACAGGACAGACAGAGAGAGAGAGAGAGAGAGAGAGAGAGAGAGAGAGCTAACCAAACACACAGTGATGGACACTTCTGCACAAGATGTAGTTCAGCCATAAGTTAGTCTCATCTATATCTAATCATAAGTTTGATTGCTATTTTTATTCAGTTAATTGGTTTAATGTGTTTATTTCTAATACTTTTGCACATTGTTTCTGTCATTGCACTGACATTTTTATTTGCTCTTATTTGTCTTTCTATCGTTCTTTTTTTGTGTCGAATCTGCCTATTTTGCCTATAGTCTGTGACCAAGTGCTAACTTACATCAGTTAACGCGACAGCTGTTGTTGTTGCTGCTGCTGCTGCTGCTGCTGCTGCTGCTGTTGTGGTGGTCTTCAGTCCTGAGGCTGGTTTGATGCAGCTCTCCATGCTATTCTATCCTGTGCAAGCTTCATCTCCCAGTACCTACTGCAACCTACATCCTTCTGAATCTGCTTAAGTGTATTCATCTCTTGGTCTCCCTCTACGATTTTTACCCTCCATGCTTCCCTCCAATGCTAAATTTGTGATCCCTTGATGCCTCAGAACATGCCCTACCAACCGGTCCCTTCTTCTTGTCAAGTTGTGCCACAAGCTCCTCTCCTCCCCTATTCTATTCAATACCTCCTCATTAGTTACGTGATCTACCCATCTAATCTTCAGCATTCTTCTGTAGCACCACATTTAGCGAGTGAAAATGATAGTTTCAAGTAACCATTGACAAAGTGAAATTAGTTAACTTTTAGTGCTGAAACTGATTTTTTTTTTTTTTTTTTTTTTTGTCCAGAGTTGCTCATAGTGGTTAGCTCTAATCCCTGTGAACAAAGCAGTCATGATTTTAGTTTGCCGCAGGATGTTGACCATCGTTTCCTGAAATATAGTGCACACTAAAAGGTTGTGGTTAGCTTAGTACATGAGTTCAAATTCAGGGCAACAAAACATGCTGTCTGCTGCAGTTTACTCCTTGCTTACTGAAAATCAGCTTTTGATCGATAAACTAGAATTTCTGACTTACCCCACGGTGACCATTTACATTTCTCTACATTACACATTAACAGCATTTGTGAAGTGACTCACTGTTATTGCGTGTCACCTGCAATTAAGCAGTAGCTGACAGCCAGTGCCACAACACTTCAACAATCGTGTAATTTTAAGCAGACTAAATACCTAAAATTGTGTATAAGTTGAGTGTAGCTCCCATGATTGAGCAAGCGTTATGTTATGGATGTTCGATATAAATGTAACTGCATTCTAAGTTTGTCGTCTTAACCTTTCTTGCCTCCATACTTCTATAGTTCATCTCTTGAACTCATCATGAAATATGACGATTGTTTTGATTATGCATCCAAATGTACAGGGGCGCAGCTGTCCGTCAGATTTAAAAACCGATAACTCGAATGAAATGATACTGTTCTGCTTCCAGTTCCAAATAAAATTTTGATATGTTATCTGAGTTTCTGGCATAGCAGTGTATGAGCTTAAATCACAATTTATTTTTACATCTGCTAACTCGTCAAAATTTTGTGTAATGCATTAATTTGATACAGCACAACTACTATTATAAATAACAAGAAGAAATTGTTGTTCGAGTGAAGGTATCTGACTGTAAGGTGTGCAATGATCAATTTTTTCACTGAAAGTTTCCTCAAAATCCAATAAGTTTTACAAAGTGTCCAGAAAGCTCTCTCTCAACACAGTTAGCAGCACTGGGCAAGCAGAAGACACAAGAAAGCTGTGCTTAGCAGGGAATGCAGAGAGCATGTTTGTTAGCAATCATGGTTGATAGGGTCTGGGTCTGGATGGACTAAATACAAATGTCTGATCAGTTTGTAACGCTTTTGTGAGGCATTTGTAGCAGACAAAATTTGGGTAAACTGGAAGTACATTAAAGTTTAGTGACATCCTATTTCATGTCATTGACTGCTTGTTGTCTGCCTCCAATAACGTGCTAAACTTGATGTCTACTAAGATGTTACGGTAGTTTGGCAGTGAGGGATAGCTCTCATGCTGGCCAGGTATTCAGTTTCTATCAACTGAAGTAGAACACCCCACCCCATCTCCCCACCAGCCACGTGTGTGTGTGTGTGTGTGTGTGTGTGTGTGTGTGTGTGTGTGTGTGTGTTTTCAGCCCTCTCATCTGTATATCAGTAACAAGTTAAATTAGGTACTTAAAATATTCATACATTTGAGCATGAACTGGCAGAATGGCATAGTGTAGAAAGGCTTGCAACATAACAAGAGGCAAGTGAGAAATAAAATTCCCATTTGCATTGTGGACAGTAATGTATGTGTAAGATCTGGTACAACTCTAATGAACTATCATTTGCGATATTAATGACACTATCGGATTTGTTATTAAACATTGTGTTGCACAGATACCCACTATATTAAGAAAAGATAACTAAAGGGAATGCTGCATAAAGTGAAGCCATTGTTTTAAATAAAATTTACTAATAGGTTTTTATGAACAAAAGTTTAGTATTTATGACATGCCAAACATTTGTTACAGATAACATTGACACCAACACCTGCTGAAACTAGGCGTGCTAAAATGCTGGAGTTGAGACGTGCACAAATTGCAAAGGCAAAAGCGGCTCGCCCAAAGAAGGAAAAGAAGGCCAAAAGTTCCACAGATACCAAACCTGTGGCAAAAAAGGCAGTAGGCAAGGTAGCTGCCAAACCTAAGGCTGTTAAACCCAAAGCTGCCGCTCCAGCAAAGAAATAATTGTAGTTTTTTTCTCTGCTGAAGAAATAAAAGATAAAGAAAAAATTCACAACTGTATAACTTTTTCATTATGTAGATCTACATTGAATTGACAATTAATTCAAAATTAAGGGTTCAGTTTTGCAGTAATTGTCAAAGTACCATCAGGTGCTAAAAGACACTCAATAGTGTCTGGAATTATGTTTTGCGGTAACATAAAATTCTTACAAACTTTCGTCTTTGATGCAGATGTTGGAGTGTATTCTTGATTTTCAGCTTCTACTTGTATATGGTCGCAGGCAAGCGTTACGTTTATATTTTCAGGCTTGAAGTCCTTCAAATTAATAGTTGCCTGTAAGAAAAGTATTTTGAAAACAAGCAGTTTGTACTTGCATTAAAATAGATATCATAGCTTCCAGAGATTTTTCTGGAAAACCAATACCTAATGTTAAAATATTTTCTTTGTACATTGTTGAATTATTTTCTTGTACCTTGTTGAATTATTTTCTATTTCTGCTGCTGATGGAAATGAATAATATTGCTTTGGTCCTGGAATTTTAACTGAGCTGACTTAAATCTTCCATCAAAGTCCCTTGTAAAAGCTAGGTTTGATTGAAACTGCTTTCTTAAAAATTTATGGTGACTGAGTGTTGGCTATTTGCATTATACTACATTAAAACAATGAGAAGGAATGAAACAAAATTCTACACCCTCTGATATCAGTTGGATTAAGGGATACCGTGAAGGATTAATTTTTTGAGCTACCATCTAGAACTTCCCTGTGTAGAGATGGACAGAAATTTAATTCTGCAACCCTAAAATTTTGTAAGATGTCATTGAGGAGCTCCAGAAGTAAAGTGTGAATCTGTATGAACATTGTATTATGGTAAGTAAGAATGTAGCTTAGGGAGCACTTACAATTTAGGAGTCTATTTACATCACACATCTGCAGGATGAGGTAGAAACAGTGGTCATATACTGAATTTGATTAGTGATTTGCTTTTGGTGTCTCTCTACCATGGTTGAATAACACTTGCTGAATTTATCAACTGAACATGGTGGTAATAATTTACTGGACAAATTTCAAAAATTAAGGATACAAAGGTTACACCAGAATCTGGATCATACTTACCCACCACTTACTAGCATCTTCTATGTTTGTTAACTTAGTGACACACTAAACACTGGGAAATGTAGGTCATTTCAGGCGGTGTATTCTCATTGGCCAGCTGCCTAAGGTGGCAGGCTGTTGGTGTGGCAACTGCCTGTAAAGTGCAGACTGACACTCCCTTTCCTCCTCTTACATGATTTAGATCATCACACTGACAGGATACCCCATTCATATAAAGAAAAATACATTAAGTAATTAAGAAAATATTATAAGTAATGATAGAAGTGATGACCAATGCAAAGTTAGCTGTCAATATTTGTTCACACCTAGGCGTGTAAGTACTATGAATATTTTAAAATTTGCTGTTTGCCAGGGTTTGAAAAATGTCTGTCCATTTGTAATGTTCCCAGAATTCAAATTTCACTCCCATTGTGGAGTTTATGGTTAATTAGCATTAAGCAGTATATGAAAGATAGGGCTGTCTCCTATCGGCATGAGATTTTGGAAACTGCCTTTTGAATATCTGTTGACCTGAAAGAGATTTTTCACTCTGCAGTGGAGTGTGCGCTGATATGAAACTTCTTGATGGCAGATTAAAACTGTGCCGGACGAGACTCGAACTCGGGACCTTTGCCTTTCGCGGGCAAGTGCTCTACCACTGAGCTACCCAAGCACACCTTGCGACCTGTCCTCACAGCTTACTGGCGGAATTAAGCTGCGAGCACGGGTCGCGAGGTGTGCTTGGGTAGCTCAGTGGTAGAGCACTTGCCCGTGAAAGGCAAAGGTCCAGAGTTAGAGTCTCATCCGGCACACAGTTTTAATCTGCCAGTAAGTTTCATCTGTTGAACTCTCAGCTTCACCAAACACATTTTGAGCACACCAGTTTGACCTTGTATAGAGAAGAGACATATGAATGAAACTGAGAGTGTACTAAATTCCCAGAATTACGGAGAACATTCTCGAGTTTCCATGAGTAAAAATTTGGAGAATATACTTCACCTGAGAATGTTTTTAGTGTGATTAAAAGGGTGGTCAATGTGAGGAACATTCTAGGAAATGAAACTGGGAATTTCTTGAAGTGAGCGGTATAGGATAGTTAAAGCTGAGTGTGGTCTACAGAGGTCAAGTTTTAATATTTTTTTTTATTTTTTTTTTGTAAAAATGGTAGAATTTTTGTCCAGAAGGCAAAACAATATACGTAGCCTGCAGACATAATAAAGAGAGAAACTAATGTAACGAAACTGCACTGGCGACCACTTAAGTACCTAACAGGTGAGTGGATCATTATACATCATATTGAACTAAAATTCTCATGTTTAGTGATGTGGGCTGGATATATTCCCAGTCGGAGGCAACTTATAAAATGGGAATATTGCCAGGAATATTTTTTTGGCTCGTGAAGATTCCCAAAAATTGGGAATCTATGAAAATTTTTATATTTTGAATGTTGTAACACTTGTTTACAGCTGAAGGACTTATAAACTAGGTTAACTAAAATTCATACTTTTTATCAAAGATTTATCATTCCATGCATTTATTTCCTTGCAAATTCCATGCAAAACATCGTTTACCATAAGTGTGGTGGAAAAAATAATTTAGAATATTGGCTGGACCTACTATTTGTAGGCAAGTTGAAACCTCACATTTCTCTGAATGAAATCTAAACTTACAAAATATTTCTCTGGAGGCACATAAGTGTCACAGGAATGCCTGGAACATTTTCAACCCTATTTGGAATATACGAGATTAATTTTCTGTATAAAAATACTCCTACCACTATTAGTGGTGTGGTGACGATGTTGAGGGGGCTTCATGTAGAAATGTCAGAGAATGACCTGTTGATATTTATTCCATGTAAGTAGACTTTAAAAAGATTACAAGTATGAAGCACTATCTGTCTGATTTGTGTGGGTCGGTAGTTGATACACATCATGTTTCTGGGCCAAAGATCATGCCACATAACTCCATATCGCAGATACATTTAATATCTGCTCTTAAAGCCTCATGGTATAAAACAGTTGCCAGTGACAGCCCTTTTTCTTGGAATGACAGTTACTGGCAGAATTACAGGTTTCCACAGAATCGGGTGACACTACGGCAAAAGCGAAAGTAGCACACATTCATTTGGGTGCTTTAGAAGAGAGTTCAAACATTTCAAACAAATTTGTATTTGGCCAACTAAACACTTGCGACATTTGTCTCACACAAACCATTTGCATAGTTAATTCTTCGTGCGAAATTTATCTTCCTTCTGATATAGCAATATCAACTATTTGATTCATTTTGATCTGTCTGTCAACAAATACAGTATGCTGGATTTCAAAGTATTTGTATTTGTGATTTAAGTTTTGATACATCTTTCTAGTGGAATTTGTTCAAGGGAAGTACTGAAATGTTTGAATTCACTTCTGAACTGTTGAAAATGGAAGACCACTTGCACATCTTAACAAAATTTGTTAAATTCCTGATGATAAACTGCTCAAAGTAAAGAATTATCTGGCAGCATGAGTTATTTCTGCGGCACACAGGATGACGTCCAGAAAAGGAAGCAAGTCAGCATTGAGTCACAACTTTACTGCAGGTATAGATTCCAGTTACAGAATAGCTATCAATATGGCTAAAAATATAAGAAATACTAGGGAATTAGACATTGAATTGCTTAAAACATTTATCACAACTGCAGACTTCATAGTATGTAACACACCACTTGGAAGTCAGTCTCACAGAATCAAAAGGCTTATAACTTCACTTGTTTTATGAATAGCATGTACACAGCTTAATTCAAACTGAGGCTGCTTTTCCCACACCTATACAACCAGCCACAATGCATGTCAGAGGATGAACAAGCCCTCTATCCACTGACCTGTGTAACAATGGAAAATCCAGGATAGAATATCATGTGAAGGACAGATTGCTGCCCGCCATATAGACAAGGCACTGAGTACCAAATAGGCACAACAAGACTGCGATAGGGAAAGAAAACTGTGGGTGGGTGCTGGGCAAAGGAGTAGGTTGGGGCAGACTAATGGGCGCTTTGGTGAATAGAAGGCTGTGAAATGCTAGAGTGTGAGCAGGGAAGGGGATAAATAAGTGAACGATGGAATAGAAAATGTAGGATATATTTGAGTGTGTTCCCACCTGCACAGTTAAGAAAATGTGGTGTTGGTAGGAAGGCTCCAGATGGTGATAGCTGTGAAGCAGTGATTGAAGTGAAGCACGTTGTGTTGGGCAGTGTATTCAGTAGCTGGGTGGCACAGCTGTCTCTTGGCCAGTTTGCCGTTTACATAATATATGTATAACCACTAGTTAAAAAAATTGTATTTTAAAATGAACGTCAGTGGATAACAATTACAGTAAATTATTAGTTTGACATTAGGTAAATTACAATGTAGAGAAACAGCTGTAATGACTAATGCAGTGTTCTTTAGGTGAAAGATATGAATTAAACAACGGAAAATCCAGGATGGAATGTAACAACGAATTAAAATTTGTTAAAACTGTTTTTAAAGAAGTCATTAACCATATTTGAAAACTTCATGTAATGAGACTGCAATTACCGTATAGCAGAGGTGCTGAGTCGCACATAGGCACAACAAAAAGACCCACAAATAAAACTTTTGGCCCATAAGGTCTTCGTCAAAATGCACGTGCACATGCTGGGGCAGGGAGGAGGGTGGATCGTAGGGTAGGGGTGACTGACAGTGTAGTGCTTCTGGGTAGTGCGCAGGGAGGAGGTGGAGAGTGTAGGGCAGATATGTGCAGTCGGGAGGCTAGACGGTGAGCAGGGGAGAGAGGGTAGTGGGAATGGAGAGAAGTAAAATGACTGAGTGCAATGGTGGAATGTGGGCTGTATACATGATGGAATGGGAACAGGGAGGCTGGATGAGTGAGGACAATGACCAATGAAGGTAGAGGGCAGGAGGGTTCTGGGAAGGTTGGATATATTGCAGGGAAAGTTCCCACCTGCACAATTCAGAAAATCTGGTGTTGGTGGGGAGGACCCATATTGCAAAGGGTATGAAGCATTTATTGAAATGAAATGAAGGATGTCAAGTTTGGAAACATTATCAGCAACTGGGTGGTCCACTTGTTTATTGTCAACAGTTCATTGGTGTCCATTCTACTGGACAGACAGCTTGTTGGTTGTCATGCCCACATAGAATGCAGCACAGTCGTTGCAGCTTAGCTTGTAGATCACATGGTTGGTTTCACAGGACAGGTCTTGTATCTGTGTCTACTACAGGGGTATGAGTCATGAGGTTATTTAGGGATGGAAGAGTATATTGTGTAGGTTCGGTGGAATACCATTGTGGTAGGGGTGGGCAGGGTATTGGGCACGACATTTCTCATTTCATCTTATTTTACAATGTCTTGTGCTGAATACTAAAGCCTACATCCTGCACATCAGGTAATAACGTTAGTCTTGGCCATTGACGTACAATAAAACTCTGTATGAAATGTTTATTGAGAATTCAATGAAATATATGGCATGAACTTACGTTAATAACATTGTTATTCATGATACCGTCAGCAACTACAGGGAAAATGATCTAATTCTGTAACAGCAAAGCTATTGAGTGTTACTAAATAGAGAGCATATTAGGCAAGATGCATCCCTCCTAGGTCTTAATTGGACGTGCTGCCAATAGGGTGGCTTTCATAAAGCTCCCAAAAGTAGGTGCTTTTCATTGCCACCTGCTCACTGTGCGGAGCAGTACCAGAAGACCTCAGATGACAAAATTTACTTCTCCACAATATCTAAAAATCTGCCCTTCCCATGTAATGCCAAAGTAATGTACAAACACAGTTCATTATCAGGAACAAAAAGTGTTGAATTGCAGATGAAAATTTAAAGTGCCCATTATGAGAACTGAAATTAGGGTGTTGTTTGTTAAGGAGCAAATGGTTAGTGATGATTTTTATAGGTTGTATATTGAGTTGGGAAGCCTTGCAAGTCCTTTAGTGTTTGTGTTTTATTTGTTGTTGTAAGGGACACTGTGGAAAAAAGTATCTAATGAAACAAGGCTAAGGCATAATAACAAAGTTCTGAGATCAGTAGGTCAGCCTTCTTATGTTACTGCAGAAAGTGAAATGAAATTTGATTTTTATCATAGGGTGCTAATTTTGACAAACATCAACTTAAGTGAGCAGAAAAAATGAATGTTAAACAAAGGTCTAAAATACGTTAGTATGAAGATATTATGTATAAAAACAAAGATGAGGTGACTTACCGAACGAAAGCGCTGGCAGGTCGATAGACACACAAACATACACACAAAATTCAAGCTTTCGCAACAAACTGTTGCCTCATCAGGAAAGAGGGAAGGAGAGGCGAAGACGAAAGGAAGTGGGTTTTAAGGGAGAGGGTAAGGAGTCATTCCAATCCCTGGAGCGGAAAGACTTACCTTAGGGGGAAAAAAGGACAGGTATACACTTGCACACACGCACATTGGAATGACTCCTTACCGTCTCCCTTAAAACCCGCTTCCTTTCGTCTTCCCCTCTCCTTCCCTCTTTCCTGATGAGGCAACAGTTTGTTGCGAAAGCTTGAATTTTGTGTGTATGTTTGTGTTTGTTTGTGTGTCTATCGACCTGCCAGCGCTTTCGTTCGGTAAGTCACCTCATCTTTGTTTTTATACATACTTTTTCCCACGTGGAATGTTTCCTTCTATTATATTAGTATGAAGATAGTATCGTTCATGTGAAGTATGCAACTGATTCTTATAAAACTTCAAGGATTGAAAAGTAAGATTACTATAGCAGTACACAGAATCACTAGTAATGAATCCAGTACATCTAATGTTAGTACAAATGAAGCAATGATTGTGGATAGTACTGACAGCAAGGTTACTGATATACTTGCCATAATCACTAAGGAGGACAAAAGCAATACATTTGTGGTTGAGGGAAAGCTGAACATGTACCGGTAACAAGTTTTTTTGAGGAAAATAACATAACACAACACACAAATCAATAGAGATCTAACTCCTGGAACACAGAGAAAAATGAATGAAAAGTCGAAAAATATGTAGTGAAATATATTCACCAAGGGTGGCACAGCAACTTCGCTACGAATCTACATACACCTACACTTAGGGCACAGCTTAAAGTTTATAAGAAAGAAATGATGGTCAGCAAAACTGCTAGAAAATACTTTAATTTTTTAAGGAAACACTTCCGTACAGACACCAATATCCAGTCAAGAACAGCTATGAATAGTTAGCCAGTAAGATTTGTGATGATGTACCTGTAACTGCAGTCATGAAATTTGTGTTATTGGATGTAGTAAACTTCTACACCTATATGCTGATGGACAGCAGTGTTGAATTTATTATGAGAAGTATAACCAGGTAGGACAGGCTGTCTAGGACTGAAATTAATGAGTTTATTTATTTGCTGTTTAATCTTGAAATACAATTACTTTAACTTTGGTAATGGTATGTACCTAAAAAATGATGGACTGAGTATAAGAACTTTCCATTTGTGATCAGCTAGCCAATACTTTCATTAATTAACTGAAAAAAATTTTTCTTGAAAATCCAAGTTTGACAGAAAAAAGTTTTATTATTTTAGATATGTTGATGACTCACTTAAGTTAATAAAAAAGCATTGGTGGTGATATCAATTTATGTGTGAGTTGGAAACTTACAGCTCTGTGAACTTTTCAGGTTTTAATGACAACTAGAAACATGCCTGTGGGATTCATTTAAACCACATAAGTCAGCATAAAAAAGCAGTTTTTTGGTTTCTCGGTCAGAAATAAACAAATCCATGTTGGATGCATTTTTGGAAATTTAACCCCTATTGGCTGAAATAATGGGTGAAAATTAAAGAAAAAAATCATTATTAAATAACTATGAGGTTTGACTGAAAAGTAATGCTTCCACCTTCGTAACTCTTCAACAGTTGGCAGCATTGGTATGCAGCAGGTACTGGCAGTAAGGCAGTTCCAGTTGACGGGAAGCCTTAGCATTGATCGGTTGTGTTGTTACAGTGTAAAGTATAGAACCCTGTGCAGACAGTCAGTCAATGTGATTTAAGCAACGTGTAGTCATTGAATTCTTGCAGCAGCAGGTGTCGCCTCAAAGGAGATTCATCAGAGAATGAAAGCAGTTTATTGTGATTGTGTTGATGTGACTACTGTGCATTGTTGGGCGAGTAAGTTTAAAGATGTTGAGGCAGGAACATGTGACCTGCGCAACAAAGAAAGAGTTGGACTTCCTGTGACAGCAACCACCTAGTTTCAGAAGCAAAATGTTGACAGATTGATTCAGGGTGACCGTTGTATCACTCGGAGAGAAACTGCAAACACAATCGGCATTTCACAAGAATGTGTGGGTCATATTATTGCTTTGCTTGGCTATCGGAAGATCTGTGCACAATGGGTACCCCGGATGCTGACTCCTGAAATGAAATTGCACAGACTTGAAATTTTCCAGGAACTCTTCTTGCATTATGAGAATGAAGGTGATGCCTTTCCCCATTCAATTGTGACAGGAGATGACACGTGGGTACACTATTATGACGCGGAGATGAAACGTCAGTCTATGGAATATTGACACAAAGACTTGCCCCAGAAAAAGAAATTCAAGATGCAGCCCTCAGCTGGAAAAATCATGGCCACAGTGTTCTGGGATGCATACGGTGTTAACCATGTTGATTTCCTTGATCGTGGAACAACAATACATTCAGAGGGTTACATCACAAAGCTGCGAACTCGGAAACAACGGCTAACAAGGGTCCGAAAGGAAGAGGGAAATATTTTCCTGCAGCATGACAATGCCAAACCGCCCACCACAGCAGAACTTCAGAGGCTGAATCTCACCACTGTACGGCATCTTCCATACAGTCCAGTTTTAGCACCGTCTGACTTCGACTTGTTCCCGATAATGAAAGACGATCAGTGGGGACATCATTGTGCTTCTGATGAAAACGCTGAGAGAATTGAGAAACTGTGTCGACTTCTGTGGTGACTTCTGAAAACTTGTTCATCGTTAGCAGAATTGTATCCAATTGGCTGGTGATTATGTGGAAAAGTAAATGTTGGTAATTAAAGATCACATTCTAAGGATTATGCCTGCATTTGATTTATTAAAATATTCCCATCCAAACCCAATTAATATTCAACTCCCTGTACTAAAGTATTTTGGTATTTGACTTATTAGTTAGAAATAAAAGAGATATGTGTTTAAGTGTTTTTAGAACTTATATCTCTAAGAGGGTGAAATAAGGGATGAAATGTTTTATGAAAATATTTCATTATGAAAGCGTGTTTTAAAGCGAAATCTATTAAAATTTGAATTTGGTTTTTTTTTTTTTTTGGTTGGAAATTTAAAAAAAGGGTTTGTTTTGGAAATTCAGCACCTGCGGGAGTGAAATTAGGGATGAAAGTATTTAGGGAAATATTTCATTAAGCATTTTTGAAGCCACATTGATGAAAATTTGTACTTGCCTTTTCTTTTAGAAATAAAAATTACGCATTTCACTGTTTTTGGAATTTCAACCCTTAAAGTGAAAGGGGGGGGGGGGGGAGTAGGTGGATAGGGCCAGACATTCAATGGCTTGTTATTGGCTAGCCCAAACTGCTAAGAATAGAAACTTGAAATCTGGAGAGGGTATTTTACAAAGTAAGCATTGTTTAAGAAGGGATTGCTCGAAATTCCACTCATAAGGGGAGGAAATAGGGGATGAAAATCTTGAAAATATGTTGCCATTAAGGCAATTTTTAATCTAGGACTACAAAAGTTGATACTTGGTATCTGTTAGAATTAAAAAAGAAAATGTTTCAGCATTTTTGGAAATTCAACTGTTAAATGTGTAAAATGATGCGTGAAAATTTTTTGTAAAATAAATCGTGATTAAAAAACTACTAAAGTGTATTTAAAGCTACCTCACTGAAAATTGGTATTTGACTTCTCTATTAGGAATAAAAAAATACGTTGTTCAGTATTTTTGCAACTTCAACCCCCTGACGGAATGAACTAGAGGGTGAACGCAAAGTTTTGTGAAATTATTCATTATGAAAGCCTTTTCTAAGCTAAATCTGTGAAAATTTCTATTTGGCATACCTGTTAGAAACAAAAGAAATGCGTGTTTCATTGCTTTCGGAAGTTCAACCCCCAAGGGAGTGAAATCAGGGGATGAAAATTTTTAAGAATATTTTTCATTATATTGAAGAAAAGCTAAATCTGTAAAACTGGTATCTCACTTCCTGATTAGATAGAAAGAAATATGCATTAGGGGATGCAAGTTCCTGTGGAAGTATCATCACAAGAACGGAAAAGGCATGCTTAATAAAAACCATGGACTCCAGCTACCAGAATCGCTTTTGATCACAACTACAATTAGAAAAGACCATACCTTAGAAGCTTTAATTAGTGTGAAAAGTTTAGAAGTTGTTGCAATTTGCGAACTAAATGAAAGAAAGCTATTTAACAGTCACCAGGATGAACTGACTTTGACTGAATTGTATAGGAAAAGAAGCGGCTCATTAATTTTTCAGAAGTCCTAATATATCTTTATAAAATTATTTTTGATGTAATTACTACACAAACATGAGCAAGGCAGTGGGTGCTTAGCTAATATTTATAATAAAATTTTAGTTAAGTCAACAAGAAGCTACACTCGTATGAGTGTTTACAATTTTACAGTTCAATTAGTACAAAAGTGACATGAATTTTTTAAAAAAAGCATAAAATTGTAGTATCATTTTCAACCATGAATAACTTTGGTTGTAGGTTAACATTTTCAACCATGAATAACTTTGGTTGTAGGTTAACTAATAGTTTTGACAAAAGAAGCGTTTAGCATGAATTGGATGTGTGTAAATTAGAATCCTTGCACTGCGATGCCATTTATGTGAGGCAAACGGGAAGATGGCTCAAAGTTAGATTTAGTGGACATGTAGCATTGGAAAGGTATGATTAGTACAAAAATCTAATTTCACTTCCCACCTAATTGAAAGTGGACTTTTTGGGAGCTCTCCGAAAGCTGCCTTCTTAGTGGCATGTCCAGTTAAGACCCAGGAGGAACACATCTTGCCTAATATGTTCTCTGTATGTAGTAATGCTCAGTAGCTTATCAAATGATAACAAAATTTGTGATTGCAAAATTTTTCATGTAAAGAATGACAGTATCGTGGACAATAATGATATTAACATCAATTCAGGCTATTATATATTTTATAGAATTGTCAATAAACATTTATATTTTACATGTTACTTTCACTCGACAGCTGTGACTCTCAAGTTCTTATGATCTTATTATGTGGAGCACTAGTATGTAGATTTTGATATTTAGTACAAAACACTGTAAAATAAAATAAAGTTAATTGCAATCTGATTACACCAAGTTTTCAATAATCATTTTTAGGTTGGTGGGTCTCTGGGAAACACAAAAAGGGCTTCAGTTTCAAAGCGTGCAGGTCAAACACAGGAAAACTGTAGATCTCGGAACCATTGGTATAACAATTGTGAATTGGCGTAGCTGTGTTGGGAAAGTACTAGAGCTCCAAGTGCCAATATGATTTCCCTACATAGCTCTGGGCAGATGCTGGGATGGTTTCTCGGAAAGGGGACAGCCGGTTTCCTTGTACATACTTGACACAATCTGAGCCTGTGCTCCGTATCTAATGACCTCAATGTTGAAGGTTTGTTACACCCAATCTTTCTTCCTTCATTCCAAGTGCTAATAGAAAGCACTGATGCCCAAATCATTATAGGCACTGCAAGCTGGCTAAAACTGGAGATAAGTTAAGCCAAAATTTTTACAAAAGACTTAATAGCATTGAGAAAGGATAGGCTAAATACAGTTGGAGTTGGTGTGTTTGTTGCTGTTAGTAGTAGTTTATCTTGTAGTGAAACTGAAGTAGACACTGCTTGTGAGTGAGTATGGATAGAGGTCATTCCTTGCAACCAAGATAAAATAATAATTGGATCCTTTCACCAAACCTCCCATGTCAGATGATACAATTGTTCAAGGATAACATGAGTCTAATTCCAAACACCTACCCAACTCGTATAATTGTAGTTGGTGGTGACTTCAATTTACCTTCGATACATTGAAGAAAATACAAGTTTAAATCCAGAGGTATGCGTAAAACATCATCCAAAATTGTGCTAAATACATTTTCTGAAAATTATTTTGAGCAATTAGTTCATGAGCCCACTCGAATAGTAAATAATTGTTAGAAAACTCGACCTCTTAGCAACAACTAATCCTGAGGTAATAATGAGCATCAAAATACATACAGGGATCAATGGACTTAGGGCTGTTGTAGTGAGACTGAATACCATAACTCCCAAAACCTCCAAAAATAAATGAAAAATATATCTGTTCAAAAAAAGCATACAAAAATTCTCTTGAGCCCTTCCTGAGAGACAATCTCCATTCCTTAAAAATTAACAGTGTAAGTGCAGATCGGGTGTGGTTTGAAATCAAAGAAATAGTACTGAGAACAGTTGAGGGATTTATACTAAATAAATTAACAGACAATGGAACTGATACCCCATGGTACCCAAAACAGGTCAGAACACAGTTGCAGGAACGACGAAAAAGGCATGCAAAATCTTAATGAATGCAAAACCTTCAAGACTGGCTATCTTTTACAGAAGCTTAAAAATTTATCGCAGACTTCAATGTTAGGTGCTTGTAATAGTTTCTACAGTGAAACTTTGTCTTGAAACTTGGGAGAAAATCCAAAGCGGTTCTGGTCTTATGTACAGTGTGCTTGTGGCAAGACACAATCAATGCCTTCTCTCCACAACAGCAATAGAAAGAAGATGAAGTAAATATTACAGTATTTGAGTCAAGAACAACTGTCAACATGAGTAACTTAGAAACAGATATCCTCGAAGTAGTGAAACAACTTAAACTGCTTAATGAAAGTAAGTCTTCTGGTCCAGATGGTATACCAATTAGGTTCATTTCAGAGCATGCTGATTCAGTAGCTCTATACTTAACAATTATATAAAACCACTCGTTTGATGGAGGATCTGTACCCAAAAATCTGGGAAGTTGCACAGGTGCACCAATATTCAAGAAAGGCAACAGGGGTTATCCACTAAATTATAGGGTCATATCATTAACATTGATTTGCAGGCAGGGTTTTCGAACATGTATTGTGTTTAAACATTATGATTTACCTCCAAGAGAATGGCGTATTGGCACACAGTCAATACAAATTTGGAAAACATTGTTCTTGTGAAACATGGCTAGCTCTTTACTCACATGAACTGTTGAGTGCTATCGACAAGGGATTTCAAATTGATTTGGTATTTCTAGATTTCAGCAAGGCTTTTGACACCCTACCTCATAAGTGGCTTGTAATCAAATTGCTTGCTTATGGATTATCGTCTCAGCTATGCAACTGGATTTGTGTTTTCCTCGCAGAGAGATCACAGTTTGTAGTAACTGGTGGAGTCATCTAGTAAAACAAAACTGATTTCTAGTGTTTCCCAAGGTAGCGTTATAGGCCCTCTGCTGTTCTGTTCTTTATCTATATAAACAATTCAGGAGACAATCCGAGCAGCCATCTTAGGTTGTTTGCAGAGGATGCTGTTGTTAATGGTCTAGTTAAGTCATCAGAACATCAAAACCAACTGCAAAATGATTTAGATACCATACCTGTATGGTGCGAAAATTGCCTATTAGGCTCAAACAATGAAAAGTGTGAGTTCATACAGATGAGTGCTAAAAGAATATGTTAAACTTCAGTTACACGATAAATCAATCAAATTTGAAAGCAGTAAGTTTAACTAATTACCTAGGAATTATGATTACGAACCACTTAAATTGGAAAGAACACATAGAAAATGTTGCAGGGAAGGCGAGCTACAGACTGCGATTAATTGGCAGAACTGATCTACCAAAGAGACTGCCTACACTATGCATGTCCATCCTCATTTGGGGTACTGCTGCGTGGTGTGGGATCCTTACCAGACGGGATTAACAGAGTACATTGAGAATGTTCAAAGAAGGGCAGCATGTTTTGCTTCATTGAGAAATGGAGGGGAGGGTGTCATGGACATGATACAGGATTTGGGGTGGACATCATTAAAACAAAGGTGTTTGTTGTGGCAAGAACTCCTCACGAAATTTCAATCATCAACTATCTTCTCTGAATGTGAAATATTTTATTGAAGCTGATCTACTTAGGTAAAAATGATCATCAGAATAAAATAAGGGAAATCAGAGCTTGCATGGAAATATATAGGTTTCTTTTTTTTCCGCACACTGTTGGAGAGTGGAATAAAAGAGATTTATTGTGAAGGTGGTTCAATGAACCCACTGCCAGGCATTAACCATGATTTGCAAAGTATCCATGTAGATGTAGATGTTAATGAATTTTCTGAAAAGGTTTAACATTAATTTAAATTCACATTTTTCACATCAGGATCAGTGCATTATTCCATTAAGTCATTACAGCTGGTTACATTGCCTTGTAATTTATCTAATGCAAAACTGTTATTTTGCTGTAATTGTTATTTATCTACTTTAATTTTACAATACAAAATTTGTTTGAACTACTGGTTATATACATACATATATCAGTGGATGGAGGATATTGTTCATCCTCAGTGACATTCAGTGTGTTTGGCTGTATAGGTCTGTAAACAGCAACCTCAGTTTGAATTAAGCTGTACATGCGAAGGTCATCTAGCAAAATGTGTGATTATAAGCCTTTGAGTCTACACGAATCACTTCAGATGGTATGTTACATACAACAGGCATTCAGTAATCTTGAATAAAACCAACCTGCTTCCAGTAAAAAGTGTTCACTACTTACTGAATGTCCCTTGTTTGTAACATATCATTTGAAGTGAGTCGTGTAGACGCAAAAGGCTTATAATCACACATGTTGTTAGATGCTTTTGTTCACTGCCACACCTCCATAGACATTCTGCAACTATGAATATCTGTGATGCCATGGTTTTCTGCCAAAAGAAACTAAGTGACAGTTCTTTACTTGGAACACACCTTTGTTACAACCTTTTTGAAGGCTATAGTGCTGTCATACACTAGAACTTAATGAAACTATAGGGGTCAAGTGGAAATATTCCATATTGTCTCACAACAAATTCTGCATTTTTTCAACCAAAATTGGCAAAGAAAATTATAAAATCTCCAGTTTTGTATAACTGTGGTATTGATCTCATTTTATGCTATTCACTGTCTTGTGTCCATTGTATTTATTATATTTTTAGCCCTAATGATAGCTATTCTGCAGCTGAGATCTACGTCAGCAATAATGTACAGATGGAGTAGTGACTGATAGCTGACTTCCTTCTTACTTTGGATTACATTGCGGTCATTGAGCACAATTGTTCTAACGGAATCCAGCCTGACATAATGTGATGCATTAAAAATACCTAGAAGAACTATTCTGCAGAAAAAATAGACACTTGACTTACATTGCCCCATATCATCTACTGTTGTTGTTGATTTTGTTGTTGATGTATTGAGTCTAAAGACTGGTTTGATACAGCTCTCCATGCTAATTTATCATCTGGAAGCCTGTTCATCTCCAAATAACTGTTGCAACATATATCCATTTGAACATGCTTTCTGTGTCAAAGCTTTGATTTGCCTCTACTATTTTTGCTCTCTACACTTACCTCCATTACCAAACTGATAATTACTCATTGCCTCCAGATGTGTCTTTTCAACCAAACCTTTCCTTTACACAAGTTGAGCCATAAATTTCTTTTTCTACTATGTGCTTCAGTACCTTGTCATTAGTTATTTGACTACACTGTAATCTTCAACTTTCTTACGCAGCATCACATTTCAAAAGCTTACATTCTCTCCTTGTCAAAACTGTATATCATCCATATTTCCTTACTGTATTTTATTATTGCTACTATCAGAAGTTTGAAGGGTGAATTCCAAAAAACATTGATGAAAGATTAAATCCACAAATTCTGTAAATTTAGGTTTGTCCTTCTTCACCTTAAGAAAACTTATAAGGTCAATATTGTGTTACTTGTTCTTACTGTTCTCTGGAAGACAAATTAATATTCTGTGTGACAAGCTTGCACAAGGTTTTCCATTCTTCTGTAAATACTGTAATTCATGGCAAGATTCTGAAATCGTGATTTAATGGGCTGATAGTTTGGTAATATGACATAGGTGCCAACCCAGACAAATTAAGAGCTAGTTAAGGGTCGATCTGGGGGACTAGGTCTTTCCGAAGAGGGGTATAATGTAGCGGCATCACTGTTTAGGATAGGGAAATTTAGTTTTGTGCGATATTCCGAGCGCAAGTCACAGCCAGATGTGGGCCGGATTGCAGTGAGTTACACATACCAGCAGTTGCGAAGACAGATAGAGGCCACAGGGGCATAGAACTTCCGGAGAAGGCACACACACACACACACACACACACACACACACACACACACACACACAGCAGTGTTTGCATGGCGCAAGTCGCAGGCAGAAGGGGGCCACTGGCCAGCCTAGTGTGTTATGTGTACATGACGTGAAGCAGTGCGCTTGGCAAAACAAAGGCACACAGCCATGTATAAATAGGTGCCATTTTCTAATGAGATTGATGCAAGTGTGGCAGCTCTCCTGGACGGCGGGGCGAGTCACACCACCGGGCTACACGCAGCAACAGGCGGGGCACCAGCATCCCAGTCCATGGCGGGTCGTTGGTTCGACCCTCTGAGGGCGGTGCGGGGTCCGCAGCCAGCCAGTGGTGGGCCACTCTTTGGCTCGCTACCCAGGCAGTCGTCTCGGCTCCCAACACACGCTGGATATATCCCGAGGCGAGGGCCACAGATTTGGACGCTGGATCATGGGCGCTTGTTTGTTGCCACGATCTCAGCCATGCTGGTGAGAAGAAGGATGCAGCTGGCCACCTGCAGCTCACACCAAGCAGCGCTGAGTCAGCAGGGACGCAGACCGCTGAGCCAACTCCCGGCATCCTGACGACAATGCAACTCCGCTGGCATACAAGGCTGGCTTAACACGGCATTGCAGTACATGGACCGCTGGGGTGCTTCCTCAGCATTGCGGGGCCATGTCACACAGAGCAAGAGGAATGAGGGCACTGTAGCAAAAAAAAATAAATCGCTTGGAAAGTTCTCACGGAGTTTTAATACGGCACATTGTACCTCCTTGCACCCGTCCACTACATTTGGTGTCTCCACTCAATATATTTGGTGTCAGAATAGCGGATGTCATCTGTACAGTACGGCATTCGAGCCCACTGCTTGCATTACGGTCACAAGATGTAATGAGTTTTGACCCGTTTTCTTTTGAGTATTGGACGTTTGCTTGCCATTTTTTTTTTTTTTTTTTTTTTCGAGTATGGCTCCTGGCAAGCCACATTTTAGATGATTTGCATAGGCGTATTATTATTATTATTATTATCTTTTTTTTTCAGAGTAAGTGTTAGTGTTTGGGGCAGTAGGATTTATTATTTGTTTGTTTTTTTGTGGCACTTAATCACTTTTGTATTGGTTTATGATGATACTGAGTATGACGATACGGAGCTGTAGGAAGTCAGATTATTCTTGCACTTAAATGTTTGTTTCAGGACTAACTGACAATGAAAGCAACCTAATGGCAGTGTTAGGGACGCAAGATGTGTTGGAACCAGAGGCGGTACGGATTTTGTTGGAAAAAGTAGCACAATTGACAGCATACAATACGCAGTTGAGAAATGAATTAACATCTAGAAGTGAGCAGGAAACCACATCTGATCAGTCGTTGTTGCCTAGGGTGCAGGAGACTGATCCAACTGCCGCAAGTTTGATTGTTCCATTTTCTGGCAAGGCATCTGAGGATGTGCATTTGTTTGTGGAGGACTTGGAAACTTCAGCTGTGATGAAAGGTTGGTCTGTTGAACAGTTATTACGTGTAGCCAAGATTAGATTAACAGGTGAAGTGAAGACACATGTAAGGTGTTCTGAGGCCTTAAGAAAAGTAGGACAGTTTAAGCAGCTGAAGGATGGGCTTTTACAAAGGTACAAGAAACAGAATAGCGCTTGGTACTTTAGGGAGAGGTAAAGTACAATGACAAAGAGGCAGGGGGAAACGATGGAGAAGTTTGCAGACAGGATAAGGGAAATTAATGAGTATACTTACAAGTTGGGTCAGAGCGATGAAGCGAATAGTGTTCTGTTGCAGGAGGCTAAGCACAGGGCACTTATTGTTTCTTTGGAGGGTTACCGGCGCAAATACACGGAAAGTGCGTGAAGGGAATCTGAAAGATTTGTATTCGGCTATTCAGCTGCCAATTCAATGTGAGGAAATAGATGTGGCAACAGGGGTACGCGAGAGGCAAACAGTGTTTACAGCAGGTATAAACTGTTATAAGTGTCGTCGTGTGGAACATGTGCAGAGGCACTGTATCCAGTCACCAAGGAATAGAGGAAAGGGTGGAAATCAGCAGCATGGAGGACGGAGAAGTGGACATAGGAGAGGTGGACAATCGTTAAATGGCAGAGGGGGCCCAAGACTCACCTAGGCAGCTCCCATTTAATTTCAATGCTATGAATACATATGCAGAGGTGGAATGTTCAGTGGTAGGATCCATAGGAACTAAAAGGTTTAAGATTTTGTTGGACACAAGGGTGCAAGTGTCAGTGGCTACTAGGAATATAATGGGACGCAGGAAGTTAGACCCACCACATTATAGGTTCTGTGGAGTGGGGGATAAGGAGGTCACACCTTTGGGGTTGGTGACAGTTGACTTTTGAATAGAGAAAGTCTGATTTAATGCATGCATGGAGGTAGTACCATGGGTAAGCGAGGGTTACGACGTGATTCTAGGAGTAGATTTCTTGCACCAACATCATGTTAAAATTGACCTTGGACAACGAACTGTGGAACTTGGTGAAATGTTATTTCAGCTAGGGGAAACTGTTGTCAGTGCAGAGCTGTCACGAGGGGTGTTCAATGTAATGAACAAACCAATTGAATTGCATACATTAGCATTAAGGTTTAATTCGCATGAGTGTGTGTCTAGTGGCACTGGGAAGTTGCTTTGGGTAAGTGTAGAGCTGAATCTACCTGTGGGTACGGTATGTGTTATTGAACCATTGGAGGAAATGAGGTTTCGGGTTCACTGGGTTGTTTAGTGAAACATAGTGTTGTACGCGTACAGGAGGGGAACGACAGGCAAGTAGTTCCTGTGAACGTGGATAATTTTAGCACTGGAGACGCGAATTTGAGGAAAGGAGTTTTAGTAGCAAATTTGGAAGTGGCAGATGATGAAGACTGGTGTTCGAGAGGTAGGCGAAGTGATCAACCACTAGTTGCTGATAGAACTGCATTGCGTGACAAAATAAATCATTTGAAAGGAGGAGAAAGAGAGCATATGGAAGAATTATTGTGGGAATTTAAGTATTTGTTTTTCCACAAGGGCCATTACCAGCAGCTCCATTAGTTCAACATAGGATACCAACAGGGAATGAAGCACCTGTTTACCATAAACCATACAGAATAACAAGGTATTTGCAGTCGATTGTGGAGGATTTCATTGATCAGGAGCTTGCAGTAGGTATTATAGGGCATAATAATAGTTGCTGGGGAGTGGGCATTGTCATTGTGCCTAAAAAATCTATGGGTGGAACTAAGAAATACAGGTTCTGTTGTGACTACTGATACCTCAATAATAAGACAGTAATGGACGCATACCCCATTCCAAACATATCGGAGACTTTGGATCACTTAGGACAGTGCCAGTACTTTTCTACGATGGATAAGTGGTTATCATCAGTTAGAGGTGGCTCCAGAGGATCGTACAAAAACTGCTTTCTCTACACCTGGAGGCCATTACCAGTACATTATAATGCCATTTGGTTTGAAAAACGCTTCAGCAATGTTTCAGAGTTTGCTAGACAGTGTCTTGAGGGGTTTTAAACCACGGCAGTGTCTGGTCTATTTGGATGACATTATAGTGTTTTCAAGTAGTGTGGAGCAACATAGACAGCAGTTAAGGGAAGTCTTTATGAGGTTAAGAGCAGCTCGTTTGTCATTGTGCCTGGAGAAGTGTCATTTTGCATTACAAAAAGTAAACTATTTGGGTCATATTATCAGTAAGGACGGAGTATGAACAGATCCGAGGCTGGTACAGGCTGTAAGGGATTTTCGGGAACCAAAATCAGTTAAGGAAGTGCAGTCATTCATCAGAATTTGCATTTCTATTGAAAGTTCATGAAGGGTTTTGCAGATTTAGCACAGCCGTTGATGCGATTGTTACGAAAGGGTGTGAAATTTGAGTGGACAGAAGAGTGTCAGAAAGTGTTTGACAAACTGAAAGAAGTCTTAACTTCAAATCCGGTTCTTGTGTTCCCAGATTTTGAAAAGGAGTTTATACTAGCATGCGATGCATCGAATCAAGCATTAGGGTGTGTTTGTAGTCAGGAAATTGATGGGAAAGAACGTCCTGCAGCCTATGTGTCTAGGCAGTTGAATGCAGCAGAGAGGAATTACTCAGCAACCAAGAGGGAGATGCTTAGCGTAATCTATGGAATCACATATTTTAAATTTTATTTATATGGGAGAAGATTTCGGGTAGTGTCAGATCATGCTGCATTGAAGTGGTTGTTGGGGTTGAAGGATCTGTCCACTAGACTTACTAGATGGGCTGTGAGGCTTAGTGAATTCGACTAGGAGGTGGTGCACAAGCCTGGGAAGAAGCACGGTAATGCAGATGCACTAAGTTGGAAGGTGGCAAAAGTAGAAGTCATGACCTAGCAGTATGGCAGAAATTACACGCATGGATAACAGTTGTAAATTGTATCAGGCACAGCCACAATTTAATATGTACGACAGTCTTCTGTGCAGGGAAATGAAGTTAGGGCCAAGGGTAGAAGTGCCAGCGAAGCTGAGGGATGAGGTTTTAAAGGAAGCACATGATCATGTGTGGTCATGTGTTATCTGGTCATGGAGGGTGTAGAGGGATCAATAGGAGAGTAGCAGAGAGGTATTGGTGGAAAGGTAGGAAAGTAGATGTGGATCAATATGTCAAGAATTGTATGCCATATGCACAGAGAGCAGACTTGAGTTGGAAACAGATACAGCTACAACGATTACCGAAAGCAACATGTCCATTCTCTTTGCTGGGGATTGATTCTTAGGACCTTTTAGGCGAACACCATCGGGGAACAGATTCATTCTCACAATAATAGACCATTTTTTGAGGTATGTGGCGATGGTGGCTATGCCAAATCATCAGGCAGCAATGGTCACACAATTGTTAGTAACCAATTGGATTTTGAAGTTTGGTGTGCCAGAGACAATAATTACTGACCAAGGGACCAACTTCATATTGGACTTAATGAAGGAACTGTGTAAATTGTTGAATGTAAAGAAGTTGAGGACGAGCGCCAACGGAAGGACAGAACGGGTACACAGAACTATCAGGAAGATGCTGAGTTTTTATGTGGATTCTCATCACCGTCAGTGGGATGAGTATTTGAAGCATATTGTATGTGCATACAATGCAAAAATCCATACAAACACCGGTTTGTCTCCATATGAGGTAGTGTAGGGTGAAAGATGCCGTCACCATTTCATTTGGTGAAGCTACAGAAAGGAAGGACTGGTGAATCTGTATGTCAGTTCGCGAGAACAATTCGCGATGTTTGTAAATGTGTACAAAAGGCAAATACAGAGGCTTTGGAAAGGCAGGAAGATGTAGTGATGTGGAAAGGAAGTTTACCACAATATTGAGTGGGGCAATGGGTAATGCTATCCAGCCCCTATACGCTCAAAGGGAAAACGAAGAAGTTCCTCATGAGGTATCAAGGGCCACACCAAGTTGTTGAAACCACATCCCCCATTAATGTTAAGCTTCAGCTGCCAACTAGAACAACAATAGTACACGTCGGGTGGTTATGGCCATTTAAGGGTTGCCTGGATGTTATTCCAGGCATGTCACAGGAAGGAAAGAGGAAGAAATAGAGAGTGAAGAGAGGTGCTAAGCACAGAGAAAACCACGAAGATAGAGTACAGCATGAAGTACCGTATGCTTTTCGATCTAGAAAACAGTAGCGTGTTTGTAATTTTTGTTGTTTTTCTGGTTATGTATCATTGGGTTTGCATAGATTAATTAGGCATTGTATTTTATGTGTGTTTTCGAGTATTGTGTGCCTGCTAGGAGCAGCAGTCTTTTTGAAGAGGGAGGAAGGGTGATGGTGATCCCTGTCCTCAGGTCACTGAAAAGGGAAGTGCAGCATCTGACATATGTGGAGTGTTGTTGGAGGAGAGATCAAACGCAGTTCTGGAAAAATAAATGCATCGGAGTAAATTTTGCGGCAAAGCCGTAATAAATGTGTGTTGAACGATGTCAGAGTCGTACGATTTCCTGTTTAAATTTTTAGTTATCAACAGTGCTGGATCAGGAAAGTTGTGTTTATTGCACCATTTCATATAATGTAAATTTAAGGATGAAAGTAGTCACACAGTCGGTGTCATTTTGGATCAAAAATAGTGAATGTCGGAGGGAAATCTGTGAAGCTACAATACTGGACACGTGCATAGTGCAGTTCTTTCTAGCCAGGGGGAAAGGAATAGACTGTCCAAGGGACATTGTGGGGCCCAAATTGAGCTTGCAACAGATCAGGATGCAATGGATCTTCTCCACCTACAAGAATTTGATAATAGTAACAAGTTCTTTTGTGCGGGGAATACTTGCAGAATCGAAATGTATAGAGCTCGAGGGGAGCAGAATTTTAATCAATGGTACTAAGTGTAACATAATAGGGCCAACCTTCCACCTGCCAGCATTGATTTCAGGAGTCACGCAATTGAATGTTATGCATCCACAGCTGTACTGGCCAGAAGCCACTTTAGAGTTTTTGCCAAGTAGGAATATGACCTTGTTAAATCAAACTCTGGAGCCAGGTCTATTGAGCTCTGTAAACCAGTTCATTTTAAAGCAAGAGGGGTGCAAATCAGCCGAACAGCTTGTTCAACATGTCACTCATTATAGGGAAAGGCAACTTCAAATAACGATCATTTTGAGCACGTCTGTGCCAAGTATCATCACAGCCTTAACTTTGTTATGTGTTGTTTTCTTTCTGATCAGGTGGAGAGCTAATTCCAAAAGGGAACCAAGGGTAGTCCAAGTCCCAGTGGATTGGATACTGAGGGCATGAGATGAGTAGGTAAGGGTTTGATCGAGCAATGGTTGTCCAGTAAAGAATTTTTACTTTTTGTTTCATGTCATGGTTTGAAGAGGGTGCTAGACCACATTTAAGTTTTCTAGTAGTAAGGAAATATGCCATAGGTGCCAACCCAAACAAGTTAAGAGCTAGTTAACTGTCGACCTGGGGACCAGGTCTTTCCAAAGAGGGGTATAATGTAGCGGCATTGCGGTTTAGGATAGGGAAATTTAGTTTTGTGCGATATTCCGAGCACAAGTCACAGCCAGGTGCAGGCCAGATTGCAATGAGTTATGCATACCAGCAGTTTCAGAGGCAAATAGAAGCCACAGGGCTGTGGAACTGCCGGAGAAAGCACAAACAGCAGTTTGCATGGGGCAAGTCACAGGCAGAAGGGGGTCACTGGCCAGCCTACCGTGTTATGTGTACATGACGCAAAGCGGCGTGGTTAGCAAAACAGAGGCGCACAGCCGAGTATAAGTAGGTGCCATTTTCTAATGAGATTGATTCAAGTGTGGTAGCTCTCCTGGACAGCGGGGCGTGTCACACCACTGGGCTATACGCTGCAACAGATGGGGGGCCAGCATCCCAGTCCACGGCGGGTCGTTGGTTCGACCCTCTGAGGCTGACGTGGGGTCCACGGCCAACCAGCGGTGGGCCACTCTTCAGCTTGCTACCGCGGTCAGTCGTCTTGGCTCCCGACACTCTCTGGAGACATCCCCAGGTGACGGCCGCAGATTCAGACAACGGATCAGGGGCACTTGTTCGTCGCTGCGATCTCAGCCATGCTGGCGAGAAGAAGGATGCAGTTGGCTGCCTGCAGCTCACACCAAGCGGCACTGAGTTGGCAGGGATGCAGACTTCTGAGCCTACTTCTGGCATCCTGACGACGGCACAACTCTGCGGGCTTACAAGGCCGGCTCAACACAGCACTGCGTTACACGGGCCACTGGGGTGCTTCCTCAGCATTGCAGGGCCCTGTGACACAGAGCAAGAGGAACAAGGGCACTGTAGCTAAAAAACAGTAAATCACTTGGAAAGTTCTTGCTGAGTTTTAATACGGCACATTCTGCCTCATTGCACCCATCCACTACATTTGGTGTCTCCAACCACTACACTACAATATTGTCATCGAGATCATTTGCCTTGTATAACCCTTCTAGATATTCCTTCCACCTTTCAACTTTTCCTTCTTTGTTACTAGCTGTACAAATATCAGTAGCACAGATGGCTATATGTGCTCCCAATATTTAACAGCTGTTTCTTTTTTATTCTGATGTTCCTACTAACATTTCTCTTTCTCATAATTATATTTGTTTCTACAGCTTTGCATTTCTCCTCTAGCTGTTCCTGCCTTGCCATTTTGCACTATCTGCCACTCTTGTTATTTATATGTCTGTATTCAATTCTGCTTGCTTCATTTGCTGCAATTTTATACTTTTTTTGTTTGTTAAATTCTATATGGTATTTGTCATATGATGATTTCTGTTGAGTTTAGTCTTTTTGCTTATCTGATCCTCTTCTGTATTCACAATTTTGTCTCCCATAGCTACCCAATCATCTTCTGTTGTATTCGTTTCCCCTATTTCAATCAGTCTTTGCCTAATGTTCCATTTGAAGCTCTCATCAACCTGTGGTCCTTTTGTTTATCCAAATCCCCTCACCTTAATTGTCTATCTTTATCCAGTTTCCACCTGCAGTTACAATCAATAAATTATGTGCAGAGTCCATGTTTGCCTCTGGAAATGTTTTGCTGTTTTAAATCTGGGTTTGAAATCTCTGCTTTATGATTATATAATGTATTGAGAATACTCCAGTGTCTTCTGGTCTCTTCCATGCATATGCCCTTATTTCATGATTGTTAAACCAAGTGATAAGAGTTATTAAGTTATGCTCTGTGCAGACATATACTAAGTGGCTTCCTGTTTGATTCCTTTTGCCCAGTCCAGGTTCTCCTACTAGAGGCCCTTCTCTTCCTCTTCCTACTATTGAATTCCAGTTCCCCATCCCAATCAATTTCTCTCTCTCTCTCTCTCTCTCTCTCTCTCTCTCTCTCTCAATCTCTTTCTCCCCCACCCTCAATATTTAAAGAAACACACTGCCATTTGACTTCTTTGTTGTTTATTTAAGTACAACTCAATTTTTCAAGTATTTGCTAAAAGCAAAAATTGCATAAAGTAAGACCACGTAAAATTTCAAAAGATATAAAATGTCTTAAACAATGAATGTAAACTGGTGTATAATTACTAAATATGTACTTATATTTTATGTCTTTAACATACATTGCAGGACACTTAACATGTTGTCAAGCTCAAAGTTGGTCATAAATTAAGAAAAATATTGGCTCCTCATGAATGCTATCTCATAACAGATCAGTGAATAATTGTGGGAGCATGTCATATTTAGTAAAAACAGGCTTATATTGGTAAATAAAAGATGAGCACCTGTCCTTAAAATATAATGATAGTGAAATGAAATAGTATAAGTAATAGAACAACTGAATGTTAAAATGAAAAAGTGTCATAAATATATGACTATTAATGTTAAATATCTTCAGACTAGATATAACTATCTTTGGGGTGGCACTGTGCACCATAATCTTTGCAATAAACATGTATACAGCAGACGTCAATATGTGTAAGTGAACCTACATTAAGTTGAATGAGGAACTAGAGTTTAAAAGGAAAAAAAAAAAATGAAATAAAATTCAAGGACAGTGAATTATGTGTAAGAATATCATAAGTGCCATTGGTAATACAGAGTATGAAAGATAGCAATAGGAGTTAAAAAGGCATGGGGGCCATGGGTGGTGGTAAATGGCTGCTGGCTGAAGAGGGATGGGAGAGATACAGGAATATACATTGTTGAGCCAAGACTTATAATAAAATTAAGAAAAATTGAGATGGTTAACAGAGTAATTAGGAGAGAGAGAGTGAGAGATGGGTTTGGAATAAAATATACAGGGGTGGCAGGGCGGGAGGGGGGGGGGGAGGGGGGCAGCAATGTCAAAGGACAATAGCAAGATGGAGAAGTGGGGAAAGCAGTGTTAGAGGTGGTTATAGAAGGGTATATGTAAGGGATGGGGAGGGTGGGGGGTGTATAAAATGACAATAGGGATATGAGTGTATATTTGATTAAATGGTGAAGCAAGAAAAATCAAAATGAGAGTGAAGAGGTGGGAGAAAGTTGGGATAGTGGGTTGGTGGTGGTGGTGGTGGTGGTGGTGGTGGTGGTGGTGAGGGGACAAGAAACTTCAACGAGCCTACCCATGGGCAAGCGGTTGAAGGCTGAAAGGGAGAGGGGTGGGGGGTTAAAAAGAGACTGTGGTATATGATAACGAACAAAGCATAGAGGAACAGGAGGGGGGGGAGGAGGTGCGGATGGGTGGGGAAGGATAGTAATCCATTAGATTAGTCTGGTATAGTAATGCTGGCAGACTGGAGAGCAGGGGATGAGAGAATGGGAGAGAGACCAGAATATGGGGGGGGGGGGGGGGTAATTTGGGAAGGGGTAGGGGTGTGGGTAGTGCAATATTTATGAAATGTAGTAAAAGTAGGAAAATTTTATATATTCTTATGGAAAAATGCCTTACAATTGTATAAAATAGTGTAGTTGCCCCTTGGTAGGATAAAGCACCCAATGAAAGCCACTTTGGTGTTACATAGCATAAATACATTAGTGTATGTGTACCACCTATCTTAATCACAATAGATACAGATCTTATTTATTACAAGGAAGTAAACTAAGCACAGGGAGATTACAGAATTTCGAGCATATTAAGTTAACCTTGTCTTGACTTACAGGCCACTTAGATGAGATTTGCATCATTTTTGCATTGTGGACATAAGAACAATAGTGAGCTGGACTGGAAGGACATGTAGTATTAGAAGTAGAGATTAAAGGAGGAGGGTGAACAGGGGGTTAAAAAATGTATGGGGAGGAGGAAAGTTGGGGAGCTAAGGGGCATAAACAGGAATAGAGAATAAGGGACTATATTTTCCTGCTTTTTACTGTTTCATAAATATTGCACTGTGCCTGAAATCTCATGTTTTCCATCCATCTTTGACCCCCCATTCATCTCACCCCCCCCCCCCCTTGTGTCTCTCTCCCATTGTCTCTCCCTGCTCTCCTCCCTGCTAGTTATTATACCAGCCTAATCTAATTGCATACTAATCCTTCCCCACCCAGCCACCCTCCCCCCTCTCCCCCATTCCTCAATGCTTTGTTTGTCATTAGATATCACAGTCTTTTGTCACCCCTCCTTACCTCCACTTTGAGCCTTCAACCACTCGCCTATGGTTAGGCCCATTGAAGTTTCTTGCCCCCCCCCCCTCCTCCCCAATACTCTAGCCCAACTTACTCCCACCCCTTCACTCTCATTTTGATTTTTCCTACTTCAACATTTAATCAAATATGCACTCATATCCCTACTGTCATTTTATTCAGTCTCTCTCCCCCCTCCCAGTATTTGATTTCAAATCCATATCTCACTTAATTTGCACTGTTAACCATCTTAATTTTCTTATAAGTCTTGGCTCAACACTATACATTACTGTATCTCTCCCATCCCTCTTCAGCCAGCATCCATTTATCACCCTCCCTCCTCCACATTTTCGACTTCTATTGTTAGCTTTCATATTGTGTATTATTCTTATATGTTATTCACTGTCTTTGAATTTTATTTATTTATTTTTCCTTTTAGATTTTATTTCCTCATCCAACTCAATGCACGTTCACTTACAGTAGTTGACGATCTGATGTATACATGTTTATTGCAAAGATTATGGTGCACACTGCTACCTCAAAGATAATTATATATAGTCTGAAAATATTTAAGTGGAACATTTATTCCAGTGAGATGGAATTTTGTAAAATTAACCCTAAGGGACTGAAATGGATATTATTGTAATTTTGGGGAATGCGAAATGATGTAATCCAAGAATCAATGCCTAGCATAAATAATTTAGTCTAGAGATATACAATTTGAGTGGAACATTCTTCATGTGATATAGACACCTACTAAGAAAGAATTTTTCAAAGTTCAACCCCTACGCAGAACAGATGAGAGTTAAAGTTTTGTTGGCATATCAGTGCCCATTTTACATAATTGTTTCTAGAAACATGAGATTTTGAAGAAACGTCTATTATGTAACTTAAGTACTCACTAAGAAAGGATTTCCAAAATTCAATCCCTAAGTGGGTGAAATAGGTTTTCAGTTTTATGCATGACTGTGGCATTTTTCTGATTTCAATATTCAAGACTCAGCTTAAACTAATGGCTCTAGAAACATGAAGCATGGAAGACACATTTATTATATATTGTAGTAGCTAATGGGACAGTTTTTTCAAAATTCAACATCTAAGGGGTAAACTGGTTTCAAAATACATATTAAAATTCCATTCCACAGATTGTGCATCAGGGAATTAGTCGACAAAGTGTGTTGCGTTGCTCCATAATTTACATAGCAATGCGTGTAGGCAACAGGCAGTAATGAAATGAAAGGAGTCATCCTCTAGATGTATAAAGAACTTTTCTACAGAGAACTAGTGTAAAAAGTCTAATATGTTAATGTATGCTAATAAAATAGTACTTGGTCCTCTGTTTTTGTCAGCAAAAGACTTTAACCGTCAGATACAGAGACAAATAGGTGGAGACTTGGAACACTTAACAAATGAGTTCTTCAGTGTATGACTATCTAATATTTTCAAATTTTTACAATTGCACTTGGTATATTATGACTTCTTGTCTCACTGTCCACTCATGATACATGAGCCAGTATTACTCTACCCCACAATTCCCATACAAAAAGCAATGGTGTTGCACAATCCTTTTTAACTTAAGAGAAATTTTGTAAAATGGGTCCCAAGGGAATATATGTTTCATTGTTGGTAGAAAAATTCAACTCCAAGTTTCAATCTGCCCTTGATAGTTTATCTTGCAGAAATCATTTTGGACACAGAATTAATTTCCCCATTTCAGTTGATTTATAATTCTTATTTACTGCTACTAATATTGCTACATCCCACACCATAGAGCCTGTCTTTTGGTAAACAGGTTTAACCCAAAAGATCTCAGAATTATAAGTTTATGGTTTTAGGCAACATTTTGTGTAGGGCATTATGTGAGCCCCACTGATTTCAAAGAGTGCATGAAAGTCTGGCACATGTTGTTTATGAAGAGGCAAACTTTGTTGAAACAGCATGGAAAGACCTGATTTCACTGTTTATTGTGTATTTGAATTGTTGCTTATTAATTAAAATCACGTCTTACGCATTTCTTCCAACTTGTGTAATATTGAAACTACAGAACAGGTAAAATGTGTCGCAGTGTTTCACACAGCACCTTATACTTGATGGTAAGAAATATGGATTCATTCTTTCATTCATTCATTCATTCATTCAGTCAGTCTCTCAATCCGTAAATACCACGAAGAAGGAGAATGTTCAGAGATGTGAAAAAAATCAAAATATGCTTTAAAAAATACAGATAGGCCATGGAAGCATATCTGTATTAATGTACTATATTACACTGTATTAATAATAAACTATAAGTGTACTGCTTAATGCTATTTGTGCTTATGTCAGGTAAATGTGAACTTGACAGATTATAGGGAAAGCCACTACTTCACAAAAAGCTGGTGTTTTATCTATTATATAAAAGAGCTGCTATTTATCTCGTGCTGGTTGTGTAATATTTGCATGATTACATTGCTAGTTGCCTCCACCCAGGTGTATATTGAGGTGACATTCTCTTATCACTAACCACAAATACTATTTGTTTTGGAAACAGGAATGATCAGTGCACTCAACAAACTTTACAGCTTGAACCTTTTCTCTGTGATGAAAATTAAAACAAGGAGACTACAAGGAAACACCAGTGACTCTTGAAGGTATGAAATGCCCTATAGTATGGCCCTATGCTATGATGGTAGTAGTGGTGGTGGTGGTAGTTGTAGTAGTAGCAGTAGTAGTAGTATTTGTCTATAGGTCTCTATTATAAGGATATTGGCTATGTCTTGGTATTACAATTTAAGAACAACAAAAATAAAATAATTCATGTATACATTTGCAGACATACAGGTTTAGTATGACAAGGATGGGGCAGGTAGTCAGCCATGGCATTACAGGCAACTCTGTTTAAAATAGTGCTACCTCATTCAGTTTACCCCTAGTTTACAATACAGTTTTACAAATAAAATGGTAAAAGTCTAGATGAACTTCAACATGCAATATTTTCTGTCCAGATGTGCTTTATAGCATCAATGCTCAAGATTAACATTCTGTGTTGTATTAAGAAACACAATAACAATACCTAAGTTATGTGTTTGCTTGCTTAGGACAGTAAGCTGTATTTTTGTTATTTTGTTGCCATTTGATCAAGTTCCACACATGCTATACCACTGAACTGCTCTTTAAAGGTTCATTACAATGCCACAGGGAAGGAAACAAGGTTGGTGTCATAATTTGCCAGCTATAAATGTTAAGCATTACTTGCATAAATCAAAGAATTCACCTCATTGTCGACTTTAATGTAGAGTAAACCACACCTCAATTTCATTACTCGTTCTGGAAACATTTCGGGTGGCCTGTCTTTGCTTCCTCACCCTGTATATTTACTACAGATAAGTGGTAACACACTCTTTCTACATCTACATCTATTTCTGCAAGCCACACTAAGGTGCATAGGAGAGGGTATGTCCCATCGTACCAGTTATTAGGGTTTCTTTCTGTTCCATTCATGTATGGAGCTCAGGCAGAATGATTGTTTGAATACCTCTGTGCATGCAGTAATTATTCTAATCTTATCCTCACAATCCCCGTGTGAGTGATAAGTAAGGGTTGTAGTACATCTCAAGAGCAATCATTTAAAGCTGGTTTTTGAAACTTTGGTAATAGACTTTCTTGGGGTTGATTACACCTGCCTTCAAGAGTCTGCCAGTTCAGTTCCTTCAGTACCTCTGTGGCACTCTCCCATGGATTAAACAAACCTGTGACCATTCATGATGCCCTTCTCTGTATATATTCAATATCCCCTGTTAGTCCCATCTGGTATGAGTCCCACACACTTGAGCAGTATTCTAGAACTGGTCACACAAGTGATTTGTAAGCAATCTCTTTTGTAGACTGATGGGACTTCCCCAGTATTCTACCAATAAACCGAAGTCTACCACCAGATTTATCCATGACTGAACATATGTCATCATTCTCTGCACAGTATTCATATCCCTAGAAAGTGTTATGCCCAGGTATTTGTATCAGCTGGCCAATCTGGCAGTGACTCATTGATATTATATTCAAAGGATACTACATTTTTTTGTTCTGTGAAGGCGAAATTTTATATTGCTGAATTTTTAGAGCAAGTTGCCAATCTCTGCACCATGTTGAAATCTTGTCAAGATCTGACTGAATATTTAGACAGCTTCTGTCAGACAGTAGTTAATTATAGAAAACTGCCTCTGCAAAAAGCCTGATTTTACTAGTGATATTGCCTGCAGGGTCATTAATATACAATAGGAACAGTAAGGTTCCCAACACACTTCCCTGGGCACACCTGACGTTACTTCTACATCTGACAATGATTCTCCATCCGAAATAACACACTGTGTTCTCCCTACCAAAAAGTCCTCAGTCCAGTCACAAATTTCACTTGATACCCCATATGATCATACTTTTCACAATAAGTGTAGGTGTGATACCGAGTCAAATGCTTTTCTGAAATCAAGAAACGCTGCATCTATCTGGTTGCCATCCAAAGCTTTCAGTATGTATTGTAAGAAAAGTGCGAGTTGGTTTTCATATGATCTGTGTTTTCAAAATCCATGCTGGTTGGCACTGGGGAGATCATTCTGTTCAAAATACCTTATTATGATTGAGCTCTGTAGACTCATTGTTGTGAGAGCAGGAAAGTTAAACAGATGAAATGAGGGAACCAGAAATGGAATATGAAAGATAGTTGATAATTACTTAAATCCAAGTGGCATTGGTAGTCATAAGATTTGATAAAGGGAAATATACACTGCCTGACAAAAAAAGTGAAACACCAAGGTGATAGGATGTCAGTGTAACTTCATAAACATGCAAACCACCAGTGACCATGCTACTACTACTACTACATCTACTGGTGGTGGTGGTTGTGGTGGTGGTGGTGGTGGTGGTAGTGGTAGTAGTAGTAGTAGTAGTAGTAGATAGTAATTGGTTGAGGGAAGTGAGTTGAATGTAGTGTGAAACATAACTAATTATAAATAGTGTGAACTGTTTGATTTTCAGCAGCAGAGAATGATAGAAAATGATATCTGACTGTGAACAGGTATTGGTACTGGCAGAAAATTGCATGCAGAACAGCACTGCAGTAGTCATAGTAATATTAGTGTGATAAAAACTGGAATAGAAATATGGCACAATTAGAATTATAAAGCAGTATGATTAGTGAGCAATCATAAATTAAATTTTAACAGTTCACCATAAGCATCTTCCAAGATAGAGGATTGGTACATTAATAAATGAATAAACAAATAAGATAATGACACCTGATGTGCAGAGGAACTGCTGTTTTTTGAAAGAGAGTATATTGATCTATTCTATAAAACATATAGTAAGTTTTGAAGATAAGTTACTTGTATACCTCATATTTATTTCCATCCACAAGCATACTTGTAGGTGAAGTTTTGGCAGTGCTAGCTGGTGTGGACTGGGGCAGTGAAGGCTGATTTGTATTTACTGCACTAGTAGATGCTAATGCCTGAAATGGCACATTGTTATTTGCCAAACCTGACAGTAGATTCATCATGTTCTGCAAGTTTTGCTGGTGTAGCTGTTGTAGATGCTGTAACTGCTGCTGTAGCAATGTGCTGACCTGAGCAGTCCCTGCTAAATAAGAAGAGTATGTGAACAATAAAGTGACAATTCTTTAAATTTGTCTTTTCTTTGAATGTGATATGATACATATGTGATTTTTTTTGACATTGTCATCTTCTTATGAAAAAAATTAAAACATTTATCTATACCTGGGCTTTCTTAACTGCCCGTGAGACTGTTTGACAGTATTATAATTTTACTGCCTAATGAATATATAATGTTGTACATTCAATTAGAACAGTCACTACTAAATGCAACAGCCACAGGTATAATTAACAAATTCATTCATCATATTCTGTAGAGCCCATCAAGAAGAACAACCGTCAGGCGTGTCAAATAGGTAAAGACCTAAGACACCAACCTTAATTGTACACTATATTAACAATAAACTATCATCACTCTGCTTAATACAATTTGTGACTGAAAATGGTGTAGTGCTTTGAAACATGTAACATTTGACAGAATACAGAAGGAGTATTAAATAGCCAAGGTGGAGTAATTTCTATTATATACTAATGGCATAACCAATGCACTGTGAAATGGACCCTATTGAGCACAATAATTAGCTGGCAGAAATCTTGGCCAGAATTAAAGTTTCATACATTACAAATTAAATGTAACATGTCAAATTTCAGCCTATGTTGTAGAAGAGGAATTATTATCTTTAGCATCACTCAGAAGCAGCCTTAATAGTATTTTTGAGGCTTACACCAATAAGGCACAAAAACTACACAAATAAAAAATGCTGCTGTCATCAATAATGCTGCCCCTCATGAACCATGCACCTTGCTGAGGTCAGGTGGCTTGCATGACTTAATGATACAGACAGCTGTACTGTAAGTGAAACCACAATGGAGGGGTTTCTGCAGAGAGATGAGTGCAACCCATGCTTTCTGAAGAGGAGCAGCAGCCTTTTCGTAGTTACAGGGACAATAGGCCTTGTTACATTAGCCATCATGACATTAGTGGGCTGTTACTGCAAATGGACTGTAGCAGAGCTTAATATTAAGGGCACAGACAACATTTTGCACTTGTGTCTTTTAGATGAAGGACCATAATCTTTGACTTTATATGCAATGCCCAACAAGTGACATAGGATATGATGCTACCCAAAGTAATACTTTTTGCTTTTAGTAACTTTTCTGATAAGCTCACTTTCTGCACATGCATAAAAATCCAAACCAAGTGTTCTGGCTGTATTTTGCTGGCCAGTGCTTGGCATTATAGTGCTCTCAGCCTTTTCCTGGGTATCCAGGGTCCATTGGCGAGCCAGTTGTCTTGCTTCTTCAGTCCTGATGATGATGTGTTTCACATAGTCATCCAGGATACTGTCTGATTGAAGTAGGTACTGTGAATCCCTATGGATAGGGAAAATCGTACATTAATTAATTGTTGAAATTATGGTGAAAACCTCCAACTGTCTTTTATTTTGCTCAGTGCTAGTAGTTTCAGTCTTAGACCATCTTCAAGCTTAGCAGGTTGCAACAGGACATCCTCCTCTAGCATTACTTTTCCTCAACAGTAGTTATTGATACCAGTATTATTTTTCAAATTTTGGACAGTCAATATTATCTCAGCTGCTTTTCTGAAAACTTTCATATAATTTTATACACAATATGTTATATTTTAAGATAAAATTTATGGAAAGGAATTATTTTATTTTCGATGTTACAATTGATAACTACTGGCTCTGAGTGTACAGTTAATTTTTTGTTTTTTTTAGAAACAATTTAAATTATGAATTATTTGGTACACTTGAAATTACTGTTATTAATTACGCAATCTAGTTCTATTTACTAAATTTATTTCTGGATTCATTTATGAAATAATAATTAAAATTAATAGAAATTCATTTATCAAGAAAAATTGTAAACCCTTTGGAATATGGTTACTACTGCAGAGAAAAGTAGTAGTAAGCATGCCTCTGATGTGATTGGCCGAATTTTTGCGTTTTGGTTGAACAATGTAATTTTGGCTTTGTTAATGTGAAAATTCAGAAGACTGTATGATATACTAAAATGTGACAAAATATATCAATGTACCAACTAAAATTCTGCAACAACAATCTTCAAATTTATTTAGATCAATTCAACCATGAGGACCTGAAATGTGAGAATTTCTGCTTCAAGAGTCAGACCCCTAGATAAGAAGAACTAGAGCCAACACTACATGAAAAGCTAAGTAAACAAGAAAGTTTATCATAATCTTTGCTCCTCTCAAATTTTTCTTAAAGGACTTTGGTTATTGTGGACAATAACTGGAATTAGGAAGGAGGGGATAGATTACAAGTGTGGGGGCCTGTCTGGGATTAATAGACTAATAATAAAGTTTTGTCTGTTGTAGAAATTGCTTTAATTCATTGATTTTTGAAATTTACGTATGAATAAATTTTTGATCATGTGGAGCCAACAAAGGATCTTTATACCAATAGTGATAATGTATGAGCGTTGAATGAAAAGTAATGCCTCCACCTTTGTTAATTTTGTTTGGATGGGAATATTTTAATAAATAAAATGCAGACATAATCCTTAGAATGTGATCTTTAATTACCAATATTCACTTTTCCACATAATCACCAGCCAGTTGGATACATTTCTACCAACATGAAAAAGTTTTCTGAAGCCGTCATGGAAGAAGACGCCACAATCTCTAAGTTCTCTCAATGCGTTCGCGCGCGTGCGTGCGTGCGCGCACGTGCCCACACGCGCGCGCATGTGTATGTGTGTGTGTGTGTGTGTGTGTGTGTGTGTGTGTGTGTGCTAACCTCTTTATCTCAGAGTCGCACTTGCAACCTATGTCCTCAACTATTTGCTAGATATATTCCAACTCTGTCTTCCTCTACAGTTTTTGCACTCTACAGCTCCCTCTAGTACCATGAAAGTCATTCCCTCATGTCTTAACAGATGTCCTATCACCCTGTCCCTTCTTATCAGTGTTTTCCACATATTTCTTTCCTCTCTGATTTTACACAGAACCTCCTCATTCCTTACCTTATCAGTCCACCTAATTTTCAACATTTGTCTGTAACACCACATCTCAAATGCTTCGATTCTCTTCTATTCTGGTTTTCCCACAGTCCATGTTTCACTACCATACAATGCTGTACTCCAGACATACATTCTCAGAAATTTCTTCCTCAAATTAAGGCTGATATTTGATATTAGTAGACTTCTCTTGGCTGGGAATGCCCTTTTTGCCATTGCTAGTCTGCTTTTAATGTCCTCCTTGCTCCGTCTGTCATTGAGAAATCCTTAACTTCATCTACTTCATGACCATCAATCCTGATGTTAAGTTTCTCACTGTTCTCATTTCTACTACTTCTCATTATCTACACCTTTCTTCGATTTACTGTCAATCCATACTCTGTACTCATTAGACTGTTCATTCCGTTCAACAGATCGTGTAATTCTTCCTCACTTTCACTCAGGATAGCAATGTCATCAGCAAATCATATCATTGATATCCTTTCACCCTGAATTTTAATTCCATTCCTGAACCTTTCTTTTATTTCAATCATCACTTCCTAAATGTACAGATTGAACAGTAGGGGTAAAAGGCTACTGCCTTCTCTTACACCATTTTTAATACGAGCACTCCGTTCTTGGTCATCCACTCTTATTATTCCCTCTTGGCTGTTGTACGTACTGTATATGACCCGTCTCTCCCTATAGCTTTCCCCTGCTTTTCTCAAAATTTCGAACATCTTGAACCATTTTACATTGTCGAACACTTTTTCCAGGTCATCAAATCCTATGAATATGTCTTGATTTTTCTTTAGTCTTGCTCCCATTATTAACTGCCTCTCTCCTGCCTTTACGTTTCCTAAAGCCAAACTGATCATCATCTAGCGAATCCTTAATTTTCTTTCCCATTATTTGGTATATTTTGCTTCTCAGCAACTTGGATGCATGAGCTGTTAAGCTGATTGTGCGATAATTCTCGCACTTGTCGGCCCTTGGTGTCTTAGGAATTGTGTAGATGATGCTTTTCCGAAACTCAGGTGGTTTGTCACCAGAGTCATATATTCTACACACCAACATGAATAGTCATTTTGTTGCCACTTCCCGCAATGATTTTAGAGATTCTGATGGAATGTTATCTATCCCTACTGCTTTTTTGATCTGAAGTCCTCCAAAGCTCTGTTAAATTGTGATTCTAGTACTGGATCCCCTATCTCTCCTGTTTCTTCTTCTATCACATCAGACACATCTCCCCCCCTCATAGAGGCTTTCAGTGTATTCTTTCCACCTATCTGCTGTCCCTCGGCATTTAACAGTGGAATTCCTGTTGCACTCTTAATGTTATCACCCTTGCTTTTAGTGTCACCAAAGGTTGTTTTCACTTTTCTGTATACTGAACCAGTCCTACCAACAGTCAGTTCTTTTTCGATTTCTTCACATTTTTCCTGCAGCTATTACATCTTAGCTTCCCTGCACTTCCTATTTATTTCATTCCTCAGCGATTTGTATTTCTCTATTCCTGAGTTTCCTGGAACATTATTGTACTTCCTCCTTTCATTGATCATTTGAAGTGTTTCTTCTGTTACCCATGGTTTCTTTGCAGATACCTTCTTTGTACCTACGTTTATGTTCCCATCTTCTGTGGTGGCCCTTTTTAAAGATGTCCATTCCTCTTCAACTGTACTGCCTACTGAGCTATTCCTTATTGCTGTATCTATTAGCCTTAGAGAACTTCAACCATATCTCGTCATTCTTTAGTACTTCTGTATCCCACTTCTTTGCGTATTGATTCTTCCTGACTAATGTATTAAACTTCAGCCTACTCTTCATCACTACTATATTGTGATCTGAGTCTGCATCTGCTCCTGGGTACACCTTACAATCCCTTATCTGATTTTGGAATCTTTGTCGGACCATGATGTAATCTAACTGAAATCTTGCTGATCACCTGGCCTTTTCCAAGTGTACCTCCTCCTCTTGTGATTCTTGAACAGAGTATTCGCTATTACTAGCTCAAACTTGTTACAGAGCTAACTTAGTCTTTCTCCTCTCTCATTCCTTTTTCCAAGCCAATATTCTCTGTAACATTTTCTTCTACTCCTTCCCCTACAATTACATTCCAGTCTACCATGACTATTAGATTTTCATATCCCCTTACATACTGTATTACCCTTTCAATATCCTCATTCACTTTCTCTATCTCTTCATCTTCAACTTGAAACGTCAGCATGTATACCTGAACTAGGGTTGTCGGTGTTGGTTTTACTGTCTATTCTGATAAGAACTATTCTATCGCTGAAGTGTTCACAGTAATACACTCCCTGCCCTACCTTCCTATTCATAGTGAATTCTACTCTCATTATACCATTTTCTGGTGCTACTGATATTACTCTGTACTCATCTGACCAGAAATCCTTGTCTTCTTTCAATTTCACTTCACTGACCCCTACTATATCTAGATTGAGCCTTTGCATTTCCCTTTTCAGATTTTCTAGTTTCCCTACCACATTCAAGCTTCTGACATTCCACACCCCGACTCGTAGAACGTTATCCTTCTGTTAATTATTCAATCTTTTTCTCATGGTAACCTCTCCCTTGGCAGTCCCCTCCGGGAGATCCAAATGAGGGACTATTCTGGAATCTATTGCCAATATAGAGATCGTTATGACACTTCTTCAATTACAGGCCACATGTCCTTTGGATACACGTTACATGTCTTTAATGCTGTGGTTTCCATTGCCTTGAAGCATAATGATGCCCCCACAGATCGTCTTTCATTATTGGGAACAGGTGGAAGTCAAACGGTACTAAATCTGGACTGTATGGAGGATGCTGAACGGTGGTGAGATTCAGTCACTGAAGTTCCGCTGTGGTGGCATGTGAAGTGTGTGGTTTGGCATTGTCGTGCTGCAGGAAAACATTTCCCTTTTCCTTTCGGACCCTTGTTAGTCATTGTTTCAGAGTTCGCAGTGTTGTGATGTAACCCTCTGAGTTGATTGTTGTTACATGATCAAGGAAATCAACATGGATAACACCATCTGCATCCCAGAACACTGTGGCCATGATTTTTCCAGCTGAGGGCTGCATCTTGAATTTCTTTTTCTTTTCAATATTCCATAAACTGACATTTTGTCTCCGGGTCATAATGGTGTACCCACGTTTCGTCTCCTGTCTCAATTGAATGGGGAAAGGCATCACATTCATTCTCATAATGCAAGAGGCAAATTTCAAGTCTCTGCACTTTCATTTCAGGAATCAGCATCCGGGGTACCCATTGTTCACAGATCTTCCGATAGCCAAGCAAAGCAATAATATGACCCACACATTCTTGTGAAATGCCGATTGTGTTTGCAGTTTCTCTCTGAGTGATACAACGGTCACCCTGAATCAATCTACCAACGTTTTGCTTGTAAAACTAGGTGGTTGCTGTCACAGGATGTCCAGCTCTTTGTTTGTTGCGCAGGTCACATGTTCCTGCCTCAACATCTTTAAACTTACTCGCCCAACAATGCACAGTAGTCACATCAACACAGTCACAAGAAACTGCTTTAATTCTCTGATGAATCTCCTTTGGGGTGAAACCTTTTGCTGCCAAGAATACAATGTCTGTACGTCGCTTAAATCGCATTGACCGACTGTCTGTGCAGGATTCCATACTTTACACTGTAACAACATAACCATTCAATGCTAAGGCATCCTGCCAACTGGAGCTGTAGAGAAGACGCTGCGTAACAAGCCAGTACCTGCTGCATACCAATGCTGCCAACTGTTGAATAGTTATGAAGGTGGAGGCATTACTTTTCAGTCAACCCTCATACTACCAATAATGATGGACACAATCAAATGAAAGTGAAGAGGAGTTTACAACTACAACCAGGGACATCAATAAGGAAAGATAAGTACAGACTATTTGTGAGGTTAATTTGTTTTTGGACTGATGTGCTTGTTAACAAAATGCATAGTGATGAAAGCAAAGGTAAGGTAGAAATGAAAGCTGGAGGATCCAGTCAGGACTTGTTTGAGCTGAGTGAAATTGTAGTCAGTAAAGAAACAGTAAAAACTGATAATTTTTTTGTTAATTTTGGTGAAACTGGAGGAAATGAAGGCAGATAATAATAACAAATTTAGGGCAGTTACTCATCAGTTAATTCAAATAAGAACTGATAACAATAGCAAAATGGGATGGAGTACAAGATCAGATGGATCAACTTAGTAATCAAGTTTCAGAGTTAAAAAATGGGTTGTCAGAGGGGTTAAAAAGTGTGAATGAAAAAGTTTATCTTTTAGAAAATAAAAGTATTGTTTTGGAAAATGATTTTATAGCTGAATCAGTGTAACAATCAAAGAGTGTTCATGACATCAGAGTTGAACAGAAGGCCGTAGTGGATGAGACCCAACAAAATATTGCCTGTATAAACAAAAAAATTTTAACTGTAGAAAACAACATCAAGCCAATGTAACTGTTTTAGATCAAAAAGAAAACATCAGCAGTTCCGGAAATTTGTCTGTACCAAAATTTGTGTGCAAACAATGGTACCGTGCGGTCCAACACTCATCACAAGTTTTCCACTCCTATCAAAAGTTTTCCATCCGATAATTTACATCTAGTGGATTTTCTGCACCAGTGCAGATAGCTTTGTGTCAGGCATGAGTGACAATGAAAAAATTAAATCTGTTAAAAGATTTCTTGAAGACAAAGCTCTATCAAGGGTAAATTTAAATTTAGGCCAGTGGGAAATATATTAGAGTTTAAAGAAAAGTTTTTAAATAAATTTTGGCTAGAAGCAGAACAGGGGAGAATCAAAAGTAAAATATTGAGTGGTCCTAATTATAGGAATAGTGAGGGCACTTTGAAAGAGTTTTGTAAGAACCAGCTTAGAAATTAGCACTTCTTGCCAAACCATTTGATGAAATGACCTTGATTGATGCACTTAAAAGGGGATTACCAGAGAGATTGCAGTGGGATTTAGTACACGGACCTGACGATTGTCGAACATTATGAATCACCTTGAAGAAAATGACTTATTGATACATAACTAACACGGATTCAGAAAATATTGTTCTTGTGCAACACAGCTAGCTCTTTATTCCCATGAAGTAATGAGTGCTGTCGACAAGGGATCTCAGATCAATTCCATATTCCTAGATATCCAGAAGGCTTTTGATATCGTTCCACACAAGCGACTATTAATCAAATTGCGTGCATATGGAGTATCGCCTCAGTTGTGTGACTGGATTCGTGATTTCTTCTCAGAGAGGTCACAGTTTGTAGTGATAGACAGTAAATCATAGAGTAGAACAGAAGTGATATCTGGCGTTCCGCAAGGTAGTGTCATAGGCCCTCTGCTGTTCCTGATTTACATAAATGATGTAGGTGATAATCTGAGCAGCCCCCTTAGATTGTTTGCAGATGACGCTGTAATTTACCGTCTAGTAAAATCATCAGATGATCAATTCCAATTACAAAATAATCTAGAGAGAAATTCTGTATGGTGCAAAAATTGGCAATTGGCACTAAATGAAGAAAAGTGTGAGTTCATCCGCATGGGTACTAAAAGAAATCCAATAAATTTTGGGTATACAATAAATCGCACAAATCTAAGGGCTGTCAATTCAGCTAAATACCTAGGAATTACAATTACAGGCAACTTAAATTGGAAAGACCACATAGATAACATCATGGGGAAGGCAAAACAAAGACTGCACTTTGTTGGCAGAACACTTAGAAGATGCGACAAACCCACTAAAGAGACTGCGTACATTACACTTGCTGTCCTCTGCTGGAATATGGTGTGTGGTGTGGGATCCTTACCAGGTAGGATTGACGGAGAACATCGAAAAAGTGCAAAGAAGGGCAGCTCATTTCGTGTTATCGCACAATAGGGGTGAGAGTGTCACTGATACGATACGCGAGTTGGGGTGACAGTCACTGAAACAAAGGTGTTTTTATTTGTGACGAGATCTATTTACGAAATTTCAATCACCAACTTTCTCTTCTGTATGCGATATTTTGTTGACACTCACCTACGTAGGGAGAAATGATCATCATAATAAAATAAGAGAAATCAGAGCTCGAACAGAAAGATTTAGGTGTTCCTTTTTCCCATGCACCATTCGAGAGTGGAATGGTAGAGAAGTATGAAAATGGTTAGATGAACCCTTTGCCAGGCACTTAAGTGTGAACTGCAGAGTAACCATATAGATGTAGATGTAGATTGTCTTGAACAAGTTTTACGATATGTTGACAAGCTGGATAGGGCAGTAGAAAGAAGTATGTACCATAATAATTGGAAAAGCTTCTATCAGGATCAAAGTGTCAATAGAGAGAGAAATTCTGAACATCAGCAGGATAGGAATAATGAGGATAACCATAGGCAATTGTAGAAGCTAACTACTCAGGAAATGGCAGTTCGCCTCAATGAAGATCACAGTTTTGGGGTGAGGAAACATAACAAGCACAGGACCGCCAAGCTACACTTGCAGTTGGACAATAATAACAGTATTAATGATATGGCACATGAATCTGAAATTGAGCAGAAGGAATGTAAGATTTCTCATTTAAGTTTTGATCAAAAGTTTTTGGATACTATGTTTAATTATGATGATGTAAGTGCTAATCACAAACTAAAATGTGAGAGTGATGAGAATTTTGATGTGGTATCTACTAATCACTTCTTCTCATGGGTGGAAAACAGTGTTGTTGATGAAAGTAAATTAGGTGATGACTATATTGGATCTGAACTAGGCAGTATTTGTGATGCAGATGTGAATGAGAGCTGTCAAGTAACTGAGTTTGGTAAGTATGAGACTGGTGGCTTACTGCAAATGAATGTAGGTGGGGTAAGTGACTTTGATGGGCATGAGACTCGTATTGTTAGTGATCTTGTTGATGAAGTAATTTTGGCAGAATATGATGATGATGACTATTAGGTATTTGTGGAGTTTAAGAATAATGAAGTTTCAGAGTTATTTGTAAATGATGTGGACAATACAAGTAGGGTAAGTGATGTATGTGATGTTGAAAGTGAGGGTCATGGAATACCAGTTCAGTCAAAACAGTTTTTCATTGGTGACATGCAAAGTAATGATCAAAACAGTAAAGGTGAGGTCTCTGTGAGCCTGAACAATAAAGGTGAAAATGTTCTGAAGTTTGTTTGGGTCCATAGTGATGACAACGTAAATCAAGGTGCATTCTGGAATAAGTTAGCTGTGATTAGTCAGAGCTTGTATTCCAATTGGTGGAATTAAGTGAGAGAGGAGCTGAGCAGGAAGTGTAATTTTGACAGTAATGTATTTTGTGTTCCTTCTGTAACAAGTGATGTTAATTGTGCTACGGAATCTATTCATTGTGTTGACAACATGAGTAATCAAATTAATGTTGTGATATCTGTGAAGCTGTCAAAACCTTGTGGAGACAGAGTGGCTGTAGCATTTGATGAAACTGAAAGTGATCTTTTCCATGAAGTGTCGGAAAACGGAGAGGCTGATTCAGATTTTGGGTGTCCTTACATTATAATTAAGATTGATCAGTGAGAAGACAACTGTTTGATTGAATGAGGTAGCCTGATTTGAGGTATACCTGAACAATTTAGGGACAAGAACAAGTGTTGTAAGATTCTTATGGGAATGCCGTTTGTAGATGTAAAGATAATAGGGGCTACAGGCAAGCACAGCAAATTGGTAAAATCTCAAGTACTTTTAACTTTTAGTATAGAAGACAAGACATTTGAACATGGATGCTTCGTGATCCCTATTCTGAAAGAAAATATAATTCTCAGTATGGATTGGACAGTGAAAAATGAGGCTTGTTTTGGATGGAGTGCTAAAGAATTGTTTATTTTGGATTCTAGACATAATACTTATGTGAAAACTAATTTATGTATTTTAAATTGTGTTGTAACTATTTGAAAAACAATGTGAACCAAGGTGAGTACCATATGTTTTATGATGATATAAATTTTGATGAGACTGAGGATCAGGATTTTGAAAATGTAGTAGATTCTAAAGTGAGGGAAACTAAAGCTCTTAATGACCAACAAAAGGAAAAACTTAGGTATTTGTTATTGGAGTTTAGTAATGCGTTCAGTGAAAGACCAGGGTATGTGAAAGGCTATCAGTGCACCTTTCTTTCTCGAGCCATATAGTATACCATTTTCAAAAAGGAAATATGTGGAGAACGAAATTCAGCAAATAGAGATGTGGGGAGTAATTGAGAGAAGTAGGAGTGCTTACCATAATACTTTGGTTGTGGTAAGTAAGAGAAATGGTGGAGTGAGAATTGTTTAGGACTCTAGACATCTTAATAAGTTCCTTATCAGAGAGAATGAGCATCCTGAGAATGTGGACAAGCTGTTACACAAATTTGACTATGTAAAATGCATAAGTAGGTTGGACTTGATCTCTGGATTTCACCAGATTCCACTTGAAATTAATGCCAGAAAGTATGCTGCATTTCTTTATGTGTTTTCAATACCGTGTGGTGCCATTTGGGCTAAATTTATCTGTAGCTGAATTCATAAGAGCTCTGGATTCTGTCTTGGGAAGTGAAGTGAGTTCAAAATTAACTGTGTATGTTGATGACATTTTGGTCACTGACAAGAGTGGGGAACAACATTTGGATCTGCAAGAGATGTGTTTTGAAAATTGAAATCAGTAGGTTTGACTTTGAAAATAGGTAACTGTAAATTTGGTGTGGAGGAAGTAAAATTTTTAGGACATACTATATCTGCGAAAAGAATTGTACCTGAAGAAGAGAAACTTCATGCAATTGCTAATTTTCCTGCTCCTCACAACAAAAAACAGCCTAAATCATTTTTTGGGTTAACTGGATTCTATAGAAAATTTGAATGCCTCATGCTTGTGTGGACTTTTGAAGAATACTGTTTGAGACTGGAACGAGGAATGTCAGGATGCTTTTGATGAGATCAAAGGACAGTTGTGTCAAAATCAGATATTGTTCAGACCAGATTTGTCTCTTCCTTATTGTATTATGACAGTCAGTAGTGATGTTGGTTTGGGTGTTCATTTATTTCAGTAGGTTCAAGTTGAAGGTGTTATTGAACATAGATCTCTTGCATTTGCTAGCAGAGTATTGCAGATGCATGAAAAGACATACAATGTAACTGAGAAAGAACTTTTGACTGTACATTGGGCATTAAACATGTTTAAAAATTATTTACTAGGTCACGTCATCATCTATACTGATCATAAAACTTTATGTTATCTCCAGGTGTGTAAACTGTACCATAACAGAATTATCATTGGGCCTTGTTTTCACAGCAGTTCAATTATTAAATCAAATACATTAAGGGCACAGACAATGTAGTTGCTGATGCTTTGTCTAGGCTACCTTTAGGAAGTGAATTATGCAACAACTTTGGAGAAGGAGAGAAAGAGTTTAAAATTATGTACTTGAGAGGCGTGAAAGAGGAAAAAGAGATCTTGAAAGTTTGCAAAGACATCTGCAGGTATCAAAATCATGATCAAAATTGGAAATCGGTTAAGTGTATGTTGAGTAAGAAAGGAGGAGAAAAGATGGAGGAATATTATAAGGTACACAGAGGTATTTTATTCAGCAGACATAAGACTGAATCAGATGATTGGAAACTACGTTGGCCAAAAAATGTATTGATACTTTTACTTTACATGTTTCCAAGTAGAGAAGGAATTAGCACAGTTCATCAAAATATAAGAGGTATTAGAGACAAAGTTAGTGAACTGCTTATAGATGTTGACTCTGAAATTATTTGTATATTGGAGCACCACTTAAATAATTTGACAGCTCAGAGGCTTCCTTTACCAGGATACAGATTAGCTGGCTGTTTTTCAAGGAGTTCCTTGCCAGGTGGGGGAATGGCTACATACATTAAAAACAGTATTCAATTTGAGTCCATAGACATATCACGACACTAACCTGAACAGATACTTGAATGTTGTGCTGGAGCAGTTGAATTTAGTGAAACTCAACTTCTAATTGTTGTTGTTTGTAGGTCCCCTAACTCTGACTTCAGAGCATTTCTGCTCAAGCTAGAGAGGGCTCTTGATTCATTTTGTAGGAAGCATCAGAAATTAGTTGTATGTGGTGACTTCAATATAAATTTTGTATATAATGGTGCAAGAAAAAGGATGTTGATAGCTTAGACCTCCTAAATTCGTATGATCTGATGCAGACTGTGTTTTTTCCAACTAGGGTGCAGGGGAACAGTAGCACAGCCATAGACAATATTTTTATTCACTCTTCATTACTAGATGGGCATTCTGTTAGTAAAAGGGTGATTGGCCTTTCAGACCATGATGCACAAATTTTAACACTAAAACGCTTTTGTGCTAACAAATGTCACATATAATTACAAACTATGTAGGAAAGTTAATCCAACAGCAATAGAGAGTTTTTTAAACCATGTCAAGGAACGAGAGTGGCAGGATGTTTATAGTGGCAACAACATAAACGATAAATATAATGCTTTCATAACACTTTTTTCATGCTCTTTGAGAGTTGCTTTCCATTAGAACATTCTAAATGGGGTATTAGCAGTTATAGGCAGCCCTGGTGGCTGTCTAGTGGGATAAGGATATCATGTAGAACAAAGCGGGAATTATATCAAAATGTTGGAAGTAATCACAATCAAGCTACAGTAGCCTATTACAAACAGTATTGTAAGGTGCATAAAAATGTTATCAGGAAGGCAAAGAGTATGTGGTATGCAAATAAAATAGCTAATTCACAGGATAAAATTAAAACCACATGGTCAGTTGTGAAGGAAGTATTTGGTCAGCAGAACAAGGTTGATGGTATAAAGTCAGTTCATAGTAAAAATATTTATGTTACTGTTAAATCAGATATACATCCAGTATTTAATAATCATTTTCTGAGCATTGCTGGTGAATTAAATGAAAATTTAGTTTCTACAGGGAATCACATAACTTTCTTGGCAAATGCCTTTCCAAGATTATTGTCTGAAATACTCCTCTGTTATACAGGCAAGGGGGAGATTGAGTTAATAATTAAATCACTGAAGAGTAAGGACTCTCATGGATATGATAAGAGTGCCTAGCAGAATATTTAAGTTCTGTGCTGCACATATTAGCCCTGTCTTTAGACATATTTTTAATTTTTCTTTTAGGAATGATGAGTTTCCTGAATGATTAAAGTACTCGGTAGTAAAGCCGCTTTATAAAAAGGGAGAAAAGGATAATGTAGACAATTTTAGGTCTATTTCTGTGCCATAAGTGTTTGCTAAGTGAAAAGGCTGTGTATGTAAGGATAATTGATCTTTTATATCACACAATTTGTTATCAAATGTTAGTTCAGCTTTAGAAGTCGTTAAACAACTGAAAATGCTATATTCTCTTTTCTCTGTGAGGTACTGGATGGGTTAAACAAAAGGTTTCGAATGCTAGGCACATTTTTTTTTATTTAACTAAGGCGTTTGATTGTGTTGATCACAAAATATTGCTCCAGAAGTTGGACCACTATGAGATACGGAGAGTAGCTCACAATTGGTGTACCTCTTACTTTAGCAACAGAAAGCAAAAGGTCATTATTCACAATGTTGAGAATGGCTGTGATGTGGGGTCTGAGTGGGTTACAGTCAAGTGGGGGAGGGGGGGGGGGGGGGCGGTGCCCCAGTGATCAACAGTGTTGGGGCCACTCCTGTTCCTTATTTATATAAACGATATTCCCTCTAGTATTACGGGCAACTCTAAAGTATTTCTGTTTGCTGATGACACTAGCTTGGTAGTAAAGGATTTTGTGTGTAACATTGGCCCAGTTTCAAGTAGTGCAGTTCATAACCTAAGTTCGTGGCTTGTAGAAAATAAACTAATGCTAAATCACAGTAAGACTCAGTTTTTACAGTTTCTAACACACAATTCAAAAAAACCTGGCATTTTAATTTCACAGAATGAGCATATGATTAGTGAAACTGAACAGTTTAAATTTCTAGGTGTTCAGACAGATAGTAAACTGTAGTGGAAGCCCATGTTCAGGATCTTGTTCAAAGAATTAATGCTGCCATTTTTCCTATTTGAATGGTATCTGAAGTTAGTGATTGTTTGACATGAAAATTAGTCTACTTTGCTTATTTTCATTCACTTATGTCATAGGGTATTATATTTTGGGGTAACTCTTCTCATTCTAAAAGGATAATTTTGGGTCAGAAACAGGAGGTTCGGGGAATAAGTGGTGTAAGTTCACGAACCTCTTGTCGACCCCTGTTAACGAGTCTGGGTGTTTTGACACTGGCCTCTCAATATACATATTCCTTACTGTCATTTCTTGTCAACAATATTCGCTTATTCCCAAGAATAAGCAGCTTTCAGTCATTTAATACTCGGCAGAAGTCAAACCTGCATTTGGATCGGACTTCCTTAACTCTTGAGCAGAAAGTTGTGCAATATACTGCTGCATCCATTTTCAATAAGCTACCACTCAAATTCAAAAATCTTAGCAATGATCCACATGCTTTCAAATCAAAACTGAAGAGTTTCCTCATGGCTCACTCCTTCTATTCTGTTGAAGTGTTCCTTGAAAAATTAAGCTGATTCTTGATGTATTGTTGACTGCGTTTACTTAAACTTATGAATGGACTATTTTGGGGTTCATAAACATTTTATTTTTATCTGTTATTACTTTTATGTTGTAATTTCATGTACTGACATGTCCCTTGACCTTGGAGATTTGCTCCTTAATTTGGTCCTATGGAACTTGATGCGTAAATAAATAAATAATTAAATAAATAAACTTATACACATGAGGGTTTTGGTCATTGTGGATCAACCAAATGTACACAAAAGATTTAGGCAAACACCATTTTTATAACATAGGAAGGAGAGTCAATAAGAGACAGATATCAAAGAGTGAAGATAAGTAACTAAACAAGTAGAGGTCAAATGCAAAATATACTGCCTAATAGTAACTTAGATCTCATGTCTGTGGACGACTATGGGCCTTTTCCTAAGTCTAAGAATGGGTTTTGATGTATTTTTGTGGTGGTTGATGTATTTTTGAAGTTCATAAGGCTGTTTCCTCTTAAGAAAGCTACCAGTAAGCAAATAATTTCTAATTTTGAAAACACGGGCTTTCATCAGGTGGGTATTCCTAAAACATTTTATGTGACACAGATTCTCAGTGTGCATTACAAGCTTGGAAAGATTTTATTGATCATGCAAAAATTAGGCATATTCTAACCTCTGTGTACCATCCGTTGAGTAATCCTGCAGAAAGATATATGAGAGAAATTGTAAGACCATTTAGAACATATTGTAGTAAGAATCATACCAGTTGGACTGACTATGTCAGTGATTTTGAAGATATTATGAACAGCTTACAACATTCTTCACCGTTTTTTTCACCATTCGAAATCATATTTATTTGCAGGGCAGCTAACTTTATTACTGAAAATGATGTGTTCCCACCATGTAAAATTTCGTCACCGCAAGAGAGAGAAGAGTGTTTCAGGGAGACATGATGGTAAAGGCAGGTTTTCTAAGTTTGAGGTAGGAGATCTTGTGTTGGTGAAAGCTAAAGAGATATCTAAAGTGTTGACATCTGATATAAAGAAATTTTTCACCATTTTTGTAGGACCATTCAAAATTCTTTAAAATCTGCATCCTAATGCATACAGACTTGTGTATCCTAAATCTAAGAAGTTGTTTGGATTATGCAATATCACTGAATTAAAAGCTTGTAGACATGATGTATAAGCACCAATTTTCTTTTTCTTTCTCCTTTGTCAGGAATGTAGTATGTAAGATAATGTGATTTCTAAAATTCTGTCTCATCTTCTGACTGAGTTTAAATCTATGCCACACTATATTTGCAGCTTCATACAACTATATGCACTGAAGCTCCAAAGAAACTGGTATAGGCAAGCACATTCGATTACAGTGGTATTTATATAGACAATGACTATATAAGTCAACAAGTGTCTGGTGCAGTTGTTAGGTTGGTTATTGCTACAACAATGGCAGGTTATTAAGATTTAAGTGAGTTTGAATGTGGTGTTATAGTTGGCACATGAGAGATGTGACATAGCATCTCCGAGGTACGATGAAGTGGAGATTTTCCCGCACTACCATTTCATGAGTGTATGGTGAATGTCAGGAATCTGGTAAAACATCAAATCACTGACAGTGCTGTGGCCAGAAAAAGATCCTGCAAGAATGGGACCAATAATGACTGAAGAGAATCATTCAACATGGCAGAAGTGCAAACTTCTACAAATTGCTGCAGATTTCAATGCCGGACCATCAACAAGTGTCAGTGTGCAAACCATTCAACAAAACATTGTTGATATGGGCTTTTGAAGCTCAAAACCTACTTGTGTACCCTTGATGACTGCACAACACATAGCTTTACACCTCGTCTGGGCCCATCGACACCGACATCGGACTGTTGATAACTGGAAAATTGTTGCCGGGTCGGACGAGACTCATTTCAAATCGTATCAAGCGACTGGACATGTATGATCGTGGAGATGACCTCATGAATCCATGAACCCTACATGTCAGCAGGGGGCTGTTCAAGCTGGTGGTGGCACTGTAATGGCGTGGGGCATGTGCAGTTGGACTGATATGGGACCCCTGATACATCTAGTTACGACTCTGACAAGTGACATGTACATAAGCATCCCGTCTGATCACTCGCATCCATTCATTTCCATTGTGAATTACGACAGACTTGGACATGTCCAGCAGGACAATGTGACACCCCACACATCCAGAATTGCTACAGAGTGGTCCTAGGAACACTCTTCTTAGTTGAAACTCTTCTGCTGGCCACCAAACTACCCAGATATGAACATTATTGAGAATATGTGGGATGCTGTTCAGAAGAGATCTCCACCCCTACGTACTCTAACAGGTTTGTGGACAGCCCTGCAGGATTCATGGTGTCAGTTCCCTCCACCACTACTTCATACAATAGTTTAGTCCATGCCACACCATGTTGCAGCATTTCTGCATGCTCATAGGGGGCTTACACCATATTAGGCGGGTGTACCATGTTCTTTGGGTCTTCAGTGTAACTCTGTTTTGTAATAGATTTGTGCTTATAATTTGATACATTTATGCCATGTGACTAAATGGGTAGATCCTTTTACAATTTTAGAATGGGACATTGTCATTAAAGATCTACTAATAAATTTCTTGCTTTATAATGATGTTGTTGTTGTGGTCTTCAGTCCTGAGACTGGTTTGATGCAGCTCTCCATGCTACTCTATCCTGTGCAAGCCTCTTCATCTCCCAGTGCCTACTGCAACTTACATCCTTCTGAATCTGCTTAGTGTATTCATCTCTTGGTCTCCCTCTATGATTTTTACCCTCCACGCTGCCCTCCAATACTAAATTGGTGATCCCTCGATGCCTCAGAACATGTCCTACCAACCGATCCCTTCTTCTGGTCAAGTTGTGCCACAAACTTCTCTTCTCCCCAATCCTATTCAATACTTCCTGATTAGTTATGTGAACTACCCATCTAATCTTCAGCATTCTTCTGTAGCACCACATTTCGAAAGCTTCTATTCTCCATGTTTCACTTCCACACATGGCTACACTCCATACAAATACTTTCAGAAATGACTTCCTGACACTTAAATCTATACTTGATGTTAACAAATTTCTCTTCTTCAGAAACGCTTTCCTTGCCATTGCCAGTCTACATTTTATATCCTCTCTACTTCGACCATCATCAGTTATTTTGCTCCCCAAATAGCAAAACTCCTTTACTACTTTAAGTGTCTCATTTCCTAATCTAATTCCCTCAGCATCACCCAACTTAATTCGACTACATTCCATTATCCTCGTTTTGCTTTTGTTGATGTTCATCTTATATCATCCTTTCAAGACACTGTCCATTCCATTCAACTGCTCTTCCAAGTCCTTTGCTGTCTCTGACAGAATTACAATGTCATCGGCGAACCTCAAAGTTTTTATTTCTTCTCCATGGATTTTAATACCTACTCCGAATTTTTCTTTTGTTTCCTTTACTGCTTGCTCAATATACAGATTGAATAACATCGGGGAGAGGCTACAACCCTGTCTTACTCCCTTCCCAACCACTGCTTCCCTTTCATGTCCCTCGACTCTTATAACCGCCATCTGGTTTCTGTACAAATTGTAAATAGCCTTTCGCTCTCTGTATTTTACCCCTGCCACCTTTAGAATTTGAAAGAGAGTATTCCAGTCAACATTGTCAAAAGCTTTCTCTAAGTCTACAAATGTAGGTTTGCCTTTCCTTAATCATTCTTCTAAGATAAGTCGTAAGGTCAGTATTGCCTCACACATTCCAGTGTTTCTACGGAATCCAAACTGATCTTCCCCGAGGTCAGCTTCTACTAGTTTTTCCATTTGTCTGTAAAGAATTCGTGTTAGTATTTTGCAGCTGTGGCTTATTAAACTGATTGTTCGGTAATTTTCACGTCTGTCAACACCTGCTTTCTTTGGGATTGGAATTATTATATTCTTCTTGAAGTCTGAGGGTATTTCGCCTGTTTCATACATCTTGCTCACCAGATAGTAGAGTTTTATCAGGACTGGCTCTCCCAAGGCTGTCAGTAGTTCCAATGGAATGTTGTCTACTCCTGGGGCCTTGTTTCGACTCAGGTCTTTCAGTGCTCTGTCAAACTCTTCACGCAGTAGCGTATCTCCCATTTCATCTACATCCTCTTCCATTTCCATAATATTGTCCTCAAGTACATCGCCCTTGTATAGACCCTCTATATACTCCTTCCACCTTTCTGCTTTCCCTTCTTTGCTTAGAACTGGGTTTCCATCTGAGCTCTTGATATTCATACAAATGGCTCTCTTTTCTCCAAAGGTCTCTTTAATTTTCCTGTAGGCAGTATCTATCTTACCCCTAGTGAGATAAGCCTCTACATCCTTACATTTGTCCCCTAGCCATCGCTGCTTAGCCATTTTGCACTTCCTGTCGACCTCATTTTTGAGACGTTTGTATTCCTTTTTGTCTGCTTCATTTACTACATTTTTATATTTTCTCCTTTCATCAATTAAATTCAATATTTCTTCTGTTACCAAGGATTTCTACTAGCCCTCATCTTTTTACCTACTTGATCCTCTGCTGCCTTCACTACTTCATCCCTCAAAGCTACCCATTCTTCTTCTACTGTATTTCTTCCCCCCATTGCTGTCAATTGTTCCCTTATGCTCTCCCTGAAACTCTGCACAACCTCTGGTTCTTTCAGTTTATCCAGGTCCCATCTCCTTAAATTCCCACCTTTTTGCAGTTTCTTCAGTTTTAATCTACAGGTCATAACCAATAGATTGTGGTCAGAGTCCACATCTGCCCCTGGAAATGTCTTACAATTTAAAATCTGGTTCCTAAATCTCTGTCTTACCATTATATAATCTATCTGATACCTTTTAGTATCTCCAGGGTTCTTCCACGTATACAACCTTCTTTCATGATTCTTAAACCAAGTGTTAGCTATGATTATGTTGTGCTCTGTGCAAAATTCTACCAGGCGGCTTCCTCTTTCATTTCTTAGCCCCAATCCATATTCACCTACTACGTTTCCTTCTCTCCCTTTTCCTACACTCGAATTCCAGTCACCCATGACTATTAAATTTTCGTCTCCCTTCACTTTCTGAATAATTTCTTTTATTTCATCATACATTTCTTCAATTTCTTTGTCATCTGCAGAGCTAGTTGGCATATAAACTTGTACTACTGTGGTAGGCATGGGCTTCGTGTCTATCTTGGCCACGATAATGCGTTCACTATGCTGTTTGTAGTAGCTTCAGGAACCACACGTTTGTCTGGCCTCTCAACAGATACCCCTCCATTGTGGTTGCACCTAATGATATTAGTGTCAAATATTATTATTCCTGTGTACTCTGCAGAAAATAATTAAATTTAACTGAACTCTTTTGGGTAAAGTCATGGGTATTGTGGTAAATTCGGTGAAGACTTGTTTTATTCATGAGTACTGTAAATATTAGAAATAGTATCTTAAAATTTCATATGTGCAAATCAAATGCATAGATATGCTAGAAACACAATTCTTGTGTCAGTACACCGTGGACTGTGGTCTGTGCCTCATTTTGTAGACATTTGCCGGATGCTGTGTTAGTAAAGACAAACTTGTCTTGCTTGTGTCCACAATTTCTTCTAATCTGATAATTGCTAAATAAATGTGACTTTGAGACATGTTTAGTATATTTGTGTATATTATCTTACTAGTTCATTTTTTATTGCATTTAGCTCTGTTTATTAAAGTTCCATATATGTGAACACTTTTTAATCCATTCTGACGTGAACCCTGTACACTTATTTTTTCAGTATGTTGTTGTGGTCTTCAGTCCCGAGACTGGTTTGATGCAGCTCTCCATGATACTCTATCCTGTGCAAGCTTCTTCATCTCCCAGTACCTACTGCAACCTACATTCTTCTGAATCTGCTTACTGTATTCATCTCTTGGTCTCCCTCTATGATTTTTACCCTCCACGCTGTCCTCCAATACTAAATTGGTGATCCCTTGATGCCTCAGAACATGTCCTACCAACTGATCCCTTCTTCTAGTCAAGTTGTGCCACAAACTCCTCTTCTCCACAATTCTATTCAATACCTTCTCATTAGTTATGTGATCTACCCATCTAATCTTCAGAATTCTTCTGTAGCACCATAATTCGAAAGCTTCTATTGTCTTCTTTTCAAAACCATTTACTGTCCATGTTTCACTTCCATACATGGCTACACTCCATAAAAATACTTTCAGAAACGACTTCCTGACACTTAAAATCTATAATTGATGTTAACAAATTTCTCTTCTTCAGAAATGGTTTCCTTGCTGTTGCCAGTCTACATTTAATATCCTCTCTAATTCAACCATCATCAGTTAGTTTGCTCCCCAAATAGGAAAACTCCTTTACTACTTTAAGTGTCTCATTTCCTAATCTAATTCCCTCAGCATCACCCGACTTAATTCGACTACATTCCGTTATCCTTGTTTTGCTTTTGTTGATGTTCATCTTATATCCTCCTTTCAAGACACTGTCCATTCCGTTCAACTGCTCTTCCAAGTCCTTTGCTGTCTCTGTCAGGAGCGAACCTCAACATTTTTATTTCTTCTCCATGGATTTTAATACCTACTCTGAATTTTTCTTTTCTAGATAGGCAAAATACATTCCCTGTGCTGTGAGGGAGCATTGAACAGCATACTTAGTGCACAAAAGAATGTTTCAGGATTTGATGTGAAAGCTAGACAGGAAGTTACCTATCCATTGGAATGTGTGATGAGAAATCTAGGGAGGAAACTGAAAGATGTGGGTGGATCCGCTCCCACATTCCTGTAAGGCTGGACCCTTGTTGGTTCAGTCAACTAGCAAGAGATCATGGGTAATGTACACAAGCATCTGTCAACTACTTCAGTCATATGACTGAAATTTGGAAATTGTTAGCCTGGAGCTATTTGTTTAGAAAAGTAGTCACTGCTATGGACAGAGTTATACCTCTTACATGTATGTTTTTTTTCTTTTTTTTAAGTAGAGGGATTAACTTCCGAATACCTTATGTAACTTTAAATAATGCTGTGAGAGGTTGATATTCTATGACTGATAATTTGATATGTTCAACACAGAAATGTTAAAACTTAAAAAGTTCAAGAGTACATTCTGTGAACTATGTTGTAAATAATTATGAGAATCTGATAAAATTAGGCACTGTTAGGTTATTAGTTGTACATTTCAATGAAATTTCTTATCTCAACACTCAATATGTATTTTTTTATCAATTGTAAATGAATCTTCTAGGCTTTTATGTATGTAGGTTAGTTTGTATGAAAAATGGTGTGGAAAACATTTACAATTGTGATCATAAATCAAGTGTAGACTGTATAACAAGATGTATACATTTCTGATTTCACACTCTGATTTTGGTCCTCAAGCTACTCGATTATGTCACCATTTGAAGCTACTTATGACTCTGATTACCTGTATTTATCCAGAGTACTGCATTTTTGTATCTCATTGGAACTTGAGGTGCATGCAGACTCCAGACTCCTGCTTAACTCTGCCCAGTGTGGTTTGGATTTATGGGTCAGCTCCCACATCGTAAGCACAGGCCCTAATATTTTTTCATTATTTTCTCCTTCCATGAGTCAACATATCCTCACATACTGTGGTTTATGTGGCTGATTGATTTTGTACTATACTCTTACTTGTGACTGAGTATATTGTCCTGGTTTGTGCCCACTGTAGTGAGTTTTTCTAGTCGGTTCACTCATCATACACTTAGGCTCTGAATATTTTTTCTTCTCTTTTGATGATTTTGAAGTTGTGACTTTATAGATGTAAACTTGCAATTTATAATTCTAGTAATTTACTTTGCCTCTTCACTTATTTCTATAGTGTAGTGTTGTAATGTTGTTGTTTTGACTTTGCATCATTTGTCTTGAGACATAATGTTCCACAGATCTGATAATCTGAGTACCATGTCCTCATATATGAATAGAGTATGACTTGTATAGAAGACATTTTTCTTACATTTTGTGTATATGTTGTGTATCAGATACTTCTATACGTCTGTATACTTCCATACATCTGCATTCTATCTTTTGGCATCATTTTGTACACTGTTTGGCAAACCTTACAGTAGGTCACAAAATACTGTTAACACATTGTTAAAATATGTGAAGGGGATATTGCAACGGGACATCCTCCTCTAGCATTACTTTTCCTCAATGGTACTTCTTGATACCAGTACTAATTTTCAAATTTTGAGCAGGCCAGTATTATCTCAGCTGCTTTTCTGAAAACTTTCATATAATTTTATGTACAAAATGTTATATTTTGAGTTAAAATTTATGAAAAGGAATTACTTTATTTTCGGTATTACAGTCGACTCTACAGTTAACATTAGTTTTTTTAGAAACATTTGAAATTATGAGTTATTTGGCATACTTAAAATTTCTATTATTATTTACATAATCTAGTACTATTTACTATGTTTATTTCTTAACTCATTTATGAAATAATAATCAAAATTAATAGAAATCCATTTGTCAAGAAAAATTGTAAACCCTTTGGAATATTGTTATTACTGCAGAGTGAAGTAGTAGTAAGCATGCCTCTGATGTGATTGGATGCATTTTTGTATTTTGGGTGAACAATGTACAAAGGACATCAGAAAGTTTTGCACAGTCATCTCTAATTTTTTTGAAACTTCCTGGCAGATTAAAACTGTGCCCGACCAAGACTCGAACTTGGGACCTTTGCCTTTTGCGGGCAAGTGCTCTACCATCTGAGCTACCGAAGCATGACTCACGCCTGGACCTCACAGCTTTACTTCTGCCAGTATCTCGTCTCCTACCTTCCAAACTTTTCAGAAGCTTTCCTGCGAACCTTGCAGAACTAGCACTCCTGAAAGAAAGGATACTGCGGAGACATGGCTTAGCCACAGCCTGGGGAATGTTTCCAGAGTGAGATTTTCACTCCGCAGCGGAGTGTGCACTGATATGAAACTTCCTGGCACATTAAAACTCTAATTTTTTTTATTTTTTGCTGGAGGAGAATGATTTTTTTTGTGAACCTGCTTGGAACATTTAGCTATAAGTTGGTGTACAAAAGTATTTTCTTTTATTTACAGGTGAGCCATAATGGACCATGAAGTAGATGTCTGGTTGGGACAATGGTCAGTGATGGAGTACCCCTTCAAGACCAGCGATGACTGCCACATCTTTTCACAGGAAGTTGCTCCCTGTTTGTGGGGAAGACATAGTGGATCGCAGCAGTATCCACCGGTGGTTGCAGAGATTTAAAGGAGGTGATTCCTCTCTGCTGGACAATCCACAATGCGGTAGACCACTGACGGCAGTGAGTGATGTGAATAAGGAGACCATTGATCAAATCATCCAAAATGACATATGCGTGACGACACGACAGCTTGCTGAAATGACTCGTTTGTCATTGGGTAGTGTGGTATCACTGGTAGTCACTGCAGTACAGAAAAATCTGTGCACATTGGGTGCCTAGATTATTGACAAGAGAAATGAAAATTATGAGGAAGAAGGTGTGCGAGTGTCTCATGTAGACCTTTACTGAAGAGTGAAAACAGTGTTTTGACGGTGTCATTACCCAGGATGAAACATGGTTGTTTTTGTCCGAACCTGAGAGCAAAACACAATGCATGGAGTGGCATCATCTGGGTTCTCCTCAGAAGAAGAAACCAAGACCTTTACAAACAGCAGGTTGGAAGGTGATGGCCTCCTTCTTCTGGGATCAGTGTGGTTTCATTTTCATTGACTTTTTGGAACCTGGCTCCACAATTAACTGAGACCATTACTGTTTGTCATTGGACAAGCTGCAAGATGTCATCAAGACCCACAGACCACAGCTTCAGGGTCAGCTCATCAGACTACACCATGACAATCCCAAACCCCATACAGCCCTTATGACGCAAGAGAAAAGCAGGAAAATGGGTTGGAAAATTGTTCCTCATCCTCCTTACAGTCCGGACTTGACTCCATCTGATTTTTACCTCTTTGGTCGTCTGAAGACCCACCTGTGCAGTAGAACATTTGATAGTGAGGAAGACCTTATTTCCTGTGTCAAGTGATGGTGTAAAAGTAAATCCCCAGAATTTTGCCAAAGTGCATTTACATTATGGAAAGAACGTTGGGCCAGATGCGTCACAGCTGATGGAGGCTACACTGAGTAGGCTCAATGTATAGCTAAATGTTCAAAGTATGTTCACATAAATTTCATTCTCCTTCTGCAAAAAATAAAAAACTCTAGAGACGACTGTGTAAAACTTTTCGAACACCCTTTGTAACTTCAGCTTTGTTAATATGAAAATTCAGAAGACTGTATGATTAAATCATAATAGGGGAGGTAATCAGTGCAGATTATTATCCACTGATTTCCATTTGTAGACTACGGGAACTTCCCCAAGAAGTTGATTCCAATTTGGTGCAATGGTACTGCTGCAGACGGTATTGGTACCAAATGTTCCAGAAGAAACTACAGCACTTTCTTTCATTCCTTGCTGTAGCTCACATAGTGTCAAATGGATGGGTAGACACCTGGTCATTATACCTATGTCTGAGTCTGTCCAAGGTCTTCAAGTATGTCAGGTGACCAGATGTTGGAGCAATGAGGAGATACTTCAGAACAGCTCACCATAGAGGAGCTAAGATGATAGGGGAATTATATAATTCTCCATTTATTATTTTGAATCTTCCATTAGTCAGTTCCTCCTCCTTCAAGGCTTCTGTGATATTTGACAGTGCTGTATCTTCCTTATATTCAGCAGCAATGTTATTTAAAGCAATGAGGAATGAGATTTGACCCACATTGCTGTGTTCGCCTAAGGATTCCCTGAAATACTGTCCACATCCTTGTGTTTGCATCTGGTTTTGTATGTCACTGTTATACTCCTGAAGCCTCAGCAGCACTCATCTTGCCAGTCAGTCTGATGGATCTTTCAGGGTAGTCAACCAGCAAAGAGAATGGTGCTGCACTACAATGGCGAATATTTTTCCTTTTGGTTGTAAAGTAAATCTTCTTGGATTTGAAGAGTACTCTGGAAGCATAAGCGATCATCTTTTCAGCACCTTCATGAATTTGCACAAGAGCTGCACCTATCACATTAAGTGCAAGCATTGGTGTGAAGCTCTGTCTTGGCATTCTTGTCAGAAAATGTTGATATAGAAATCATTTATGAATTGTCAGTAATATGAATACATTCTGAGAAAACTCTTCACATCGCAAATAGGCTAAGGAGTGAGAAAATCTGTGATTGCTCTTCTTTTTTCTGGATTGAGATTAGCTCCATCACTGTTAATTACATGCTCCAAGATTTTTATTTCTTGGTCAGTGAAGAGGCACTTTTGCTGATTCAGGTGGAAGCCTGTAATGGTTGCTGGGCAGCTTAGATGTTCTCAAAATGTCTTCAGTAAATGACATTGTCAACCAAGAAGCAAAAAATGCATCATCTATTTAAGGTGTCAAAGCATGTTGTCCATCACAGGTTTGAAGGTGTCTGGAGCACTGCAGAGTTCAAATGGAAATAACTTTGAACTCATAGATGACATCAGCAGTTATGAAGGCAGACTTTTCCTTATTATTCTCATCAACCTTGATTTACTAGTAGCCTGTCAGCATGTCCATTGCTCAGAAATACTTTGCTTCTTTCAAGCAGTCTAAGGTGTCATCAACGCATGGCAGTAGGTATATATCTTTTTTGTGATATTATTTAGTTATCAGTAACTGATGCAGAAATGCCATATGCCATCCTCTTGCTTCACAAGGACCACAGGACAGGATCAAGGACTCTTTGAAGCTTCAGTGAGGTCATCTTGCAGTGTCTTGTCCACTTCCTTCATATTATCCATCATTCCATTCTTGAAATGCTATGTGGAACACTGGCTAATTGGTGGCTGATCCCTTGTGTTGATGTAGTGTCTTACCATGGGCTACTGGTCTGTCTTTTCCCCACTCTGGATTTAAAAGCATCTGAAAATTGGCATGGAATGGGTATCACTCACTAAAGCTGTTTGTCAGCCAGGTCAGATCCCTGCTTTTAAAACATTACCAGTTTCCTTGAAAGACTTTAGCCAATGATGGATAGTTTTTGCTGTAGGTGGTTCACCACTGTACTGATATCTAAAATTATGTTGCACTGTGATAACTGACTCAGTTTTCACTAGCCTAATAACACACTGTGCTTTCTGTTGCAGAATACACATTGTTCCTGAGTTGCTCTGCACTGTACTGCATGCATGCCTGGACTGAACTGAGGGAACACAGGGAAAAACAGCACTGGTGCTGCCTCAAGGCCAAGCAGACCTGCCTGCCACTCAAAGTCAAGTAGACCTGCCACCTGCAGGGGAACCAAACTTGGAGAGTCAATGAATCAAACACCACAAACTAGAATAGTGTATCTCACTTTTTAGAGATTCTAGGATACATTAAAACTAGGGAGTTCATTTTCAAACATGCTGTACATTACAGAGAATGAAGCCCAAGAGGCAAATAAGCTCCCACACAGTTTGGCTGTTGATGGATGATATGGGTGAGATATCCTGGAGATATCTGTGTAGGATTTGCATCTGTGGTGGTCTCACATCCATAGATGGCATCTTACTTAGTTGTTCTGCTTTTGGCAGCTAAATGAGCAGCTGGTACTTCTGTATGGCGACAGGGAGCAGCTACAGTTTGCTTTTGTAATAGTTGATGTCTGGCAGCATCATTGTCATTGAGAAATCACCTGCTTTTTCTGCAGTAGTATACTATGTATCCACAGTGAAAACACACCAGCATGTTATCCTCTGCTCACCAAATGTTTATTTTTCTATGGAGTGCTATTCTTGGTGTAGGACTTGGTTGTATCTTTGTTGGTCAGATGCTGGGTTGTCATTTGTTGGCTGCAGCATAATCTGAGTTGGCGGAATCCATTCTTCATTGCCCATTTGATTGGTGGTGCAGATTGGTACTAAAGATTGAGAGACATCTTCTTCAATATGCTGTATTACCTTCTAAAATATTGGATCAACATTTATGGCTGCTATATCCTGCTTACTTTGTCCAACAGCTCTGGTTGCCATAAAATGCTGCATCCCTTCTCTCACTACATGGCATATGGAGATATGCAAGGTTGTGGTCATCTTTCACAACTGCCATAGGGACTCTGTTTGGGGGTCAGTCAAACTTCTTTCATCTAAATCTTTTCTGTTGCATTTCCTCAATGCACTAACACTACCTTATGGATTTCATAGCTTTTGTGACATCCTTTACCAGAGAGCTTGGTATGTGTCTTCTGGACCCCTTTCATCATGTGTGAGATTTTGTCAGCTTCTGTTATTTTCAGTTTCAAAATGTAGTGTAGTGCCAAAATATGCTGTATGTAGGACTGTGTCATTTTGCCATAGTATTAGGCACACTTCTTCAGCTATTTTTTGCTAAATTGACTTGTTGCTGATTGTCAGCAAATGTTTTCTTCAGTTTGGTCTGGAATCTGTATCAGCTACTGAGCTTTACTTCATCATTCCTGAAACACTGCTGGGCTGTGCCATCCAAGTAAAAGCTCACATTTGCAAACATGCCATCACACCTATTGTATTTCATGATTCAGACAAAATCTTTCAGTCATTTTATTGGATCCTGACTAGGTTTTCAGAAAACACAAATGGTTATCTGCTGCACAGTTGTCTTGTTGCTGTTTTAGAATCCATCATTCTTCTGAATACATCCGTTCCCTGAATATATGGACTCTGCAAATGATGTACTGCCTTGTTCGTGTCCATGAAGGCAATGTCTTTTATATTGCATAATTGGAGCAATGGTGATGTGGATGTTCTGAAGTAGCTGGTGTCTCCATCAAACAATGTCATGTCACACCTGCTGTTGAGTCTAAGTTCAAAAGCAGTATTTTCAGTGAAATACAGCATTGAAGCACATTTGTTAGAAACACAGCCAGAACAGAAATGAACTCCATGATGGAGAGTGCTGCTACTTAAAGAAAAACTGACTACTCCTGAATGTACAAACATTACAAACATAAGGTATTTCAAGAACCTTTCAGAAATGATAGATACTAAACAACAACTGCTGGCAACTGGATTTGAACTGGTGGCCTACAAAATGCCAGCCACCGATGCTAATCACTATGCTACGCTGCATGTACCACACCTTGTAGCAATGTAATTAATGGAGATGAAAATATAATTATGTTGGGTGACTGGAATTTGGTAGCAGAAAAAGGAGGCAAGGAAAAATAGTAGAACATCATCTGGGAGAGATGGATGAGAGAGAAGCTGCCTGGTACAATTTTGCACAGGGTGAAATTTAAACATTCCTGACACCTTGTTTAAGAAACATGAAAGAAGGTTGTATTCATGGAAGAGAGGAAACTGGAAGGCTTCAGATTGTATAGCTGTAAAACAGAGATTTTGAAACATGATTTTAAACAGTAAGGCATTTTCAGGGGCAGAGGTGGACTGTGACCATAATTTATTGATTATGAACTTTAGACTGAAACTGGTAAAACTGCAAAAAGGTAGGAAATTAATGTGATGGAGCTAGAATAAATTGAAGGAACCAGAAGTTACTGAGAGTTTCAGAGAGAGCATTAGGCAATGCTGGAATGAAACAGAGGAAATGAATAAAATAGAGCATGAATGGGTAGCTTTGAGAGATGAAATAGGGAAGGCAGCAGATGATCACATACGTGAAGAGACAAAGGACTATTAGATAGATAACAAAGATGTTGAGTTTAAATGGTGAAAGGAGAAAATATAAAGATACTGCAAATGGACCAGGCAAAAGGGAATGCTGACATCTGAAAAAAAAGAGACTGACAGGGAACATAAAATGGCCTTGTGGCTATGGCTAGAGAAGAAATGCAATGCTGTAGAAACTTGGATAGCTAGGGGATAGATAGATGTTGCATATAGGAAAATTAAAGAAACCTTTGTAGAAAAGAAAAACAACTGTGTGAATACCAAGCACTCAGATGGCAAGCCAGCACTAAGCATAGAAGGAAAGCTAGAAAAGTGGAAAGAATATATATAGGGTTACTATATTGCCAATGAAATATAGGTAAATGGCTGAACTTAATGTAACAAATGATACAGTATGTTCAGCATGAATGTGGTTCCAGGAAGTTAGTTTGGAAAGCTGCTAACAGTGGTGTAACTGGCTGTAAGTGCTTAAAATGGTGGTGAACCAGCCAGAGAAAGCATTTTGTATGTTAGAAATTGCCTACTGATAATTGGTAGAGAGTGTGCAGTGAGCTTTCCTTGGCAAATTTCACAACACACCAGCAGTTTACAACAGCAAAGAACAGTTGACCATGCCCTGGGTAGATGTGTATCCAGTAGAACAGTTCATAATGGGAGGGTCTTGCATCGTATACAGTCACTGTAAGATACTGCTAAGGAAACAGAGACAACTGTATAATAGGTGTGGATCAAAGCATAGGGCTGTAGGTAGAAAGATGCTAAATGAAACACTTTTGACTGTCAAGAGAGCAATGCCTAAGACCTTCAGTGACTTCCTTAGCAGTACATTCTCAAATAATATTTCACAAAACCTAAAGAAACTCTGATAATATGTAAAGACTGTTAGTGGCACCAAAGTTAGTGTTCAGCCTCTCATGTGTGAGAGAGCCGGAACTGAAATTGAGAGTAGGAAAAAAAATATTTAACTCCATTTTCAAATGTTCCTTTAGAAAGGAAAACCCAGGAGAACTGCTGCATTTAATCCTCATACCATTGAAAAACTGAGTGAAATTAGAGTTAGTCAGTGGCATTGGGAAACAGCTGAAATCCTTAAAATTGAATAAAATTTCAGGATATGATGCAGTCTATATTAGATTCTAAACTGAATTTGCAGCTAAGCTAGCCCAAATTTTAACTATAATGTGTTGTAGATCCCTTGACAAAAAAGCATGCCCGGTAATTGGAAGAAAGCACAGGTTGCATCTATGTATGAGGAGAGTAATAGAAGTGATACACTAAACTGCCATTCAGTATCCTTGATATCAATTTGTTTTAGAACCTTAGAGCATATTTTGAGCTTAAACATAATGAGATATATCAAACAGAATGACCAGCATGAATTGTAAAAACACTGATCATGTAAAACCCAATTCGTACTTTCCTCACACAACATACTGAAAACATTGGCTAATTTCTGCACATCTGAACATAAGGTCAGAGGGGTGGCAATTTATGTACACAGTAAAATAGGGGTTATCATTCCATGGTCAATAGACACCAGTACAGAAATGCTGTTTTTGAAGCTGCAGCAATACAGACAACATATTATGGGTAAAAACGTGATAATAGGGCTCTACAGATCACCAGTCAGATAAATGGATTTCTGAAAGAGTTTGAAGTACTGTTAGATACGGCTAGCAGGGAACTCCCTTATATAATTATTGATAGTGACCTAAATATTAACACTCAAAAAGGCAACTGTTATACAAGGAGTTTTCAAGATCTGATTAAAACTTATGGGCTTAATTTGGCAGTAGACAGTCCCAAGAGATGCTGTAAAAGTACAGGAACATTAATATATCACTAATGTACTACAGAGCAGGCAGACAGTACAGGTCATACACATAACCATTGCAGATCATTATGCTGAACTAGTTGAATTATCAGGCAACATAGGAAGGCCAGAAAAAAATATTTCAAGAGTTTAAACAAACTAAGTAAATGAACGTAGATAGGCTACAAAGGCAATTGGAAACCGAAGACTTTAGTGAAGGAAGTATACTTAACAGAAAACCTAGGTAAAGGATGGGAATCATCATTCTGCAATAAATTATGCCATTACATAGATGTTGCATGTCCATTAGTACATAGAGAAATAAATAAGAAGAATAATAAAAATTGGGTCACAGTGTAGGTACAAAGGAAGAGGGAAGAGGTGAAACATGTGTATGAAAATTGTCAGTTAAGGTCACCCAAGAAAATAGGGATGAATATAGGGAAAAGAAGAAAACATACACCAAACTGATAAAAGAAACTAAATCAACATATTATGAAAACAAGATAGCAACTTCAACAAATATCACTAAGAGCATATGGTCTCTTGTAAATGAAGAGAGGAAAGGTGTAGTTGTGGACAACACTGATAACATAACACTTGCAGTAAATGGGAGGGAACTTTGGGATGCACAAAATGTCAGCAGTACTTTAAACAAACATTATATTGAAATTGTGGACAAATTAATAACTCAAAATAATACTTCCAAAATAAACACAATAAACATTCCATACGAGACAAAGTGCTTATTCCTGACCCCGACTAATGAATCAGAAATCGTAAAAATAATACATAGTCTAAAAACAAAAAATGCTGGGGGACTAGATGGTATATCCACTAAACTAATTAAATGCTGTTTACTAGTTAAATGCTGTTTATGGAGGGTAGGAAAGCTATTAGCCTGTCAGATAAACTGAGCTATAGAAAAAGGAATACTTCCAATGTGCCTGAAAACGAGTAAAGTAATCCCTGTATATGAAGGAGGCAGCAAAAAGACCCAGGAAATTACAGGTCTATAACTATTACATCTGTACTCTCTAAAATAATTGAAATCGTAATAAAAGACAGCATGCAATATTCTCATCGATGAACAACATGGATTCAGAAAGGGCAAATCTACGAAAACAGCAATAACTGAATTTGTAGCACTTGTAACTGATGCACTTCATGAACAGAAGAAGGTCTGCAGTATGTTCCTGGACCTATCTAAAGCATTTGTTTGTGTATGTCATGACATCCTGTTAGAAAAGCTTCATTGTTATGGTGTAAGGGAGAAAGCAGTAGACATCATTAAATCATTTTTGGAACATAGAAAGCAGTGTGTAAAGATAAAGCAAAAAGTGAAAAATAATGTTACAAGCGTCTTCTCAAATTTTTAAATTGTGAAATATGGGGCTTCTCAAGGATCTGCCCTTGGTCCACTACTTTTCATTCTGTAAGCAAATCATATGACCAAAACAGTATCTAATAGTATGTAGATGACATTTCATTTGTTGGTACCAGTTATACAACAGATGACCTGGAAGAAAAGTCTTTGCTAAATATGAAAAGTGGAAACAATTATTTCAGGGAAACAATTTCTTTATATATAGAAACAAAACAACACACACACACACACACACACACACACACACACACACACACACACACACACACACACACATATATATATATATATATATATATATATATATCTTAAAACAAAGATGATGTGACTTACCAAATGAAAGTACTGGCGGGTCGACAGACACACAAACAAACACAAACATACACACAAAATTCAAGCTTTCTCAACAAACTGTTGCCTCATCAGGAAAGAGGGAAGGAGAGGGAAAGACGAAAGGACGTGGGTTTTAAGGGAGAGGGTAAGGAGTCATTCCAATCCCGGGAGCGGAAAGACTTACCTTAGGGGGAAAAAAGGACGGGTATACACTCGCACACACACACATATCCATCCACACATATACAGACACAAGCAGACATCTGCTTGCCTCATCAGGAAAGAGGGAAGGAGAGGGAAAGACGAAAGGAAGTGGGTTTTAAGGGAGAGGGTAAGGAGTCATTCCAATCCCGGGAGCGGAAAGACTTACCTTAGGGGGAAAAAAGGACGGGTATACACTCGCACACACACACATATCCATCCACACATATTGGTGTCTGTATATGTGTGGACGGATATGTGTGTATGTGCGAGTGTATACCCGTCCTTTTTTCCCCCTAAGGTAAGTCTTTCTGCTCCTGGGATTGGAATGACTCCTTACCCTCTCCCTTAAAACCCACATCCTTTCGTCTTTCCCTCTCCTTCCCTCTTTCCTGATGAGGCAACAGTTTGTTGCGAAAGCTTGAATTTCGTGTGTATGTTTGTGTTAGTTTGTGTGTCTATTGACCTGCCAGCACTTTCGTTTGGTGAGTCACATCATCTTTGTTTTTATATATATATATATATATATATATATATATATATATATATATATATATATATAAAAACAAAGATGAGGTGACTTACCGAACAAAAGCGCTGGCAGGTCGATAGACACACAAACAAACACAAACATACACACAAAATTCAAGCTTTCGCAACAAACTGTTGCCTCATCAGGAAAGAGGGAAGGAGAGGGGAAGACGAAAGGAAGTGGGTTTTAAAGGAGAGGGTAAGGAGTCATTCCAATCCCGGGAGCGGAAAGACTTACCTTAGGGGGAAAAAAGGACAGGTATACACTCGCACACACGCACATATCCATCCACACATACAGACACGAGCAGACATCCCACGTGGAATGTTTCCTTCCATTATATATATATATATATATATATATATATATATATATATACTGGATGCATACTGTACAACAATTTATCACAATGTATAAAGATGATAGAAAGTATGTCTCTTTTTAAAAGTAAATTAAAAGGACATCTGATCAATATTCAACCTTACAGTGTTAAAGAATATCTTGAAATAAAAAATTAAATAGTGTGTCAGTATATATTATAAAGGGAAACTGCAACAAATGTAAAAGAGTGTATAGAATCACTTCAAGCGTGCCAGATGTACAAAATAATATTTCGTGTCAAAACACCGATGCTACTGTCCTCTACGTTTTCTCTGTTTTTCTTGGCTGAGCTGAGTGAAAACCATATATATATATATATATATATATATATATATATATATATATATATATATATATCAAAAAACACAGATGATGTGACTTACCAAACGATATACACACACACACACACACACACACACACACACACACACACACAGATACACGCAAACAAAAAACACACTTTGGACATCATCATTGTCAGGCTTGGAGACGTACAACTAAAGGCAACAGACAGCTATAAATTTCTAGGGGTAACAGTGGATAGGTATATGGCATGGGTTAATCACATAAATAACATTTGCAGCAACATAGGTTCAAGCATATTTCTGATGAGAAATATGTCAAAGTCAGTAAACAAACACACTCTACAAACAATGTATTATGGACTACTCCATTTGCACCTCTCATATGGCATCCTGGTTTGGGGAAATGCTGAAAATGTGCACACACAAAGGGTATTAAGATTACAAAAGAGAGCTGTGTGATGCTTTGCAAAAGAATCACCTAAAGAGTCCCACAGAAGTAAATTCAGTGAGCTAAAATTTTTAACAGTAGCATCAGTGTATGTACGTGGAACAATTATATACTTAAAAACTAACTGCACTGCATTGCTAAATGGAGAATATCATGAACATAATACAAGAATAAATAAGACTATCATATAGAAGGAAGTAGGCTAAAATTAAGAGACAAAGAACCTGTAAATGCTGGACGCATACTGTACAACAATTTATCACAATGTATAAAGATGATAGAAAGTATGTCTCTTTTTAAAAGTAAATTAAAAGGACATCTGATCAATATTCAACCTTACAGTGTTAAAGAATATCTTGAAATAAAAAATTAAATAGTGTGTCAGTATACATTATAAAGGGAAACTGCAACAAATGTAAAAGAGTGTATAGAATCACTTCAAGCGTGCCAGATGTACAAAATAATATTTCGTGTCAAAACACCGATGCTACTGTCCTCTACGTTTTCTCTGTTTTTCTTGGCTGAGCTGAGTGAAAACCAAAGACTTACAGAAAAATGAACTATATTATCTTTAGTGCCTTTTTAAAGTACTTATAATGACATTTTTTTGTGAAAATTCTATAAAATATATGCATATTTACTATCTTTCTGTAACTAGCAAATATATTTAACAGTCAGACTATAAATGCAATCATACATAAACTGATATATACCACAGTATTTTTCGCTATGTATATGTGAGCTTTATGTAAATATGAAGTGTCCAGTAAAACTGTAAGAAATGAACTGTGGACAAATAAAGACCAAAGAATAAAAATAGATATGTGCAGTATTCCTTGATTTTCAAAAAAACATTTGACTCAGTAAGTACCACATCTATGTTTATTAATGAAACTATGATCGTATGGGGTATCAAATGAAATTTGTGGCAGGATTGAAGATTTTTAGGTTGGAAGGATGCAGCAAGTTATCTTGGATGGAAGGTCATCAAGACATGTAGAAGTAACTTTGAGTGTGCTCCAGGAAACTGTGTTGGGACCCTTGCTCTTCATACCTATTAATGACCTTCACAATATTAATCATAATCTCAGACCTCTTGCAGATGAAGCAGTTATTTATAATGAAGCACTGTCAGAAATAAGGTGGATATGTATTCAGTCAGATCTTGGTAAGACTTCAAAGTGGCGCAATTTGTTTTAAATGTTCAAAAATGGAAAACTGTCCACTTTGCAAAATGAAAGAACATGATAGCTTATGACTATAATATCAATGAGTCACATTTGGAATTGTTTAACTTATACAAATACCTGGGTATAACTCTTTGTAGGGTTATGAAATGTAATGAGCAGATAGACTGTTGTGGGTGGAGAAGGCGGTAGACTTCAGTTTATTGGTAGAATTCTGGGGAAATGCAATCAGTCTACAAAGGAGACTGCTTACAAATCACTTGTATGACCCACCCTACAATACTGCTCAAGTGTGCAGGACCTATGCCAAATAGGACTAACATGAATGGACACAGGTTTGTTTGACCTGTAGTAAAGTGTAACAGAGATGCTGAAGAAACTGAATTGGCATACTCGTGAAGCTAGATGTAAACTACCCAGAAAAGCCTACTTACAAAGTTTCAAGAATCAGCTTTAAATTATGATGCTAAGAATATACTACACTCCACTACCGTGAGAATTTTGAGGACAAAATTAGATTAATTACAGCACAGATAGAGGCATTTAAACAATCATTCTTCCCGCACTCCATATGCGAATGGAATGGAAAAAACCCTAATAATTGGTGCAATGGGATGCATTTAAAGTCATTTGCAGAATATAGATGTAGATGTAGCATAGTGAAATGGTACAAGAAATCGGAGGAAGATTGTTTGTGCAATGCTAAATGTTCAGGCTGACAGGGCATGTGACAACAGGCATTGGACCCTGTGAGAGATATGATGTTGCAAAGTCGCACACAGTGTAGCTATTGAACTAGTGCAGAACTCAATATGCCTCAGCTAAAAGTGTGGAAAACATTTTGTATGTGATAAAGAGTGATATCATACAAGTTGGAGCTCCTGCAAGCCATAAGCCATAATGACAAACTGGGCCACCTTAAAAATGATATCTTGCGGGCAAATTAATCTTCAGTGGTGAAGCCATGTTTCATCTTTTGTGGAAGGTTGGTAGGACTAAATAAATAAATAAATAAAAACACAGAGGATCTAAATGCAACCGCTGAATATATGTGAGATTCTGAAAAAGTTAATGTGTTCTGTGCTGTGTACAGCAAGACAATCCATGGACCCTTCTTCTCTACTGAGAGAACTGTCAATAATACCACACCTCTTGACATACTGCAATTGTGGCTTATGCTGCAACTCGAAACTGATAGCATGCACTTCATCTTTCAACACGGAGCCCCCACCCCTGCCACACACACACACACACACACACACACACACACACACACACACACACAGTGCTGCTCAAGTGGTCATCACAGTAACCAGATTTGACATCTCAATTTTTTCCTTGTGGTGCCAAATCAAGGACAGCATTTATGTTCCACATGTATCACATAAATATGAAAACTTGTAACACTGCATCACAGGAGCTATTATTACCATCACTCCTCATGTGTTGGGTCAGGTATGTGAACAGTATTGGATTACTGATTAGATGTGTGCCATGTAACAGAGGGAGGACACACAGAATCATTATAAACACTGGATGAAAATTGAGAGTTTGTATTTTACATACTGTATCATATGTTGTAGTTCCTGGTCATTTACCTGTACTGATTTTTCATGGACTTTATAATTATCCTGAATAAGGGGAACAAAGATGAAAATGAGATAGTAAATATGATACTGTGAGATGAATTTGACAGAGCACTGGCAGACCTAAGTGGTAATGAGGCCCATGGGATAAGTAACACTCCTCCAGGATTAGTGAGATCCTTGGGAAGGCAAACCACGACAAAAATTATTCCACCTGGCATGCAGGAGGTATGACATGGGCAAAATACTCTCAGATTTCAGGAAGACAGTAATAATTGCATTTCCAGTGAGGACAGATACTGACAGGTGTGAATACTATTGAAGCATCAGTTTAATTAGTCATGGTTGCAAAATATTGGCACACTTTATTTACAGAAGAATGGAATATGTGATAAAGGCTCACTTTGGGGAAGATCGTCTGGGTTCCAGATAAATCTACGAACACCCAAGGCGATATTAACCTTACAACATTTTGTAGATGATAGTTTGTAGGAAGATGAGCCTAAATTTATAGCAATTGTAGATTTAGAGAAGTAGCAGGGATAAAATACTAAGGACCAATGATTATTTACTACTTGTATAGAAACCAGAACATAATTAAAAGAGGCGAAGGACATGAAAGCTGTAGTTGAGAAGGGAATGAGACTTTGTTGTGGCCTCTTCCCCACATTATTCAATCTGTACATAGATCAAGAAATAAATGAAACCATGGAAAATTTAGAAAATGACTTTAAAGTTCAGAGAGGTAGAAACAAAAACTTTGTAGTTTGTTGATGACTTTATAATTCTGTCAGAGGTAACTGAGGTCTTGGAACAGCAATTGAACAGAACTTAAAAGGGATTATAAGATGAACATCAATAAAAGTAAAACTAGGGCAATGGAATGTAGTCAAATTAAGTCATGCCATGGTGTGGGAATTAAACTAGGAAAAGAGACACAAAAAGTAGTAGATGAATTGTGATATTTGGGCAGCAAAACACATGACAGAACAAGCTGGGATCTCTCTATTTCCTCTCTTGTTTTGCCATCTTCCTTCTTAAATTCATTTGATTTTGATTTTTGCCTAATTACCATTAACATCCATGAGTATAATCTGCATTTTCATAAAAGAGAAAAGGTTGACCCTCAGTGTTAAGAAATATAGCACCAGATCTAAATTTGTGCTTAGTTTTGTGTATGTAATTAATTTCATAATTCATTTTGACCATTCCTAGTTAATACTTTTGTTATAGGGTGAAATCAGTAATTTTTTTGTGACATAGATTCTACTGTTGACTTATAAACAAATATAAATTGTGTACTAGCCATAAACATTTGGAAGAAGAACTACAAGGATTCTTAAAGTATTTATTTGGCTCCATTTGAAAACATATTAGCAAAGACAGTCCTTAATTAAGTCCAAAATAATTACCAGGTTTGTCAAAAGTATTGTTTGTATAACTATATCTGTTAATTTCATTATTTAAACAAATAATTCAGCCTAACCTTTGTGAGAGAAGGAACTGTTAAAGAGGAGGAATTTTTCAATGTATTCAGTTAATTCAGTGAGTTATGTTTTAACTGTAATTTCTGTAACTTAAACACTGAACAATGTATAGTTTCAGTGCCTAGTATTGTGAGGATATATAAGAGCCCGAGTCAGTCAGTCCACGGCCGATTTTCAGAGAGAAATTATGTACTGTTTCAAGTAACAACAATGCATCAACTTAACAGTGGAATTAGTGTAACACAAATAGGCAGTGGATTAAAACAATGACAGCGTCTGTTCAATTTATCTGAGAAACAGTGTCACACATACCTTATTATTCTGCAAGAACTGTGAACTGTGTGGTTAGGTATTTACTGCTCATAGATGTTCAACAGCAAACTATTGTAGCAGTATGCTGATGTCTGTCTGCAACCTATTAATGAGGCTTAACATTTACCAGTATTGAACTGGCCATATAACTGTGTAATATTGGGGGGTTGTGAACAGTGAAAGTAAAGAACTGTGAAACACAACTGTGCAACTGTCGGCTACATCATTTACAGTAGTCAGTGTTGAACTTCCACCCCCCATTTTTCAGCCAGTATAACAATGCAGTACGTTGACACCGAGGACTATCAACAAAGAAATAAAGCAGGCAAACGTCACTCACACTCATGTTCAGAAAAAAAACAGAACACCTTGAACAACTAGAGATAGGATGCTCATATTCACAGGATGTGTACGTTAGTATGTTCTGCAGAATTGACTAGCATTTGAACCATATTGGCCTGCAGGTTTGAGGTCAACATTGATATCATGGTGCAACAGCACCTATCAGTAAAATGTGCCTGCAGCTTTCATTGTTGCTATAAATAAAAGGGGATGGATCAATGTGACTCAAACACATGTATAGGATGCTTTGCAGATGTATGTGCAAACCATACCATCAAATCAGTGAATTTGAAAGGGGGCACATTATTGGCATGAAGGAATGCAATGTATCCATCCGGGAAATTGCTGCTCATGTGGGATGAAGTGTTTCGGTAGTGCAACGGGTGTGTGCAGAATGGTTCACAGAAGGCTATAGAACACAATGAGACACCCCATCTGAATGGCACTGTAGGACAGGTCTGCATCCTACTTGGCTATGGTACAACAGTGTAACACATCATACTCGATCAGGGGTGACAGTCTGTCACAATTTATTATGCACAGGTACATGTGCATCATCCAATTTTCCACCTACCTTTGACAAATGTGCAGAAATATGCTAGATGACAATGGTGTGTGGAATGTCACTGGTGACAGGAATGGCAGTAGATAGTGTTTTTGGATGAATATAGGTTCAGTTTGTTTGAAAATTGTGGCTACATTTTAGTTTGCCAGAGATGGGGGAAGTGGCATCACAGTCATTGCATTAACACAAAACTTACAATGCCAACTCAAGGCCTTACGGTGTTGAGTGCTATTGGGTACAACAACAAATCGCAGTTGGTGCACATCCAGGGGACTGTGGCCAGTGTGACCTATGTGAATGACATGCTGTGACCCATAGCCATACCCTTTCTACACAGCACCCCAGATGCCATTTTTCAGCATGATAATGCATAACCACATGTTGCTGCATGAACACATGCCTTCTTGGTTTCATAGATGCCAGCCTTTTGCACTGGCCCACCAGATTGCCAGACTTGTCACCAGTTGAAAATGTGTGGGACATGGTTAAACAAAGGGTGCAGTGCTGTGACAGAGTGCCAGTCATCACAGATGAACTTTGGAACCTGTTGAATGCAGTATGGATGGCTATATGACAGGACACAATTTGTGCCTTACGTGCATTGATGCCATCACACATGGAACAAATTATCAAGGCCCCTGGTGGACCTGTGTGTAGTAGGCAATAGGACACATGCTGAACCGAAGTGACAGAATTGCTAATCATTTCTGCAGAACATACTAATGTACATGTCCTGGCAATATCAATGTCCTATCTCTAGTTTCTGCTTTTTCTGAACATGAGTATAACTGGAGGATCCCAAAGTAGGAAAAATATAACATAAATATAGGAAGGAAAGCACTTCTGAAAAATAGGAATTTGTTAACATCCTTATGTATATAATTATGATATGTAGGCTACCCTGCACAACAGGCATGCTGCGCAGGTAATATTGGCATGCCATGCAGGGGTACATGTGCAGCAGCCATGACTGAGCAGAGAAGGGGAAATGGATAGTGAGAGAGTGGTAGGATGACATTGAGAGACAAAGGGGTGAGGAGATGAAGAGACAGAGAGAAATTGGAGGAGGAGATGATAAGAGAGAGGGGGTAGGATGGGATGGTCAGAGAGAGGCAAAAGGAGGACTTGACTAGAAAGAGGGGGAGGGGGAGGAGGAGGAGGAGGAAATGGACAGAGAGAGACGAGGACAAAAGGAATGCAAAGATGAGGAATGCAATGATGAGGTGGTCAGAGAGAGAGGAGATGGGCACTGAGAGGTGAGAAGGAAGACATAGACAGAGAGGTGGTGGAGGGGGAGATGGACAGAGAGGTGTGGGTGGAGGCGATAGACAGACATGTGGTACAGGTATTAAATAGACCATGGATACATTTATCATGGTGACAATGGAATGGGAATGAAGAACACTGGACTGAAGTTACCCATAGAAGAAAGAGAAGACCAACTAAGCAACAGGAGATGACTGGCGCTGGACCATGAGACACAAGTCTACAAGCTGCAGAAAAGATGGCCTGGCTCTATTTAGGATGGCTTAAAGCTGAGACAACACCGGACGCAATAAAACAATTTCTCAATAAGAAAGGAATCAAAGAAAACGTGAAATGTGAAGAACCGGCAAACAACAATAATATGAAGTCTTTTAAAGTAGGCATCCCCTTTCACAACTTAGAGTTGGCAAATAAACCTGAATTCTGGCCAGCAGGAATCACCGTCAGACGTTTTCGTTTTCCCTTTTTTTTTTTTCAAGAAAACGGAGGGGTGCCTCTTCCATAAGACACAAGAATGCAGCCCAAAAGAATACAAAGAAGAAGGAGCAGTAGGAACATTAAAGATCCTCCTGTGGAATGTAGAAGGTTTAAAAAGTGCAACCAACACAGCTCCAACAGACTTTCTGCAGGGATATGACATAGCAGTCTTAACAGAAACATTCTTAATCAAAGACGGGCAACACCCAGAATTTTACTGTACTCATCTCCATGCAAAACAAGGTGACAGAGGAAGACCCAGTGGAGGAATAACTGTGCTCATAAAACCGGAATTAACGCCAATAACTACAACTATCAAACAAGAACATACACTCCTGACAGAAACAAAACACATTACAATAATATCAGCATACTTCCAACTGAAACAAAACATGCATTGATATAATAGATGAAATAGGCCACCTGATCACTCAGAGTAAACATAATAAACCACTAATTATTGCTGGAGACTTAAATTGCAGAATGGATGTACAAAATTACAAAGCAAAAGTAACAGTGGAAAAGTTGCAGTAAGAAGGCTTTATCCTGTTAAACAATCCCAACATACCTACATATATTTTCCACAACAGCAAAAGTAGAATAGACATTGCATTCATAAGGGGACCAATCAGGTAATATATCACCTCTCTGGACTGCAGAGCACACACCACTTTGGAAACATATCCCTCTGGAAATAAATATCCAAGGAGCATGGCAAAAAATGCAAGAAAAGGAGGAAGAAGCACTCTCGAAAACAATAGACGTCGGGAAAGTGGAAGCAGAATCTGATCATATAAAACAAATCAAAATGTTAATAGACAATTTGCGACTAGAGGAAGCAACAGAAGCGATAGGAGAACTCCTAAGACAAGCTGCCAACCTCAGATACGAAAGAAGAGCAAAAAAATGGTTCAACACAGAGTGTTACAGTCTAAGAAAAAATTTACTAGGAAGCCTACATCAACTAAAACAGTGTGTAGAGAACCCTATACTCCTCAGGAATTACACCAAAAAATGAAGCACCTATAAGAAAACTCTAAAGGAAAAGAAGAGATCATTCTGGGCAAAAGAAGGAAAGAAACTAGTGAGGAAGCCTCAAAAGACCCATATATTGTGCTACGCCCCAGAAAATGAGTGGAAACACATTACATAGACACGAAAACATGGGAGATGCTCTTTGACAACGTACTGAATAAAGAAGGACTAAGAGGGAGACCGGAGGGCAGAGAGGATACAATGCTGCAAACAACTGTGGATTGGATCCCACTGACCACAGAAGAGATCAAAGATGCCATTAACAGCACCAAGAGTAAAAAAGCTGCAGGCCCTGACAGACTTTATAGTGAATATCTGAAAGACACTGCCCAAATACTAACACCAATGTGGACAAAACTTTATAATAAGTGTATAGAAACAACCTCCATTCCAGAACAGTGGAGATAGCCAACCGTAAGAGTGCTTTATAAAGGGAAAGGAGACCCCAAGGCATAGCCCTAGAAAACTTACCTTTCAAAGTGTTCAGAAAAATAATAACAGAAAGAATAAAGCAAATAACCAACGAACACCTCCCCGAAAGCCAAATGGTATTCAGAAAGGGAAGATGAACTCTGACAACAATAGAACGCCTGCTAAAGAGTGTATGGGAAGCCCTTCAAGACAGAGAAAAGTTGTATGTAGTATTCATAGATTTTACAAAAGCCTTTGACTTTATAAACAGAAAATTAATGACCAAAAAGTAGAGGAAACCCTGGGAAAAAACAACATCTGGACACGAATTATAAGCGCAATACTGCAATGGAACGAAGTAAGAATATCAGACAAGCTCTCCCTATCAGAGCTGATATTCCAATCAAACGGAGTACTACAGGGAGACCCACTGAGTCCTCTGTTATTTATCCTTGCAGCAGAAGAAATTGGAAGAATACCCCAAAGGGAGGGTGTCGTCTCATATGCATATGCAGACGATATTGTAATAGGTGCAAAGAATATTGCAAAGTTACAAGAAGTGATAAACGATATGGAAGATTGGTTTATTGAACACGGCTTTGAAATAAATGTGGCGAAAACAGAAATGATGGTACTCAGAAATGGAGGAAGAACACCTGCGTCAGCTGAGATCTTCATACGAGAGAGAAAACTGAAGATTGTACCGGACTACAAGTACCTAGGGGTCACAATACAAACAACTGCAAAATGTTTCACAAAACATGTAACAGAGAAAGCAATGCAAGCAATAATGGCAATACATGAAATACAATACATCAGATCCCTTAGCCTAGAGACAGCAATGGCACTATTCAGAGCCAAAATCTTCCCAATACTGACGTATGGCATAGAAATTATTGGACCACATCTTACAGTGAACAACCTAACAACACTAGAAAGAGTGAAGGTGACCTATATAAAGAAAGCAATAGGAGTGTCCAAAACAACAAGATTGAGACTTGTATACCTGCTAGCGAGGGAACTCTGCCTCGTTGAAGAACTTCGGACAATCCTGATGCTACCCAATAGCAGCGCCTTCGAAAGTCTACTTAAAACATTGAAGGAAAAAAGGGAAGACATACCTCCAGAATTTTACAGCACAGGTGCCATGATTGACCAAACATGGATGAAGGAAAACTTCGAAATGAGACACGTGATCACCAGATTGGCAGTCCATGGTTTCCACCACCTTATTTGCAACAATACGTCATATCATGAACCAAACGAAATGTGTGAGTGTAAACTGTGTCACCAAATTTGCAAACGTTACCATATAGAGCTCTGTACCAAAAGGACACGAACAATAAGTGACTATGCAAATCACAATATATGAAATTTCTAATTTATCTTATTATTATCACTGTACATTGAATTTGTATGGCTATTTGGCTGCAATAAACTTATTATTATTACCATGGTGACAATACACCCCAATAGTTGATACTGCATAAGAAAAGTCCTTCCAGTTGGGAATGCATCAGACAGCTTTCAATTGGGAAGCACTATCAACTACAAAATCCATCAACATGGCACCAGCAACACTGAGGCATTTCTACAGAGACACTCAACAGTTCACCTCACCTGATTTCGTGAGGCAGTGACAATAGGATTATATCCAGGGCAGTAACAATAACATTCACTTATTTGTTCCAGATAGCATTTCTGTAAAAACAGCTATTCATGTTATACATATCACTGTACTGCCAGGTACAAGTGACAACAGTACAAACCATTAATGATGTGTCTTGAATATGTACAAGGATGAAGCCACAGGAAAGAGGCCAGTACATGAAACAGGATGTATGTATCTACATTTGTGTGTGTGTGTGTGTGTGTGTGTGTGTGTGTAACTAGCATCTCCTCCTAAATCACTGGATTGATTTCAGCCAAATTTGGTACAGATACTGCTTGCTATAAGAAAATCAGCACTATTGGTGTTAGTACCTCCTAGTTCATGTAGGAGCTCGTTTATGGACAAGAAAAGGTTTTTTTTCATCACCTGATGTATAGGCTGTGTTGTACAACAGGCATGTTGTGTGGTTAGTATACACATATCTTGCAGAGTCTGCACATGCAGATGGGCATGACTGAGCAGAGAGAGGGGAGAGAAGCTGTATGGTGAGAGTGGAAAAGAGGGGGAGTATCAGGTGGACAGAGGAAAGGGGAGGAAGAGACAGATAGACAGACAGAGAGAGGTATCAGATGTGATGTGGTGATGTGCAGAGCGTGCGAGAGGGGGGGGGGGGGTGTGGACAGTGAGAGAGGGGGAGGAGGAGATGGATGAAAGACCAGGCTAGAAGACGGCAAAAATTTGTGGCATTCAACTGTTTTCCTGCCATACGTACAGCTGAACGACATGTTTTGAGAGATGGTGCTCTGACCATCAAGTTGTAAAGACACAACTTGTGAGGTTAAAACACTGAAAAGTTTACCAACACAACTACAGAATTCATAAAATAAAACAGATAAACATAATTGGACTGTGGGCCTTCATCCTAATTTAAAATTGCTAACTTCTGTCAGTAACCTTCCCATCTCACACCACACATAACACCAGGCCACATCCTGCTGATCTGTTGTTGGCTCCAAGTGTATCGGTCTGATGATTCTGCAGAGGTCTGAGAGTTATTGTGTACTGACATGTCTGCAATATTATTTTATAAGCTTAGCTATTGGCTCAATCATAATGCTGTTTTATTGGTTGCCTACTTTTCCTCAGTCCTAAAAATTTGTAATTATGCATCTACTTAAAAATAATTCTAAAAAGCTGTTAAAAAATCTTATTCTGTTGTTTTTCACAGGCATGTTCAGAATATTATGATGTGTGAATGATGATCTCCAATTCTTCCAGTAGGCTGAGTTTCCTCTCTTTGTTTTGCATGAGCAAGATTTCCAAGTTATGTTCTGTTCGTGTAAGGGTGTGGCCTGTTTTATATACATAATTTGCAACAGCTGATATGTCATAGTTACTCAGTCTGAATGCATCTTTATATTCCTCATAACTGACCAAAAATGTTGTTCCTGAATATCCAATATACAATGTGGTTATAATTAAACTTTTGCTTCTTAAGAGAGCCACATGAAAAATGAGTGATTGTATGTCAATGACACTTGTGGAAACATTTTTAAGGACATGCAGAAGAGAAATGAAACACAATTTAATTTTCACATGAGCAAATGAGAAGTTAACATTTGTTAATTGCATACAATGTTTACGTTCCAAGTTACAAACATTGCCCAGTGTGATGCATCTGTGACAGCCTGGAATCACACTAAAGAGACAGTTTTACAACTGTTCACAGAAATTTTCAGGCAGCTGTTTTGACACAACTTGTCTACTGCTTAATGATTGCACACTGAGTCCAGCATTCTCAGCCCTGGCAACAGTAACTTCTTCAGCAATATGTGGTGCAGTTGGCTGTCAGCTCCTCTTAGAAACAGTCACCAAATTACCAGTTAATTGGAACTTCCAAATCATGTTCTTCAACCCTGTTGTGGAAAGAGGAGCTCTTGGTATTCCTTTAATGCATTGATACTCATGAAGAGTAGCAGCACTATTGCTGTTGTTTTGATAAAACAGCTTTATGAGTAAAGCCCTGCTAATCTTGTCCAGACCCGTATTAACTGTCTGCAGCTGTAATGCACACTGATGCTGGTGTTTCAACTGTATGTTGCCATACCAGTACTGGTGCCCAATGGCAAGCCATAACACTAAAACTACTAACAATGCAAACCCTGCAGCCCACAGTCTGAACATCATTCCTATAAAGTTGTACATGCATATGGTAAATAATTCTCCATCTACACTGGCTCAAGTAGTGAAAGTTTAATTATAATCACTCAGTACTTTAAATCACAAGATACACATTGAATTTTACAAATTCCTGATCTTTCAAGCTTGTTTATTTTTTTATCGAAATCATGTTTCAGGTTATATCTCACTAGATTATTTGTCTGGAATACTATTTTAACACTGTAAGGTTTAAAACTGTTCAATATTTTGTGCAAGACTGACCTATAATATGGCATAGTGAGCCTTTTATTTTTTTCTTCATTAAGTTTATTCTTTCCATTCATATGACATTTGTGCAGAAATTTATTAACAGTATCTAGATTATAACCACTGTTAACCATTATCTTCCATCTCCATATCCTCCCTGATCATTGGAATAATGACTGTCCTACGAACTAAACTACTGAAGGCAGTTTCTTTATAAGCATGTGGATGGTGTGAATCATTAGTACATAAAGAAGCACTGTTGATCTGTATGTAGGACTGAAATACAGTTGAATGCTACCAGTTATTACTGTAAAAACATAACAAGCTCTACTAACATCCTGAATTCATAATATTAAATTGGAGTTGGAAGAGATTGACAGACAGAGAGAGGGGAGTAGGAGATGCACATGGAGATATGGGGTAGATGGAGGTGAACAGATAGAGAGGGGGCAGGTGGAGATGGAAAGACAGAGATGGGGCAGTAAGAGGTAGATGGTAGGGAGATGGGCAGTGAGACAGGGATTGAAGAGATGAACAGACCCATATTAGGTGGACAATCTATACATATAACACAATGACAACACAGCTCAACAGTTGACACAGCATGCATAAACTCCTCATAGTTGAGTGCACTTCAGGCAGCTTTCAGCTAATGACTACAGTAACAAAATGATATCAATTGATGTAGCACCATCAACAATGAGATGTTTCCATACCACCGAAGCACAACATGAGATGTTTGTGACTTTCCCTTACTTGACCTCACGAGCCAGGCGTGCAAAGCAATGGTGCCCTGCAGACTGTATCGGTGCATACTCATTTCATGTTCCCACAACAATAGTATTATGTGTAAAGTAATAACAAATGGATAACTTTTGCTTATGTGTTCTGTCATAGCATTCCTGAAACAATACAAATGTTGTGTATTCCTCACGCCCGTGCACGTTGTACACATGACTGTACTCCCATGCACAAAGGACAACATACACAAAGCATTGGCCATCAACATAGCTCCAGTTACACTCAGATGTTGACACAGAGACATGCACACCTTTGTCTCATGTAACTGAAGGAGGACGGCATGAGTAGAAGCTGCACCACACCCACACCACCTCTCTGACATTACATCTGTTACTCTGCAACACAACTGCAGGAGTATGTACCAGGTAATGACATATGGCAGCCTTCTGCTTACTTTTGCAACTTATCATTTCTTCCATCTTTACAGATGCTGCTGCCACCAAAATGCATAAAAGAAATTTACAACAATTGGCCAAGTGTGTCCAAAGTCCAAGAAACATTACATACAATGCATTAAGTAACTCTACCTCACTCAAGGTAGATATACTTTCTGACTAGTGCAATGCCAATAGCCTGTCTATGAACATAAATAAAACACAGGAATTAAACATTTCTTATAACAATAGAATCACCTTAGAGACAGTTGCTGCAAAGTTTCTTGGCATTGTTTTGCAAAATAATTTAGGCTGGCAGGCACATGTGAATTACTTAACACCAAAAATTTCTAAAGGAATATTTATGCTCAGAAAATTACAGGCAACAGTAGATGACAACATTTTGCTTTCTGTGTATTATAGTTATATTCACCCTCATTTGACGTATGGGACAATTTTGTGGGGAAATAATTGCTACTCAAAATCCTTATTTACAGCCCAGAAAAAAGCTGTCAGACTGATATGTAAAGTACCACCTAGAACTCACTGTAGAGAATTATTTATTAAACTTAGTATTATGACCTTGCCATGTATATACATATTTCAATGTCTCTTGTACATTAAAAAGAACTTGTCTAGTTTTGATCTGAATTCTGATGTACGTAGTTATAACACATGACACTGTAATGATGTAAGAAAGGACTACTGCTCATATACCAAAACTCTGAACAGCTTCAACCACACATCTGTAAAGCTATTTAATAAACTACCAGAGTCAGTTAAGAGTCTGGAGGTGAAAAAATTTAAGATATTTGTAAGAACTTTATTAATTCAAAATTGTTTTTATACAATGGAAGATTTCTGTGAGCATAATTTCTAACATAGATTAATTATTTGTGTATTTATTGTCATTGTTGTTTGAACATTTATTGACGTTGCTTATACAAGCTTTACATCCCTGTAAATGTTTTGTTTTTGGGCAATAAAATCAATCAATCAATCAATCAACATGGACGCAGACAAGAGAGCACCCATGAAATGAGCACAAGAGTAGCAACATTGCATGCCACAGCTTCCACATGTGGAGTCTTAGAGATGGACGAACAGCATGATACCCACTTACATTATAAGAAACAGTACACTGTTGCATCAAGAGTCTCAGAGACGGCAGATCAGCATGAGACAAAATTACGAGACATGAAACAAAGAGCATCAACCTCTAGAAACTCAGAGCCATTACAATAACATGATGCATAACTACAAGCACTAATACAGTGAGAATCAACATGTAGAGACTGAGAAAGATTGCAATAGCATGAGGCTCAACTAAAAATGCAATGAGACAGCAAGCAGAAACATGCAGAGACTCAGAGACATTACAGCAGTGTGAGGCTCAACTACAAGCAATGGTAAAGAGAGTGTCAAAGTCTAGAGAGTCAGAAATATTACAACAGCATGACCCTCAACTACAAGCAGTGAAATAGAACATATCAACATATAGAGAATCAGCGCCATTACAACAGTGTGAGGTATGATTGCAAGCAATGGGAGACACAGTCAGATGATACGAAGTTCACTTTTATGCTTATTATTAGAAGGGTTTCACTACAACCCTACAGAGACTACTCAAGGAAAGTCTCTGTAACCATTGGAGAAATGGAAACATTGCATTGCTACATTTACGTCAGAGCCTCCTGGCATTTGTTGCAAGACCTGTGAAGCAAATCTCTGTCAACTGCAACCTACAACACAAAAGCTTCTCAACCACACATTAGGTGATATGTCCGAGTCGAAGCATTTCCTTCAGAACATTAGAACATATAATTCCGGTTTCCAAATGCCATCTTTAGGAGCCACTTCAGTTACTGATCAGCCCACATGTGCAACTACATTTACAGTACAGGACAGATTTATCGCAAGGCAGCTTTACTGCCATCGCCAGACCAACCACCAAAATTTCTTCAATTGTACTTCATGGGAGGTGAGGAAATGGAAATGGATGAGAGGTGTGTGTACATTTAAGGAACAAGATGTGAAATTGTGTTAACCTAATAAAGAAAGTTTCACCAATACAACAACATCATCAAGATGTTTACAAGAGTGTTTGAATATATGCCAAAAGATTAGTGTAAAGTAGTTTTACAGGCAAATTGATGGCCACCATGCAAACAAGAATGGTGCTTCAGTGCTCCACATGTACCTGAGATGCCAGTGCTTATCTCAAAAGACGTTTACAATCACCATGTCATTGTACTCTGTCAGAGAAATGCATTGGTACACATTGCAGAAACTCATTGATCACAAAATGATCTATAATGCCCAGTGCTTTTCCCTCATGGTGAGGATGACTACCACCTCAAAGTGATACATATGAGACCATCAAATGATGTCTGCTATGCTGTTTTATGCATTCTGACTCATGGTTTGAGATAGTGGTTAGAAGCCCATATCACACTGCAGATAACTGTTGCATCAGTATGAAGTTGATATGTACATAGAAATTGAGAGTGAGCATCTTATATACATTTGTCTCCATAAACATCAATTGAGGGTTGAAGAGTACATCTACCTCAGAGATGCTGTGACAAATGATGGGTATGTAGAAAACCTTGGTGCATAAGTGATACTATCATCTACATTTATAGGCAGTCCAAGGCGAATTCATGAACACACCAAGGAAATGATGGTATACATCAGGAGATATGGGAAACTGGATTTGTTCACATGCAATCTGAATTGGTCGGAGATTAAGAGCATGCTCACTATTGGTCAATTACCAACCAAGTGGCAAGCATTACTTCTGAGAGTTTTCTGGCAGAAGCAGTTGGAACTATTTAGCACAATAACAAAAGGCCATGTATTTGGAGTGCCACACTGTGGAATGTACATGATTGAGTAACAGAAGTGAGGATGGCCAATCTTTTATAATTTGCTGTTGTTTGTAAACAAAATAAAGTCCACACAAATCAATGCTGTAATATCCAATGAGTTGCCAGATCCCACACAAGATCCTGAACTTTTTGAGCAGGCAATAAACCACATGATCCAATGTCTATGTAGCAACATCAGAGCACAATCTCTGTGTATGAAGGAGAGAAAGTGTTCAAAGAAATTTCAAAAAACAATTACCGAGAGCACACAAACTGAATTGACAGTACCCAATGTACAAGTGTTGATGGCAGGATGATGGAGGGTTCACTTTAAAAATACGTATACATGGCTGCACAGAAATTGGAAATGACAAGAGGTAGATTGTGCCACAATCACCACTACTGACAAAAATATTTCACACACACATTAATATGGAGTACTGCAGCAGCATGAAATGAATTAAATATGAAAGCAGATATGTCAGCAAAGGTAGTGACTTAGTAGTTTTTGGTGTTTGCAATGAGCAACATCACATGACAAACTGGTATCCCTTCCACAGCACATAGTGAACCTTTTTATTACAATATTGATGGCATGTGGTTTATGTAATACAAACTTCCTGTGGAAGAAATGTAAGGAGACTATGACTGAGATATTACTTTCCACCCTCTGGAGGGAAAATGCAACATTGAACAATATGTTTGGCCCATTCCTCCATTTGTAAAATGATCGAAGAGTGTATTTCAGCAAAGAAAACACCCCCACTGTGGCCAATAATCCAACACACATGACCCTGAAACATTTTTTCACCTAAGCCAGCAACATTCATTTGCAAGAAGTTTGTTGTATCCTGCAATACCTAAGTATTCCATATGGGATAAATCCAGGAATGTATTCTGAAGAAGAAAATTTGGCCAACCTGTCCCTGGACATGATGCTCTCAAGAGTGACGCGTTGGGTAGAGTGTACACAGTTCACCACAGTAATGCACGATGTTACTTCCTGTGGATTCTTTTGCACTTCAAGGGACAATCTTCATGGAGCTTAAAATTGTAAGCAGGAAGGTTTGTCAAACATTTATAAAGGTCTGTCAAATACTGGCATTCCTGGAAGGAGACTAGTTTTGAGATGACATACTACATGACAAATTGGCCTCCCTTCCACAGCTCATAGTGAACCTTTTCCTTACAATATTGATGACATGTGGTTCATGTAAGCCAAACTTCCTGTGGGAGAAATATAAGGAGGCTATGAGTGAGAAATCACTTGCCACACTTTGGAGAGAGAATGCAGCATTGGACATTATGTTCAGTCTAGATGTTGTCATTATCAATGATTGTCACTGAAGACAAATGTGGAAGGAAGCATGATCAACAAAACATTACCTTGTCTTGGCCTGCCTGCACCAGTACCTGATTCACAAGAAGTACTTCACACTGATTATACACGGAAAATGAATTACAGTGTCAACAAATTGCATGCCTATGTAGTAAACTAGAAAGAAGTATATCAAATTATCATGGATTCTATATCACAACGGAAAGGAATCATTTTTCTTGATGTGGCCAGAGGCACAGGGGAAATCTATTTAGTACAGTAAATCTGACCAAATTCAGGGCTCAGAGAGACATTGTTCTCCTCATTTCTACCTACATCATTGCATTACTAAAGGGAGAGACACCTGACTATTCTACATTTGACTTGCCATTTGGTATAGCGATACATGAAAATAAATTTTCCAACATAAGTAGTACAAATGATTATGCATTGGTGCTCAAGTCATGTGAAATCATCTACATCTACATCTACATCCATACTCCGCAAGCCATCTGACGGTGTGTGGCGGAGGGTACCCTGAGTACCTCTATCGGTTCTCCCTTCTATTCCAGTCTCATATTGTTCGTGGAAAGAAGGATTGTCGGTATGCTTCTGTGTGGGCTCTAATCTCTCTGATTTTATCCTCATGGTCTCTTTGCGAGATATCATCTCCGTAACGCTTTCGCGATTACTAAATGTTCCTGTAACGAAGCGCGCTGCTCTCCGTTGGATCTTCTCTATCTCTTCTATCAACCCTATCTGGTACGGATCCCACACTGCTGAGCAGTATTCAAGCAGTGGGCAAACAAGTGTACTGTAACCTACTTCCTTTGTTTTCGGATTGCATTTCCTTAGGATTCTTCCAATGAATCTCAGTCTGGCATCTGCTTTACCGATGATCAACTTTGTATGATCATTCCATTTTAAATCACTCCTAATGCCTACTCCCAGATAATTTATGGTATTAACTGCTTCCAGTTGCTGACCTGCTATATTATAGCTAAATGATAAGGGATCTATCTTTCTATGTATTCGCAGCACATTACACTTGTCTACATTGAGATTCAATTGCCATTCCCTGCACCATGCGTCAATTCGCTGCAGATCTTTCTGCATTTCAGTACAATTTTCCATTGTTACAACCTCTCGGTACACCACAACATCATCTGCAAAAAGCTTCAGTGAACTTCCGATGTCATCCACAAGGTCATTTATGTATATTGTGAATAGCAACGGTCCTACGACACTCCCCTGCGGCACACCTGAAATCACTCTTACTTTGGAAGACTTCTCTCCATTGAGAATGACATGCTGCGTTTTCATTTGGGATGAGTGCACTATGAAGAAAGCTATTGAGACAATGGATGTAACTGTCAGAGGTAACAACTGTGTGATGGTAGGAACTGTGGTACTCCTATGTGGAGACTTTCACTGAATTCTGCTAGTCATCACAAAGTCTGCCCCTGATGATGCAGTGTACACATGTGTGTGAAATTCGTTTCTGTGGAGACAAGTATGAAAAGTAATGTGGAACAACAGATGAGAGTACATCTGAGGGACAACACCAAATAGTTTTTCTCCAAAAATCTACTAGCAATTTGAGAAGGAAGAGTACCCATCAGCTCTTTCACCAGTATGCAACTGATATCCAATTTCTCCACTTTGGTATCTTCCATTGCAGAACGTTTAATGTAACAGTATAGGCCATCTCTGAACAAAATGTGTGCTACCTGTGTGGTCCAGAATAACCGATTTTAATGTGCAGTGTGTACATGAAGTTGATAACTGTAGTGAGTACATATTTTAACAGTGCTTTGAGATCAGTTCAAGTTTGTTTGTGTGATTATGATGATCTGTAATTAAAATGTTGTGAGATATAATTTTTATCAAAAGTTCAGTCAATGAACCAAACAAATACTGAACATACACTTATCAAATTCATGTGGTAAAACCTATTTGTTATTACCATTCAGTTTAATGAAAAGACCCAGGAAAAATCTTAGTAATAAAATCCATTCTGTAATGAAAACTTTATTTAGTTTTGTAAAACATTTATTCTTGTAGAACTACATTTTCTGTTTTTTGGCAATGTAAACTATATTGTTTCAACTTGTTTACTTGTTATTGTTTACTATTCTGGAATCTTAGTAATGTTTTGCACATCTAATTAGTTGAACTTATCAAAATAACTGTTCAACACTTTCAATAATCATGTTTCAAGTGTTAGAACCTAGATAAGCTTCTACTCCAACAGTCAAACAAGGGCACTGTTGGTCATGATTTTGTAAGACTCAGTTGTGTGTGATGTAATCTTGGGATGCAACAACAGTGTTATAAAACAGATTTGTATGTTTTGGCTAGATTATTTAAAAAAAGATTAGCTATGGCATAAACTGTCTGACTGTACTGGAAATCCAGGACCTAATTTTCAGATGGAGCATTCTGCAGCAAACAGGTACACCCCAAATCTTCAACATCAAGGAAAAAAGCTAAGTACTAACATTCATGGCCCAACAAGGTCATTACATTATAAGCTCATAGATGGCATCTCCAAAGATATTTCAGATAACTTTCACACTGTGGAGTGGTTGTGAGAGAGGGGCATTCCTACATCAATAAATGATACCATCAATGAAATAAACCACAAAGTACTAGTCCTGTTACAAGGTGCAATTACTGACTACTGTTGATACTGAGACAGGTGCTGATGAGTCCATCCAGTTCCCAGTGGAGTGCCTAAACTCACTTGATTCTGCTGGCCTGCTGCTGCATTCCTTTCACTCAGAGTGGGAGCACAAATTTCTTCACTTCAAAATCTTAATGCACTGAAACTTTGGCACAGAACATGTCAGTGTGTTACAAAGGTGCTGGCCAATGTGACTGAGTCTGCCATTTTAACAGGGAGGGGAGAGGGGGAAACAGTGTTCATCCATGAATACTAATAACTGCAGTGGGCCTCCCTTTTACCTTCTGGATACTGTCATTTCCCATGTGACTTGCCTTTTGGTTACAAGAAATAAGACACAGGGGCAATCTGGAGTGGAACTGTCATAGCTGTGTTTCTCCCATAGACATCTGTATGTTGCTTGCTCAATGGTGGATTCACCCCCAGAATTTCTATGTCCTCATGCCTGGAGATGTAATGAAGAACATTGTATACAATCAGATCTTAAGTTAAATAAGTATTACAGTCAATTATCTCTATTTCATACTACTTTCCTTGATGTGAATGATCTATCTACAGATGTGCTCTTCTATTTGCAAAATTATCTCTGTGATTACTTCTTAATTTTTGTGCTGCAGCTTCATTTATGGGGCACTGACACGTCTTTGATGTGGCACTGCATAGACTGTTCACAATACTTGACAGCCACTTAACAGATTGGCTTAAATAAACACTCCACATCTTCTGCACAGAGCGGTGGGGGGAGGAAGATATGTATATATAAAGGGTGGAGGAAGACATGTGCAATATATGTGTTGACCACATACACAGCAAAGATGCAAGTTAAAGGCTACTGTAATACAAATTTAAGTGTTAGGCAGCCTTTTTCTGAAGGTATTTGTGTGACACATAGCCTTGCATGGAAATGAAAATGGATAACAGATAATTCTAACAGATAATTCAGACAAGAGGAGAAAAGAAGCTTTTGAAATGTGGTGTTGTAGCTTAATGTAGAACATTAGTTGGAAAGATAGAATAACTGTTGAGGAGGTACTGGAAAAAATAGTAGGTCACATTCTGAGGTATTCAGGGATACTGGAAGAAAGTGTTGGGGTAAATATTATAGAAAGAGACCAGGCTTAAACACAGTAAGCAGTGTCAAATAAATTTAGGTTGTGGTAGTTATGCAGAGATGAAGAAACTTGCACAGGACAGATTAGCGTGATGAGCTGTATCAAACCAGTCTTTGGACTGAAGAAAACAACAACAACATAAACAATAACTGAATTTTAAAATGTTCATTGGTGGTCTTCATAACCCTTCTACAAGAAACACATATCTGTGGCTCAATAACTGTATGTCTAAATCCCTACCACCATACTACATGAAAAATTTCCTCTCTTATGATAAAGTACAGTTAATTTCATACACCAGACATGACAGTGAGTTGACAAAGAGGCTGCATCATGAGACATCTGATAAGACTGACAGCAGCCTACAAATTCTTTGGCAGCAGCTTCTGCTATTAGTCTACCAACATGGGACAGCTTGACATTGCAAGAAATAATAATTATTTTTATGATAACAAATGAGTTTAGCCACAGACAAGCAGAAGGCTGGTGATGATCAAAAGCCAACAATCAGACAATGCAACAGCAGTTACAAGAGGTTTTCTTATTTCTTGCATCACAGAATTTAATTTTGCCCAGTTAAAGAAAGAGAAATAACCAAACTTTAAATATTATTCTACTTCAATAAGACGTGATCTCACTATTGTAAAAGTCTTTGCTTTTGGAGATGAATGCTGAACCACTCAGCTAATGTTGTTGTTGTTGTTGTTATTGTTGGTTTTGAGGTCTTCAGTCCAAAGAGTGCCTTCATGCAGCTCTTCATGTTATTCTATCTTGTGCTACCCTCATCAGTCTCTGGAAACTACTGCAACCTACATCCTTGCTTACTGTTAGTTAGTTTGTTCATTAGTTAGTTAGTTACATGTTCCATGGATCATTTTGCATGACAGATCATAATGATGTGGAATAAGTAATTTTACCTTCATATTGCAAATTAATTTGTATATACAGGGTGATTTTTCCCACTATGTACAAACTCTAGGGACTGATCAATGAGATGATATGGAACAAAAAAAGATCTAATGAACTTTATCTGGAAATACATGGTTCCCACACTAGAGACCATTTATTCAATCATACATTGTTACAGAGACTGTGATCTAATATATGCTATGCTGTGCAGCCAGTTACAATATGCACAGTTTCCTCCTAGAAGGGCATACTCTTCCTCATACATTAGGTCCTAGTGCCCTCTCCTGCCACAGTAATTGGTAACGTTATGTCCAAGTCATTTATCTTGCTTACTCACCTCACAATGGATGTGACACAGCATTGTACACAATGGTTCTGTATATGAATTGAGAGCTTGCGGATATGGTGTTTACTTATGCAAAGGAAAATCAGAACGGGCAGTGGGCACCATGGTTGTATCAGGAGACCTATCCCCGCCAACAACAACCATAGCATTCAGTGTTTGCAATAGTGCTTTGCCATTTGTCTGAGACAGGGTCATTTTACAAAGCAGAAAATCATGAAGGATGTACTCAAAATGTTTGGACACCAGACTTGGAGGAAAACATGGTTAACCCTGTGGAAGGTGACCAAAGTGTCAGTACCAGGCAGTTGGCTGTCAGTCAGTACACGGTAAGGCAGATGACTGTGTGGAACATTCTCCATGACAATTACTACTACCCTTATCACTTACAGCTTGTGCAGGGCTTACTAGTGACACAATTTCTACATCAGGAGTGGTTTTGTCACTGGTTTCTTCACCAGCCAACCATGATTCCAGGAATTGTGTCATCAATCCTATTCAACTTGAGGCCACCTTTTACTTTCATATTAGTCATATGTGGGATAGTATGCAGAACCCCCATGGTATGGTGACAGTGCATCATCAGCATTGGTGCAGCCAGAATATGTGGGCCAAGATAATTGGCAACAATATTTTGGGACCAGTCTTTCTTCCACATCACTGGAAGTATCAGCATTTCCTGTGGATGACTTTGTTTCTCCTGCTGGAAGTGCCATTGGCAATTTGAAGGGTTATGTGGCTGCTGTATGATGGTGCTCCAGCTCACTTCACCATTAACATCTGGACACATCTCAATCATGTCTTCCCTGGTCAATGTTTCAGATGAAGGGATCCAGTTGCATGGCTCATTCACCAGATCTCAACCCATGCAATTTCTGGTTATGGGGCTATCTCAAAAGTTTTGTGTATGCAGAGACCATTCCAGATATGGAGACACTGGAGCAGTGTATTCATGCTGTGTTTGACACTGTTCAAATGCAACCTGACTGATGTGAGACAGAACATACTGCGTCATGTACACACTTGGACTGAGGCACATGGAAATCATTTTCAACAAATACTGCAACTGTGGCTGCATGTTATAGTGTATATTAGACTGCAGTCTCTGAAACAATGCATGATGGAATAAATAGTCTCCAATGTGGAAACCATGCATTCCTGGACATACGTTCATTAGATTTTTTTATTCCATATTCTCCCATCGATCGATTCCTAGTTCGTACACAGTGAAAAAATCACCCTGTATTTTTACATTCTGAACATTTATAAGTTATTCATCTTTGGTCTCCCTCTGTGACTTTGACTGCCCACACTTCTCTCCAGTACTAAATTGATGATTCCTTGATGGATCAGAATGTGTCCTGTCAACTGATCTCTTCTTTAGTCAAGTTGTGCTGCAAATTACTGTTCTCCCCAATTCTATTTAGCTCATTTTCATTAGTTATGTGATGTCCCATCTAATCTTCAACATTCATATGTAGCGCAACAGCTCAAAAGCTTCTACTCCCTTCTTTACTGAACTGCTTATTCTCCAAGTTTCACTTCCATACATAGCTCCTCTTCAGACAAATACCTCCAGAAAAGATTTTCTAACACTTAAATTTATATTTTATGTTACCGTATTCACTTCTTCAGAAGCATTTTTCTTGCCATTGCAACAGTCTACATTTTATATTCTCTCCACTTGAGCCACCATCAGTTATTTTATTGCCCAAATAGCAAAATTCACCTACTACTTTAAATGTCTCATTTCTTAATACAATTCCCACAGTGTCACATGATTTAATTTGACAACATTCCATCACCATTGATTTTCTTTTGTTGATGTTCATCTTATGTCCTCCTTTCAAGACACTTTCCATTCCATTCAACTGCTCTTCCAAGTCATTTGTTGTCTCTGACAGAATTACAATGTCATCAGCAGATGTCAAAGCTTTTATTTCTTTCTGCAGAACTTTCCTTTACTGTTTACTAATGCACAGATTGAATAACAGCAGGGATCAATTACAGCCCTGTATCACTCCCTTATCAACCACTGTTTCCCTTTCATGCACCTCAGCTGTCATAGCTGCTGTCTGGTTTCTATACAAGTTGTAAATAGCGTTATGCTCCCTGTATTTTACCCCTGCTACCTTCAGTCCTTCAAAGACTGTATTCTCTTCAACATTGTCAAAACCTTTCTCTAATTCTACAAATCCTATAAACATATTTTTGCCTTTCCCTAATCTATTTTTTGAGGTAAGGGTCAGTATCGTCTTGAATTTTCCTACATTTCCCCAGAGTGCAGCTAATAAGATATTATTATTGGAAAGTGCCTCAGTGATACAGATAGCCATACCGTAGGTGCAACCACAACGGAGGAGTATCTGTTGAGAGGCCAGACAAACGTGTGGTTCCTGAAGAGGGGCAGCAGCCTTTTCAGTAGTTGCAGGCAACAATCTGGATGACTGACTGATCTTGCCTTGTAACACTAACCAAAACAGCCTTGCTGTGCTGGTACTGCGAACGGCTGAAAGCAAGGAGAAACTACGACCGTAATTTTTCCGAGGGCATGCAGCTTTACTGTTTGGTTAAATGATGAAGGCGTCCTCTTGGGTAAAATATTCCGGAGGTAAAATAGTCCCCCATTCGGATCTCCGTGCAGAGACTACTCAGGAGGACGTCGTTATCAGGAGAAAGAAAACTGGCGTTCTACGGATCGGAGCGTGGAATGTCAGATCCCTTAATCGGGCAGGTAGGTTAGAAAATTTAAAAAGGGAACTGGATAGGTTAAAGTTAGATATAGTGGGAATTAGTGAAGATCGGTGGCAGGAGGAACAAGACTTTTGGTCAGGCGAATACAGGGTTATAAATACAAAATCAAACAGGGGTAATGCAGGAGTAGGTTTAATAATGAATAAAAAAAAAATAGGAGTGCAGATAAGCTACTACAAACAGCATAGTGAATGCATTATCGTGGCCAAGATAGACACGAAGCCCATGCCTACCACAGTAGTACAAGTTTATATGACAACTAGCTCTGCAGATGGCAAGGAAATTGAAGAAATGTATGATGAAATAAAAGAAATTATTCAGATAGTGAAGCGAGACGAAAATTTAATAGTCATGGGTGACTGGAATTCGGTAGAAGGAAAAGGGAGGTGAATATGGATTGGGGGGAAGAAATGAAAGAGGAAGCCGTCTGGTAGAATTTTGCACAGAGCACAACTTAATCATAACTAACACTTGGTTCAAGAATCGTAAAAGAAGGTTGTATACATGGAAGAAGCCTGGAGATACTGACAGGTTTCAGATAGATTATATAATGGTAAGACAGAGATTTAGGAACCAGGTTTTAAATTGTAAGACATTTCCAGGGGCAGATGTGGACTCTGACCACAATCTATTGCTTATGAACTGTAGATTAAAACTGAAGAAACTGAAAAAAATGTGCGAATTTAAGGAGATGGGACCTGGATAAACTGACTAAACCAGAGGTTGTACAGAGTTTCAAAGAGAGCATAAGGGAACAATTGACAGGAATGGGGGAAAGAAATACAGTAGAAGAAGAACGGGTAGCTTTGAGGGATGAAGTAGTAAAGGCAGCAGAGGGTGAAGTAGGTAAAAAGACGAGGGCTGCTAGAATTCCTGGGGTAACAGAAGAGATAACGAATTTAATTGATGAAAGGAGAAAATATAAAAATGCAGTAAATGAAGCAGGCAAAAAAGAATACAAACATCTCAAAAATGAGATCGACAGGAAGTGCAAAATGCCTAAGCAGGGATGGCTAGAGGACAAATGTAAGGATGTAGAGGCTTATCTCACTAGGTGTAAGATAGATACTGCCTACAGGAAAATTAAAGATACCTTTGGAGAAAAGAGAACCACTTGTATGAATATCAAGAGCTCAGATGGAAACCCAGTTCTAAGCAAAGAAGGGAAAGAAGAAAGGTGGAAGGAGTATATAGAGGGTCTATATAAGGGTGATGTGCTTGAGGACAATATTATCGAAATGGAAGAGGATGTAGATGAAGATGAAATGGGAGATATGATACTGCGTGAAGAGTTTGACAGAGCACTGAAAGACCTGAGTCGAAACAAGGCCCCAGGAGTAGACAATATTCCATTAGAACTACTGACAGCCTTGGGAGAGCCAGTCCTGACAAAACTCTACCATTTGGTGAGAAAGATATATGAGACAGGCGAAATACCCTCAGACTTCAAGAAGAATATAATAATTTCAATCCCAAAGAAAGCAGGTGTTGACAGATGTGAAAATTATCGAACTATCAGTTTAATAAATCACGGCTGCAAAATACTAACGCGAATTCTTTAGAGATGAATGGAAAAACTAGTAGAAGCCAACCTTGGGGAAGATCAGTTTGGATTACGTAGAAATACTGGAACATATGAGGCAATACTGACCCTACAACTTATCTTAGAAGCTAGATTAAGGAAAGGCAAACCTACGTTTCTAGCATTTGTAGACTTAGAGAAAGCTTTTGACAATGTTGACTGGAATACTCTATTTCAAATTCTGATGGTGGCAGGGGTAAAATACAGGGAGTGAAAGGCTATTTACAATTTGTACAGAAACCAGATGGCGGTTATAAGAGTCGAGGGACATGAAAGAGAAGTAGTGGTTGGGAAGGGAGTGAGACAGGGTTGTAGCCTCTCCCCGATGTTATTCAATCTGCATGTTGAGCAAGCAGTGAAGGAAACAAAAGAAAAATTCGGAGTAGGTATTAAAATCCATGGAGAAGAAATAAAAACTTTAAGGTTTGCCGATGACATTGTAATTCGGAGACAGCAAAGGATTTAGAAGAGCAGTTGAACGGAATGTATAGAGTCTTGATAGGAGGATATAAGATGAACATCAACAAAAGCAAAACGAGGATAATGGAATGTAGTCGAATTAAGTCAGGTGATGCTGAGGGAATTAGATTAGGAAATGAGACACTTAAAGTAGTAAAGGAGTTTTGCTATTTGGGGAGCAAAATAACTGATGATGATTGGAGTAGAGAGGATATAAAATGTAGACTGGCAATGGAAATGAAAGCGTTTCTGAAGAAGAGAAATTTGTTAACATCGAGTATAGATTTAAGTGTCAGGAATTTGTTTCTGAAAGTATTTGTATGGAGTGTAGCCATGTATGGAAGTGAAACATGGACGATAAATAGTTAGGACAAGAAGAGAATAGAAGCTTTTGAAATGTGGTGCTACAGAAGAATGCTAAAGATTAGATGGGTAGATCACATAACTAATGAGGAGATATTGAATAGGAGTGGAGAGAAGAGAAATTTGTGGCCCAACTTGACTAGAAGAAGGGATCGGTTGGTAGGACATGTTCTGAGGCATCAAGGGATCACCAATTTAGTATTGGAGGGCAGCGTGGAGGGTAAAAATCGTACAGGGAGACCAAGAGATGAATACACTAAGCAGATTCAGAAGGATGTAGGTTGCAGTAGTTACTGGGAGATGAAGAAGCTTGCACAGGATAGAGTAGCATGGAGAGCTGCATCAAATCAGTCTCAGGACTGAAGACCACAACAACAATATTGGAAAGTATTCTCACACTGTTCTAATAGCAGTTAACATAAGAAGCTCATTAGATGACAAATAAATGCAGTTGTAAGAAATGACTGTAGTGATCTCCTGGAGCCAAAAAATTAACTCTTGAGTGGGCACCCCATTTTTCATAACACCTGTTGGTGGATGGCATACTTTGTACACAAGTAAAAAATAGCTGTCTTTATTTTACCAAAGTAAACATGTATGAGCGAAATTGCAATTTAACTTTACATTAATTAAACAATGATAAAATAGACTTATATTATACAAACTGAATAATTGTTTAATTAAACAATGATAAAGTACACTTCCATTATATCAATCTGTTGCTGCAGCTGACTTTACATTACTCTAGCTCAACACTTTTCTTAAGCATACACACTGCAGAATAACACTGCAATATGAAATGATGTGTGATTTCTATATTGACACAGTATAAATTATCACAGATTTCTTTGGATCTGCACATTTGATTGTCTTGCACTTTTTCAAGGACTGTGTGATACTTCCGTATGTGCATTGTTTTCACATGTCCTCCACAAACAAAGCTATGGCATGAGTCACTCCATATGGTACTAGATGTGTTTTTTGCTTCTCCATATGTTACACACTATGTTCTTTTCCCAGTGGCAGGCTCCTCAGTTCTTTCAATCCATGGTTCTTTGTATTCCGCGAAGGAAGCCGCTATGTCAGCAGTGCACTAGATGAGCCTTCATAAGAGAAACTTCTGATTGTTTCACAAAAACAATGGTCATCTGTTTTGAATTTACTTTTGTATGAAAAATGCATTGATCAGTGATTCCTACTGTTTCTATTAGAACACAGAATACAACAAATAGCCATCTTCGTATCACCCATGTGAGCGAATACACACCTGCCAGTTGATTGGCTGTGATGACTCCTCCCTTTGTTACATTGTAATCCAAAACTATCTCTGGCTTACCTGTACATATAGTTGAAAGGAGTAAAACAGCAATTTATTATTTTTTAAATTCAAAACTAACATCATGTCAGAGATATAAAGTAGAGTGAAATGGACAACCCTACCTTTCTCAGGCAAAATTCTTGTGGGTTCTCACTTTCGTTTGTTCTCAATGTATCTATGTATGTTAGCCACTTCTGCAACAAGAAGATGACTGAGAAATAGCTGGTGTATCAGCTATCCATTGTAAAATTTCCTGGAGCCTTTAGTGTGAATAGCAAGCCTTCCTACAACATCACAGGGAGAACCGGAAGTATCATATGGTCCTATAAGTTGTTTCCCACAATACACATCAATATTACATGTGAAAAATATTTTAGCATCTGATAAAACAAAAATCTTCAGCCTGTATTTTCTCAGTTTGATCAGGACTTACTGATCGAAAGAACAGTGACCCCAGAAAGCTTGCAACTTTTCATCTACTGTCACAAAGTTTTACCTACACTGTAACTGTTCTTGCAGTTCACCTCAAAGTCATCTAATATTTGTGTAATTGCAGCAAGTTTCTGTTGTACTTATTTATTGTCTTGTGCTCTTGTCATCAAAATGTATACAATTTATTAAAAGGAACAGAAATCTTCTGGAACTTGTCACAGCTCTTGTATTCTCCAGACAAGTGCCATTTGTTAACCACAGTTCAATGACATTAGTGTGGTTTGCTTTCTTGGTCCTGAAGACATACAGCTGTACAAATAATGCCATTATTTCAAACCTTGTAGTTTCCTTAGCGTCCCTTTCTTTGGAATATTTTACACTTTTTTTTTTAGACTGGATAAATAAGTTCATGTATCTTACTATTTCATCAGTCATTTCCAAGCTATGTATTGTCCATAAATCTCTGTTTCACTTGTGATCCCTCTGAGAACATGTTTAGGCCCAGGAAATATTTTACAATAGTCTTTCTTTTGGTTTTGGTGATCATATTAGCACATATTTTATTCCATTTACATGTTTTACCCTCCCAGTAAAAATATCATCAGGGGGAGTGACTGTTCACAGTCATCATGTGACTCGTGTTTTTGTTCAGAATATGAATTGTGGTCACTTTGTGTGATAAGTTCCTCTTCTTCCTCAGAGTTGGTGTCATTTTAATTGCCTGGTATAGTGTTGAAGCCTGGATCCTCATTGAGTAGCCACTCAAGCTCATTGTCGGTCAGCTTTGATCTGATCCTGCACAGAATCACAAGAACCCACTTGCTACTTGTTATATTTTGCTGCACATAAAAGATAATGAAAAAAATTAAAGGAAATGTTACATATTTGACTAGGCACATGGCATGGTTTGAAAACCAACAAGTAAACTCACCCTAAGGATACACTTTGATTTTGACTGGATTTGAATTTATTGAAATGTAGAGCAAATAAGAAACACATTTTTTTATATGTGTCCATATAACTGCTAAGGGGGCAAATTGCACCTTTGAAAAAACTGAGTTAAATATTTCTGAATAAATGCTGCTGAAATGATAAGAGATATAAGAAAACTTCAAATGAAAGTTCTATAGTTTTTAGTGTATATTAAACAGTGCACCCAAATTTGTTGAAAAAGTCGTTTTTTCGAAATATCCCTTATTTTATTTTTCATTTTGACATTTGACTAATAGCAAAATGTTTTGCATTGTCAATACTAAATTCAGTCATATAAGGTGAAGTGGTATTCCAAAGATGTACTTGTCAGGAAAAAGCTGGAGATATCTCTATATTACTTTACATGCCTCCGATATGCATCTGTTTCAATGCCAATTGTCATGTTGAGCTGTTTAATATGTCTTTCCCAGATAAATACATTCATACTGTGTATTCCATATATTTTTTCAATTTAAAGAAATATAAAAATAATATCCTTTGTTGTATTTGTATTTTCTTTTTACGTTTGGTGCACTGTTCTTGTTTTCAAGTTGTAACCGTCTCAGATTTAATTATGTTATATTTGAAATTGTTTATGCATTATTGTTGTAACATTATTGTAAACCTGTACAATAATGAGGAAGCACAGAATTTTTTACATCAATGCATACATTTTGATTTTGCCCACCAAGCACATTGGACAACTGTAATTTAATGACAGGAGCAGGAAGGAAGAGATAACTCTCCCTCTCTTTCCCTGAGCTGACCAATATCACCTAAACAAATGGACAGCATAATGGGAAAAAGTGGTGTGAGGGAAACACTTTGTGCCAGGACACCAATTTCACATCACTGATTGTGATGCCGACATGCCAAATGTTGGAATGCAGCCTACTTTTTCTCTCGGCCCACATTTTCAAGACCTAGATTATTTAATTGTTCAGACACACACACACACACACACACACACACACACACACACACACACACACACACACACACATATTATAGATAAAGGGAAAATGTCAATGAACTTAATACAAGGGGGTTGTTTGTGTTGTTGCCCCACATGATAATTAGACAAAATATTTGTCAGGATTTGTAAGCGGTGGGTCCTTGAGGTACAGCAATATGCGAACACAAGAAGTAAGTTTAAACAGTTTTATTCACAAAGTCTGATCATAAAACACACACGCTACACACACCCATCATCACTGTGTCTGACATCCTAACAGTGGCTAATTACGGTCATATCGGAAGGTTCCATGGTGAACTAAGAAAAAAGACATATGTGTGCCTGAGGCTACCCTAGTTAAAATGGTGCACTGTGGACAGCAGCCAATCGCTTACTCCCTGCATTGCACTGTGGCCGGACGCACGTGTACTGACCAAGCAAATTGTCAGCATACCAGATAGGTCGGCTGGCGAGTGCGTGTTACGTACCATACGGCTGTGTGCAACTCGTAGACCCTTACATCACTCTCCCCAGAGAAAAAGAGCAACAATAGGTGGCTCAAAATGACCTCCTGGGTGTTATGAATCTATTTCTCCATTTGTGGCATCAGAAGGCATTGCAACATGTATTTAATTTGCAGACACAGTAATGTTCGGTACAGAGAAGCATGCCTTCAGGATGACAATTTCATACATGACAAATGCTGTTGACAAAAGACAAATTAATAAAAGCAATAAAAACACAATACTGACCCTCAAGTATGCATTAACATTACTGGATGAATCAAAGGACTTAATTCTATTTGCTGCTTCAATGAAATTTAACTCATTATTGGAAGAAATCAAATTTTCATGGATATCCTTAATTAAATTTTTGTCTACAGAAAAACTTGATCAGGAATGCTTTCCAAATGTTAATGTGTATGAATCATTGTAATAAACAGATAACATTCTCATTAATGGCAAATGTCCTACTGCATGAAATGTAATTGGCAATACACTAGGCATATCAAACAGTTCACATGATAAATCACAATGTGTGGCATTCAAGATTAATCCATTATTATTCAATTTGAGTGTAAAGGGTAGCTCAGGTGTATCATAAGTTTTACATGTAAATGTGACATCAGGGGTGGAGTTAAATGAGAAAATTATACCTTCAGAACATTGTTTAAGAAATGGATGATAAAGATGCATTAAAATTCTAGGGCAATCATCACTTGGGGGTTGAGTCACACACAGTTCTTTCTCACAGCTGTACACTCTACTATCTGAGAGTACTGCTGATTCAGGGCAAATTAACTTATGACTACATTTACACATATGCAAATAATTTTCATTTAGGGTCACAAAATATCTTTGATCCTTGCTGATTAGTAGATAATCATTCAGTTTGTACTTTACATGAATACCTGCCTGTCTCCATTTCACAGGGTAAGAATAAATCTTATACATTTCAAAATTGTACTTTGATCTAGCAGCAATGGGTGTAGAAACATTAACAGTTAATTCATCTTCAATCATTAAAGAGTGTGTGGTGGTTAACTTATAGTAATCGTACAAATTGTAAGAGCTAATAGTAAATCGTAGAATAGGTTGCATCTAGCTTTCACTCTATTGATAGTAGGATCTCTAAAAATTGTTCTGGATGTAGTAGTACACTGCTCAAACAATCATTTGAACTACTTTCTAAGGCTATTCTTAAGTTAAGGGCATCAATACTAGCATTTGATAAACTATCAGTAATCCTTAACAAAAGAGTGTTTAAATCTAAGTGTGCACTCACAGCATTTAATCCTTAGAATAGTTCTTTGAATTTGGTTTTGTTTCATTATGAATTACGTGGAAATGCTTTACAATCTGTTCAATGAAAACTGTGTGGTTAGTAATGGTTCTTTGCATATTCTTGAATATGATAATTTCATTAGAGAGGTTAGTTGAATCTGTAGTGGACTGTTGTTCAAGAGCTAATATTTTGCCTTTAACTTCCAGTAGCTCTCGACTAGTTAAAGTACCAAATACAGTATGAAGGATACTCCCTCCAAAATCAAACCAGGCACGTTTATGCCTAATTAAAGTTTTGTGTGGCAAAAGCTTTAAAAACAGGAAATCTCTTGTTCATAATTAGCAAATGTAGACTCTACCTGCATTTTGGCTGTGATCCAGTTGTTATACCAAGATGTACGCATTTCCAAAATTGTATCATTACCCTTAACAAAACAAATTAGATCAATTTGCTTCTTTACAGAATTGAACTGTTGCTGGATTTCACTCAGATTGTACTTGAGGACAAGTTTTGCATTACTTGTTGAAACTACCATGTCTGATCGTGGTTCAAACAAAACACCTGTACTATGTGGTACTATTACTACAGCATTAGTAGAATATGCTATCACAGCAAACATTAGAATAAAAGAGAACATGGTTAATTAGTTCTAAATACTAGAGTTAACAATGAACATAAAATAAATGAGTTTCTTGTGGTAACCTGTGGAATAAAAGGTTTAGTTTCACTTGTGCACTCATGTAATAGCTTCAATACTAAATTTTCACAAAACATTCACATAAGCACATGGCTGAAATAAACACATGCATCGCACTCTCAGACACTACACACATTTATGCAGATTGTAGGGGTGTCTGGAACAGGATCGCTTGGAATGTGGTGATGCCTCAGCCTCTAAGTCTGGACTGTGACCTCTTGATTCTCACTTCCTGGGTTTGAGAACAGCACATCTGCCTCTCAGTCAGTCCTTGTCATCTTGCGATACTACAGCAAATCTACCCATAAATGGCTTTACATGATTGACATGAACGACAATCAAACAAAAGGGCAGTTGGAGCTTAAGAGTGACTGGCGACAACACCTCAAAGATTAGATATGGTCCTTTTCAAAACTTCTTAAACTTTTTGACTTGACTCTTCTTTAATACCACATTGCTCAGATGCACAAGATCTCCAACTCCATACTGTGGCGCTGCTGCTTGGCGGTCGTGTTGTCTTGCTTGCTGAAGAAAGGATTGATGATTCCACTGTTTCACTCCCCTCCATGCTTCCTTTAGCTTGCATGCTAGATCCCTTATGTGTTCATTGCTGATTCCAGCAGTCAATTGTGCAAAGTCCAAGTGAATGGATTCTTCTTCTGTAGATGATCTCGTATGGACTTAGACCAGTTGAGCTGTACATTTTGGCATTGTAACAACTTACCAAGTATGGTAAACAGATATCCTGAGTGTTGTGTTTGCTGCTTACATAATGACTAAACATTTTAATAATTGTTCTGTGGACTCGCTCGACTATTCCATTTCCTTCAGGGTGTGCTGATGTAGTCCTTAAGTGAGTTATTTGCATGGGATTACAAGTCTGTTTAAGCAATTCACTCATAAAATCCGTTTCTTGATCATTAATTATACTTAATTGTGATCCAAACTTAAGAATCCAAGAATCCATTCTTTTAGAAAAACTTTAGCTATAGTCTCAGCACTCTGATGAGGTATTGATATCATGAGAAGATATCTAGAGAAATGATCTAACATTGTCAATATGTATTTGTTTCCATCTTTAGTCTTAGGCAACAGTCTCATGACATCTAGTCCTACTCATTCATATGGTTCAGCTGTATCTGGCGGCTCTTGCAATTCCTACATCATTCCGTCTGTTACAGGAATCACATTGTGAAACAAACTCAAAAACATCAGCTTTGCGGCTCGGCCACCAAAACATTTGAGCTATTTTAATGTTTGTTGCTTTTTTACTGCAATGTCCTAATAATAAAGAATCGTGTTGTTCTCTCATGATTTGCTCTTTCATGCTTTCTGGAATAACTAGGCGGTTTCCTTTACTAGTGATTTTGTACAATAATCCATTTATTTCAACAAAACGTTGATCATTTTTCCATAATTTGCATTGTGGATCTTCTTCTTGAGCTGCCTTTAACTCTTCTTCTCAACTTATTGTAACACAAACATTGACTTTTCGACTCATTGCATACATGTTGTTTAGCAGGTCAGTGAATAACCTTAAACTGGTACTCACTCAGTCTTAATGGCTACCTTGTTAATCTGGAACTTGGATCCTTTAAGCTCAATAACCATTTAAGTGCAGCATGGTCTGCAATAACTGTAAATTCTCTTCCTGTCAAGAAACATCTGTTATGTGTTATACCAAAACCCAAAGCACAAAGCTCCTTCTCAGTAGTAGTATAATTACATTCTGCTTTGTGTAATTGTCAGGAAGCAAATGAGATTGGATGTTCATGACCATCAACTTCTTGAGACAAGATTTCATCTATGGCAAAATTGGATGCATCTCTTGAAAGAATAAAAGGTTTACTGAAATCTGAATAGGCTAACACTGAGGCTGTGGTTAGAGCAGTTTTAAGTTCTTCCATTGCCTTTTTGCACTCTGTTGATCAATTAAATGTGGCTCCTTTCTTCAGTGGCTGTGTCATTGGACGTGCTATATTCGCATAACCAGCTATAAATTGTCTGTATAAATTTGACAATCCCAAGAATGATTGTAGTTCTTTCAAATTCTGTGGTTCAGGAAAATTCTTTCCATCTTTAATTAATTTTGGATCAGGTCGAACACCTTCACTGGTTATAATGTGACCAAGATAGTTAACTTTACTTTGTGCAAAATAACATTTATCTATTGGTAAAGACAGGTTTCCGCTTCTTATACGCTCAAAAACAGCTTGTAGTCTCTCAGTATGCTGCTTCATGTTTACACCAAAACTTATTACATCATCAAGGTAAACAAGTGCTGGTGTTTGGGATGAGCCCTCATAAAACTGCATCCATCAGGTGCTGAAATGTAGCTGGAGCATTACGAACTCCAAACAGCATATGAAGATACTTGTATACTCCTGTTGCAGTTACAAATGAAGTTTTTGCTTGATCATTGGGAAGCACTGTTAACTGATGATAACCACTTGTTAAACGACATACTGAAAAAATTCGACATCTGCCAAAGTAATCCAAGGTTTCCACTAAATTTGGTAAGGGGCAAATTTCGGGTGTGGTCACAGCATCCAGAGATTGGTAATCAACACAAAAATGGAACTGTGGGTCTCCAGAAATTGATTTCTTCTTTACAATTACAACAGACAAACATCACGGTTGGTCTGAAGGATCTCTTGGTTTTATAATTCCGGCATCTAATTGATCTTTAACCATGTTGTCTACCAACTCTCTTTGACTGAATGGTATTCGGTAAGGTTTCTGAGTGATTAGGGCTGCATTCCTTGTATGAATATGATGCTGAACTAAATGAGTGACAGGTAAATTTGCGTGTTCTCGGAATAAATCTGAATACTCCAACAAAACAGGCACTAAAATCTTTTGTTCATTAGCTGTCAAATGTTCTGTCTTTTACCAAATCTTGCACTTCAGATTATTATTAACTTTGTCTCCTCATTGCAATTTTGCGGTACTGTTACAAAAATCTGTGTTTATAACTGCAGCATTTGTTACCTCATCTGGAATCTGTATTACGTCACTTTTACTTACGCTCAACACTTCAGCAACTTTTGTTCCTCATGGCAAAACAACATCCTCATTGCACATATTCGTTATTGTAACTGGGACTTTTGTGACATTCTGTCTCACCATTGTAGCGACATCTGCACTCACTTTTCCCAGATTACTCAATTAATAACGAAGTTCCTTCTTTGCAGTGGGGTGGCTTAACTTCAACACAGATTGTCTTTCCTGCTCCTTGGGAATCTGCTGAGGCTGATCAATTTGAACATTTACTCGGACGGTTTGAACTGATGCATCCTTTGGGCAGTCCATTCCCACAACATCAGTATTGCTGCTCCTTTGAGTATGATCTGAAGAATGATTTCATAGGTTGTAGTTGCTATGGCCTAGTCTGATCTTTCTTTCTACGGCAAATATCTCTGCCTCATTAACGGACAAGAAATCAAATCCAAGTACACCGTTTAACGCGTTTTGTTATTTGAAACTACTTGTATCCTTGCTGTGTATTTATCTTTATCTTTATTTTCACCTTCGTCTTGGTCTTTACCAAGAATTAATTCTACATCAACTTCTCCATAGTTACGTACCTTTCCTTCATTTAACCCTCATACTTTTAATAGTGGCAGTTTCAACTTATCCCGTTTATCTATGCTACACCACATTAATGAGGTCTGTGTTCATGTGTCAATAAGTAGTCTCATGTTTCTCCCACTATATACAGCACCTATCATGAAGTCATTCTTGGACTGATTTTCATTGGAACTAACAACACTGTCTCTGTCAAGGGGCGGATGGAGTGGTGGCCTGTATGTCCTCATAATCATTTAAAGATCTGGCAGATTATCTATTGTTTGCATTATCTTTCTTCTTGTTGCGACAATCCTTTGTAACATGACCCTGCATCCCACAATGATGGCAGATTCAATTCTCTTTACAATGCTTACACTTGTGACCCAGCTTATTGCATTTGTAACCTTGTACTGTTGTGTTGAAAACTGCATTCTTGTTTCTGGCATTGCTGTTTCGAATTCTGTCAGCAAACTACTTGATAGATTTGTCTTGTCACATTTGCAAACTGTAAAGCTGCTCTCTGTAAAACCTGATCTCGTTGCTACGTTTAAATCTCTGAACAACAACCATTCTAAACTCATTGTAATCTTCTGCTTTCATTCAAGTAGGCTCCGCGCTACTGAAATCTTGTGCTGCTCCCTGAATTCTTAATCTGCAACCACTAGATTTTTGGAATCTGTCCATGATCCTAACAGGGCACCACCTTCAAGTTTACGAAAAAACACTTTCACATCACCTTTGGGTTTCCCACTAAACACTGGTACCAATGGCAATAATGAAAAATTCTTTACTGTAGTTGTACCTGTACTGCATGAACTATCATTTGACAAGTCTTTTGGAATGTTAAGCTCGCTTCTTTCTGCTTTTAACTGCTGAATTTCTTCTTGCAGTTTATTAATAACAGTTTGTAGATCGACAACATTACTCTGACTGGGTTGACTCTAATTTAATGCCAATGAGTCACTCAAATGTAAAATAAAAATCCATCACTGCCTTTTGTATTCTAGCCATACTGGAGTAGACCAACCTGAATTCCAGCATTGGATGTCCCCGTGTAGTCGGAAGATGTTCATGCTGCTATTGCTGCTCGAAGTTCACATTGTGCTGCACCTCTTCAGGACTGTAGATTTTCCATAATCATCCTGTCTGACACCACTTCTATAAGGGGGTTGTTTGTGTTGTTGCCCCGGATCATAATTAGACAAAATATTTGTCAGGATTTGTAAGTGGTAGGTCCTTGAGGTACGGCAATACGCAAACATGAGAAATAAGTTTAAACAGTTTTAGTAACAAAGGCTGATTATAAAACATGCATGCTACATGCACCCATCATCACTGTGTCTGACCAAATGTAGTGGGAATAGGTAGAAGGCACTGTATTAAGACTCGTCCAAGCTTTCCAAATGATTTATTGTTTCCAACTACAGATCCCCCATTCCTCTCGATCTGCATCACTGGGTCCCGCATTGCTGAGGACACCACTTTGCTGTCTGCAAAATGGCTTGGCATGGAATGGCTGCCTCAGTGACCCATGCACGCACTGTGTGTTGACCTTGTATGCCAGCAGAGTTTTGTCATCATCAGAATGCTGGCAGTTGGCTCAGTGGTCCGTGTCCCTACCGACACAGTGCCACTTGGTGTAAGCCGCAGGCAGCCAGCTGCATGATTCTCGCTGGTGTGGCTGAGATCACGGTGACAACAAGTGCCCGTAACCCGGAGTCCGAATCTGCGGCCCTCACCTCGGATTGCCTCCGGCACTTGTTGGAAGCCAGGATGACTGCCCGTGGTAGTCAGCCATAGAGTGGCCTACTGCTGGCTGGCTATGGACCCCGTGTCAGCCTTAGAGGGTCGAACTAGCAACCCGCCATGGACTGGAATGCTGGTGCCCCATCTGCTGCTGCGTGTAGCTGATGGTGTGATATGCCCTGCCATCCAGGAATGAATCTTCTTAGAAACGTGCACCTATTTATATGTGGCTGTGTGCTTCTGTTTTGCCATACACACCACTTTGTGTCACATACTCATAACATGCTAGGTTGGTCAGGGGGCCCCTTCTGCCTGTGATGGGCGACATGCAAAACCGCTACATATACTCTTTCAGCAATTTGATGCCCCTGTGGCCTCTATTCTACTTCGCAGCTGTTGGTATGCATAACTCACTGCAAACTGGCCCACACCTGGCTGTAACTTGTGCTCAGAATATTGCAAAAAACTGACTTTCCGTATCCTAAATGGTGGTGCCGCTACATTATTTCCCTCTTCCAAAGCATGCGGTCCCCGGGTCGACCTTTAACTAACTCTCAACTTGTTTGGGTCGGCATCTGTGACATATTTCTTTACTATAAGAAAACTTAAACGTGCTCTAGTGCCCCTTAAAACCGTGACATGAAACAAAACATAAAAATTCCTTATTGGATGACCATTGCTTGATCAACCCCTTGCCTACTCGTCTCACGCCCTTGGTACCCAATCCACTGGGACTTCGACTACCCTTGGTTCCCTCTTGGAATTAGCTCTCTGCCTGATCAGAAAGAAAACAACACATAACAAAATTAAGGCTGTGATGACACTTGGCACAGAGGTGCTCAAAATGATTGTTATTTGCTTTTGCCTTTCCCTATACTGAGCGACATATTGCACAAGCTGTTTGGCTGATATGCGCACCTCTTGCTATAAAACGAACTGGTTTACAGATCTCAACAGATCTGGCTCCAGAGTTTGATTTAACAAGGTCAGATTCTGCCTTGGCAAAAACTCTAAAAGGGCTTCTGGCCAGTAAGGCTGTGGCTGTGCAACATTCAATTGAGTGGCTCCTGAAATTGACACTGGCAGGTATAAGGTTGGTCCTATTATGTTACACTTAGGTCCATTGATTAAAATTCTGCCCCCCTCAAGCTCTATACATTTCGATTCTGCAAATGCTCCCTGCTCAAAACAACTTGCTACTACTACTAAACTCTCATAGGTGGAGAAGTTCCAATGTATCCCGACCCATTGCTAGCTCAATTTTAGCTCCATGATGCCCCTTGGACAGTCTATTCCTTTTCCCCTGGCTAAAAATAACTGCCCCGTGCATGTGTCGCATATTTGTAGCTTCACAGATTTTCCTCCAACATTCACTATTTTCGATCCAAACTCAACACTGACTGTGTGACTACTTTCATCCTTAAGTTTACATTATATGAACTGGTGCAATAAGCACAATTTCCCTGACCCAGCACTGTCAATAACTAAAAATTTAAACAGAAAATTGTATGACTCTGACATAGTTCAACACCTATTTATTATGGCTTTGCTGCAAAATTTACTGTGACACATTTATTTCTTCAGAACTGCATTCGATTTCTCCTCTAACAACACTCCACATATGTCAGACGCTACACTTTCCTTTTCAGTGATCTGAGAACAAGGATCACCATCACCCTTCCTCCCTCTTCAAAAGGACTGCTGTCCACAGCAGACTATATGCGAAAATACATACAACATACGAAAATACAATGCCTAATTACTCTATGCAAACCCAATGATACATCACACACACACACACACACACACACACACACACACACACACACTCACAAAACACCTACAAATACTCTACTACTTTCTGGATCACAAAGTATACAGTATTTCACGCTGTACTCTATCTTCCTGGTTTTCTCTGTGCTTAGCACCTCTCTTCACTCTCTCTTTCTTTCTCTTTCCTTCCTGTAACATGCCTGGAATAACATCTGGGCAACCCTTAAATGGCTGTAACCACTCAATATGTACTATTGTTGTTCTAGTTGGCAGATGAAGCTTAACATTAATAGGAGATGTGGTTTCAACAACTTAGTGTGGCCCTTGATACCTCACGAGGAACTTCTTCATTTTCCCTTTTTGCGTATAGGGGCTGGACAGCATTACCCATTGCCCCACTCTATACTTCAGTAAACTTCCTTTGTGCTTTACTGTGTCTTTCTGCCTTTCCAAAGCCTTAGTACTCACCTTTTGTACCTGTTTACATCCTGAATTGTCCTTGCGAATTGACGTACAGATTCACCGGTCCTTCCTTTTTGTAGCCTCACCAAATCAAACAGTGATGGCATTTTTCGCCCATACACTACTTCATATGGAGATAAACCAGTATTTGTATGGACTTTTGCATTGTATGTGCATGCAATATGCTCTCAAATACTCATTCCACTGATGGTGATGAGAATCTACATAAAAACTCAGCATCTTCCCAATTGTTCTGTGTACCTGCTCCGTCCTTCTGTTGGCCTGTGGATGCAACGCACTTGTCCTCAACTTCTTTATGCTCGACAATTCACACAATTCATTCATTAAATCTGACATGAAGTTGGTCCCTTGGTCAGTAATTATTGTCTCCGGTACACCAAACTTCAAAATCCAGTTGTTTACTAATGCTTGTGCAACCATTGCTGCCTGTTGATTTGACATGATGTTGATGTAAGAAATCTACTCCTAGGATCATGTCATAGCCCTCGCTTACCCATGGTACTACCTCGATGCATGCATTAAACCGGACTTTCTCCATTTGAAAGCCAGCTGTCACCGACCTCAAAGGCATGTTCTCCTAATCCCCCACTCCACGCAACCTCTAACATGGTGGGTCTAGCTTCGTTCATCCCATTGTATTTTTAGTAGCCACTGACACTTGTGCCCCTGTGTCCAACAAAATCTTAAACTTTTTAGTTGCTATGGATCCTACCACTGAACATTCCACCTCTACATATGAATTCGTAGCATTGAAATTGAACGGGAGCTCCCTTAGGTGGGTCTTGGCCCGCCTCTACCATTTAAAACTTGTCCACCTCTTCTATCTCCACTTTGCCATCCTCCCCACTGCCGATTTCCAGCCCTTCCTTTATTCCTTGGTGACTGGGTACATTGCCTCTGCACATGTCCTGTACGACCACACTTAAAACATTTCACACCCACTGAAACACTGTTTGCCTCTCTTGTACCCCTCTTCCCACATCTATTTCCTCACATTGAATTGCTAGATGAGTGGCTGAATACAAATCTTTCAGAGTCCCTTCAAGCACTTTCCATGAGATATGGGCCAGTAACCCTCTCAAAAATTCATTAAGTGTTCTTTGCTTGGCCTCCTGCAACAGAAGACTATTCGCTTCATCGCTCTGACCCTACTTGTAAGTATACTCACTAATTTCCCTTATCCTGTCCGCAAAATTTCTCCATCATCTCTCCCTGTCTCTTTGACATTGTACTTAACCTCTCTCTAAAGTACCAAGCACTATTCTGTTTTTTGTACCTTTGTAAAAGCCCTTCCTTTATCTGCTTAAACTGTCCTGCATTCCTTAAGGCCCCAGAACACCTTACATATGTTTTTGCTTCACCCATTAATCTAATCTTGGCTATATGTAACCTCATCAGACCAACCATTCATCACTGCTGAAGTCTCCAAGTCCTCTACAAATGAACGCACATCCTCAGATGCTTTGCCGGAAAATGGAATAATCAAACTCACGGCAGCTGGATGAATCTCCTGCACCCTAGGCAACAACGACTGATCAGATGTGGTTTCCCGCTTACTTCTAGATGTTAATTCATTTCTCAACTGCATATTGTCTGCTGTCAATTGTACTGCTTCCGGTTCTGACGCACCTCGCATCCCTGACTCTGCCTTTGTGTTGCTTTCGTACCCAGTTAGTCCCGAAACAAAACATTTAAGTACAAGAATAACCCGACTCCCTACACCTCAGTATCATCATATTTGGTAACACCATACTCAAACCAATACAAAAGTAATTAAATGCCAGGAAAAAAAATAATAACTCTTACTACCCCAAATAACTAACACTTACTCTGACAACAAAAAATACTGTTGTTGTTGTTGTGGTCTTCAGTCCTGAGACTGGTTAGATGCAGCTCTCCATGCTACCCTACTCTCCATGCTACCATGTCCGGTGCAAGCTTCTTCATCGCCCAGTGCTTACTGCAACCTATATCCTTCTGAATCTGCTCAGTGTATTCATCTCTTGGTCTCCCTCTACGATTTTTGCCCACCACGCTGCCCTCCAATGCTAAATTTGTGATCCCTTTATGCCTCAGAACATGTCCTACTAACCGGTTCCTTCTTTTTGTCAAGTTGTGCCACAAACTCCTCTTCTCCCCAATTCTATTCAATACTTCATCATTAGTTATGTGATCTACCCATCTAATCTTCAGCATTCTTCTGTAGCACCACATTTCGAAAGCTTCTATTCTCTTCTTGTCCAAACTATTTATTGTCCATGTTTCAGTTCTATATATGGCTTCACTCCATACAGATACTTTCAGAAACGACTTCCTGACACTTAAATCTATACCCGAAGTTAACAAATTTCTCTTCTTCAGAAATGCTTTCCCTGCCATTGCCAGTCTACATTTTATATCTTCTCTACTTCGACCAACATCAGTTATTTTACTCCCCAAATAGCAAAACTCCTTTACTACTTTAAGTGTCTCATTTCCTAATCTAATTCTCTCAGCATCACCTGACTTAATTCGAGTACATTCCATTATCCTCGTATTGCTTTTATTGATGTTCATCTTATATCCTCCTTTCAAGACTCTATCCATTCCATTCAACTGCTCTTCCAATTCCTTATCTGTCTCTGAATTACTATGTCATCGGCGAACCTTAAAGTTTTTATTTCTTCTCCATGGATTTTAATACCTACTCCGAATTTTTCTTTTGTTTCCTTCACTGCTTGCTCAATATACAGATTGAATAACATCAGGGAGAGGCTACAACCCTGTCTCACTCCCTTCCCAACCACTACTTCTCTTTCATGTCCCTCGACTCTTATAACTGCCATCTGGTTTCTGTACAAATTGTAAATAGCTTTTCGCTCCCTGTATTTTACCCCTGCCACCATCAGAATTTGAAATAGAGTATTCCAGTCAACATTGTCAAAAGCTTTCTCTGAGTCTACAAATGCTAGAAATGTAGATTTTCCTTTTCTTAATGTTTCTTCTAAGATAAGTCGTAAGGTCAGTATTGCCTCACGTGTTCCAATATTTCTACGGAATCCAAACTGATCTTCCCCGAGGTTGGCTTCTACCAGTTTTTCCATTCGTCTGTAAAGAATTCGTGTTAGTATTTTGCAACTGTGACTTATTAAACTGATAGTTCGGTATTTTTCACATCTGACAACACCTGCTTTCTTTGGGATTGGAATTATTATATATGCTCACGCAAAATATCTGCAATGGTCTGCCATGAGCCACACTGAAAAACACAAAAAAGAAAGAAAATGTCCAACACTCAAATGAAAACTGGTCAAAACTCACCACATCTTGTGACTGTAATGCAGGCAGTGGGTTTGAATGTCATACTGTACAGATGACGTCCGCTATTCTGACACCAAATATAGTGGCAACTTCTGCTACCGAATGTATCAGGATGACCAAATGTAGTGAGAAGACATAGAAATCATGATATTAAGACTTGTCCAAGCTTCCCAAGTGATTTATTGTTTCCAACTACTTGCCCCCATTCCTCTCAATCTGCATCACTGGGTCTCACACAACTTGGCACGGAATGGCTGCCTCAGCAATCCATGCATGCACCGTGTGTCAGCCTTGTATGCCAGTGGAGTTGCGTCGTCATCAGGATGCTGGCATTGGCTCAGCGGTCTGCATCCCTGCTGACTCAGCACCACTCGGTGTGAACCACAGGCGGCCAGCTGCGTGCTTCTTGACAGCGTGGCTGAGATCGCGGTGACAGCAAGCACCTGCAACCTGGAGTCCAAATCTGCAGCCCTTGCCTCAGGATGCCTCCAGTGTGTGTTGGAAGCCAGGACAACTGTGAGCTGTGGAGTGGCCCACCACTGGCTGGCTACAGACCCCGTGTCAACTTCAGGGGGTTGAATCAGCGACCCGCCGTCGACTGGAACGCTGACGCCACATCTGCTGCTGCATGTAGGTGGTGGTGTTATATGCCCTGCCATCCAGGAGAACTGGCACACTTAAGTGAATATTGTTAGAAACCTGTACCTATTTATACATGGCCAATTCACGTCATGTACTCATAACACGCTAGGTTGGCCAGTGGGCCCCTTCTGCCTGTGGTTTGTGACATGCAAAACTGCTACGTATACTCTTCCAGAAATTTGACGCCCCTGTGGCCTCTATTCTACTTAGAAACTGTTGGTATGCGTAACTCACTGCAATCCAGCCCACACCTGACTTGTGCTCAGAATATTGTACAAAACTAACTTTCCCTGTCCTAAACGGTGGTGCTGCTACACTGTGAAAGACATATTAAACAACCCAACATGACAAGTGGCATCGAAGCAGACACATATTAGGCATGCTTGAAGTGACAGCGAGATATTTCTTGCTTATTTCTGACAAACGTGTCTTTGAAACACCACTTCATCATGTATGATTGAATTTGGTGTTAATGATGTTGTACTTTTTGCTATTAGTCAAATGTTGAAATGAAAACAAAATCTAGGACTAGGGGCCTTTGAAACAAATTACTTTTTTGGCAAATCTAGGTGCACTGTTGTAATGTACATTAAAAACAATAGAACTTCTTTTTTTCTTTTTGCTTTCTTTTGTTTTTGAATATACTTGTTACCCTCAGAAGGGTATTTCCTGAAAAATATTTAACTCAACTTTTTTCAAAGGGGTGTTTCATGTTCTTAATAACCATGTTATTGTGGTCTTCAGTCGACTGGGCTGATGCAGCTCTCCATGGTACTCTATCCGGTGCAAGCATTTTCATCTCTGAACAACTACTGTGATCTACAGTCTTCTGAATCTGCATATGGTATTCACCTCTTATTTTCCCTCTATAGTTTTTACCCCGCTCCCTTCCCCACTCCCCTCTGATACTAAATTGCTGATTACTTGATGTCTCAGAATGTGTCCTATCAACTGATTCCTTCTTTTAACCATGTTGTGCTACAAATTTCTTGTCTCCCCAATTCCATTCTGTATTTCCTCATTAGTTATGTGATGTACCAATCCAATCTTCAGCATTCTTCTGTAGCACCACATTTCATAAGTGTCTATTCTCTTCTTGTTCAAACCGTTCATTGTCCATGTTTCAGTTCCATTCATGGCTACACTCCAGACAGATACTTTCAGGAAAGACTTCCGAACACTTTAGTCTATATTTGATGTTAACAAATTTCTCTTCTTCAGAAATACTTTTCTTGCCACTGTCAGTCTACATTTTATATCCTCTCTACTTCAGCCATCACCACTTATTTTGCTGCCCAAATAGTTAAACCCATCTACCATTCCAAGTGTCTCATTTCCTGATCTAATTCCATTAGCATCATCCGATTTAGTTTGAGGTGGATTGTCGGGTGAGATGCACCAAACAACACCTTATAATCAGGAGTTCATTTATTTACCTCTTCACCCAAGTAAAGCTTACAGAGAACTGGATGGCAGAGCTACACAAAGATAATGTTTTGCTTAGTTCAAAGATGATGATGCTCATATCGATACTGGTATACTGGTGTTGATCTCATCAGTGGCACATATTCCCCCCCCCCCCCCCCCCCCCCCCCCCCGCAGTACGGATTGCTCCTGAGAGACCGGGGAGGGGGGGGGGGGAGGGGGTGACTATGGACTATGGCGTCGGCAGGGGTGGTCCGTGGCAGCCGAACCACGATCAGCTTGACAGCGTCGTTGGGGAGCTGTGTTGGTAGATGACGTGAAGGAAGGTCTGGCCATCGAACCTGGAAGTCAATGAAGTGCGCCGGGCGTCATACTGGGCGTGCTGGTTGTGTGGCAACAGGTAGGCCGGTGGTTTGTGGGAGGAACGGAGCAACGACGACGTCTCCGGTGGGCGTGGCAAACATACGAAGCATGTCCAGGTCGACGTCGGGTGAGAGGGGAACACATTTCACCAGGTGGCAGGGAATGGCGGCAGTTGTGTCATGAGCACTGGATGAAGGGAAACATATGATGAATAGTGTGTCATCGCATAGTATTATAGAGATGTCATGGATTATGTCTGGGGGGACAGGCACAAACACCTCGAGCAAGGGCATGTTCAAGATGGGGGGGAGGGGGCGGGGGGGCGTGAGAAACCTCGACAGGGTGAGGCAGGCAGTGGGGGAGAGGTCGAAGGGACTGGAGAAGGGTCTGGCAGCGAGGGCCTGATTGTAGGTAAGCTCGACATGGGGAGCATGTGATCACTCGACGGAGTGCGTGAGACCAGAGTAGAAGGCGAGGTCGGAGAAGAGCTCGATGATTGGAGCTGGAAGTCACTCAACTGAGTGAGTAAGTCCGATGTGGAGGGAGTGGTCGGAGCATTGTGAGCCACGACAGTGAGTGGCGTGGTCGTGGCCTGAAAGGGGTAGAAGCGGGCTCGACATAAGCAGGCTTAAGTCTGTTGAGAGAGACTGTAACCGCTGAATCTTTTATCTGGATGTCATAGGTGTTGGCTGAGTGCCGGAGAACTCGGTACAGGCCGGTATATGGGGGTTGGAGGGGAGCACAGACAGTGTCATCTTGGAGCATGACGTACTCTCAATCGTTCAGAGATTTCAGGACGTGAACCTTAGGGCGGGAATGGCTGGCAGGTGGTGGGATGCGGAGGTTGATGAAGTGGTGTCTGACACGGTCCACGAAGGAAGGTAAGTCAGATTGAGGGAGAGAAGTGGAAGGGCTCACAAGTTCGCCAGGGAGAACAATGTTCTGGCCGTATACGAACGCAGCTATTGTGCCTTTGAGGTTGTCCTTATAGATCGCACGAATGCCGATAGCTCAAGGGGAAGGGCCTCCATTCAAACAGAGTCATGGCATTGAAAAGCCGCCTTGAAAGTGTGGTGCCAGCACTCAACTAGCCCGTTACTTTGCGGGTGATATGCTGTGGTATGGATGCGCAGAATGCTGCAAATGTTACAAATCTCGTTGAACAGGGTGGACTCAAATTGTCTACCCTGGTCAGTCATGATGATAGATGGACAACCGAAACATGATACCCATGACTCGACAAAAGCTCGAGCAACAGTTTCTGCCATGATATTGGGAAGGGGGACAGCCTCGACCCAGCGAGTTGTTTGCTCGATAGACAAGAGAACATAACGAAAGCCATTAGAGGGGGCGAGAAGGCCTACATTGTCAATGTGAATATGCTGGAAACGCCCAGGAGGGATCGAAAAGGCACCAAGGGGGGGTGAAGTGTGCTTGTGTACTTTCCAGAGCTGGCACGTGACGCAGGAGCATGCCCATTGCTGGCAGTCCTTGTTGGCATTTCTCCACACAAAGCGCTCTGCTACGAGGCAGGCGGATGCACGAACACCGGGGTGGGCTAAATGATGCAGTGCATTGAAGACAGCTCGACGGAGCGTGGTTGGGATGAGGGGGCGTAACGTCCCCATACTGTCATCACTCCAGATCACACCAGAAATGCTAGGGAAGGTGGTGCGGACGAAGAGTAGTGAAGAGGTAAGAGTCTGAAATGAGGTTTTGAGTGTCCTCGTCAGCGGGTTGGAGGTTAGGCAGGTCAGAGAGGTCTAACAGCGAAGGAATGGCATCGACTCGTGGAAGGTAATCAGCAACTATATTGTCAGCACCCTTTATGTGTCTGACATCGGTGGTGACCTGAGATATGAAATCCACGTATCTGAAACGGTGAGTAGGCGAGTCAGCTGGCAGGTTTGGAATGGCCGCAGCCAGCTATGTTAAAACATAGAAAGGGCGTCTCTCAAAGTCAGTCTTAAAATGCTTGATTGCTTTGTAGACCACGAGCAACTCCCTGGCAAACGCAGAATATTTCCATTGTGCATTGGTGAGCTTGCGTGAGAAGAACTGCAGAGGCGAAGTTTGGCCATCGACTGTCTGGCTAAGGACAGCGCCAATGGCAGTATTGCTCACATCTGTGGTGATGAAAAGCTGCGCATTGGGATGAGGATGCACGATGGTGCAGGCCTCAGCAAGAAGAGTTTTGAGGGCAGTGAAAGAGTCAGTCATAGCAGGGATCCACGGAACGGGCCGAGATCCAGAAGTCTTGCTGCCTGCCAAGGCGTCCGCCAGTGGAGCCTGAATCTCCACAACCCATGGTAGATGACGGCAATAATAATTAACCGTCCCCAGAAAGCGCCGGAGCTCTTTGAATGATGAAGGCCTGGGCTTGTTTAATACTGTTTGTGCATTGTCAGGGGGCGATGAAATGCCATCGGCAGAGACCCGAAAACCAAGAAAAGTGACAGCGGGTTGATGTAGCTGCAATTTGTCTTGGTTGGTCTCAATGCCGATGTCATCAAGATATGCAAAGCAGAATTTTAAGCCAAATAGCACTTCGTTGATGAAGCATTGCCATGTCTGGGTTGTGTTTTTTAGCCTGAAGGGCATGAATCGAAACTTAAATAACCCAATTGGGATGGTGATTGCGGTCTTCTCGATGTCTTCAGGAGCCATGGGAATCTGGTGGTAGGCCTGTTTGCAGTCAATGACAGAGAACGTTGACGCACCTGCGAGGGAACTCATAAAGTCAGCAATGTTGGGAATGGGGTAGGTGTCAATACTCCTTCGTGCGTTTAGTCGACGGTAGTCTCCGCACATGCACCAGGACCCGTCTTTCTTGGGTGTCATATGAATGGGCATAGACCAGCTGCTGGCAGAGGGTTCGATGATGCTGTAGCTTAGAAGTTCAGAAATCTGCTTTTTAAGGTCGGAGAGGGGCTCGGGAGAAAGTCGACGTGGTTTACTGGAGATTGGGGGGCCTGGCGTGAGGCGAAGCTTGTGAACCGCGCCGTGCGCATTGGGATGAGGATGCACGATGGTGCAGGCCTCAGCAAGAAGAGTTTTGAGGGCAGTGAAAGAGTCAGTCAGCAGGGATCCACGGAACGGGCCGAGATCTTTCTTGGATGTCATATGAATGGGCATAGACCAGCTGCTGGCAGAGGGTTCGATGATGCTGTAGCTTAGAAGTTCAGAAATCTGCTTTTTAAGGTCAGAGAGGGGCTCGGGACAAAGTTGACGTGGTTTACTGGAGATCGGGGGGCCTGGCGTGAGGCGAAGCTTGTGAACCGTCCCGTTGGTGACGACGGAAATGTTGCCGGCGGCATGGGAGGCCATTTGTTTACAATGTGAGGTGGGTGGGGCAAGCGAGGCGAGGTCGTGGTGTTCAGAGCCAGTTGGCAGATCCAACCAGAGCCGAGGCGGCGAAGTTTCGCAGGAGTCAACGTGACAAGATGGCCGCCGGCCAAAGCAGTGGCACCATGGTCGGGTGAGCTCGGTAGAGCTTGTGAAGCGTTAGTGAGTCCACTGTCCGAGGGCGCAGCCTGTGGCAGCACGGTTGTGGGAGAAGCGCTAGGTGCGAGTGCACTGTTTGTGTTGTCAGTGGCGGTCGCACAGCGGTGCACAGGAGCCGAAGTTGCATAGTTTGAGGTGCTGTCCACGAGGGGAGGGGTAGGAGCTGTCAGTGCGGGAAGACGTGACGCTCGTCGCGCATGCGCACTCGTGTCCGGCCGAGTGTCAAATGCTGCGGTGTTAGGGGTGTGTGGTCCTGTGGAACTGTCAGTACACGTTATGGTAGACTTGATAGCACAGTTGCGAGGAGTAGAAGGAGTTAAGCACACGGAGGCTCGATTGCTGGGACTACAAGCAGATTCGGTGCACTTACTGACCTTGCTTTGTCCGTGCTGCAGTGTCTGTAATTCCTTTGCTGCATTGGATAGCTGGAGCTGAGTTTCGTGGAGCCAGAGGGAGAGCTCGATGTTTCCCTTGCGTAAGTGAGCAACGTTTTCAAGCTCAACAAAGCACTTGTGCGTTGTTTCTTGTAACGTCGTTGACAGAGCCAAGCATGTACGGATGAGATGAGCCCGGACCAACGTGTCAGGGTGGGGTTTGCTCGACAGAGCACAGGGGAAGTGAGTTTTGGACGGGTGATGAAACACGATGTTTTGCACTAGGTCTAGTGAAAGTTTGTGGTGTTGCAAGAAGTCAATGCCTAGTATAGGTTCCTCAATATTGCACACTAAAAACGTCCACTCGAGTTCGCAGTTTGCAGAGAGTGAGATGACGTGGGAGGTTGAATCCGAGCATTGTAGTTTAGTAGAATTCACAGCTTGCAGTGAAGTATGATGAGGGTGGATGTTCAACAACACTAAGGATGTAGGCAGTAGCAAAACATTGGCGCCCGTGTCCACTAGGAAAAAGTATCTCAACGAAATGTCTTTAATATAAAGTCGTCTGTAATTATCCGATTGTTCCCGGACAGAATGGAGCACTGGGAGGTGCCTGTCATGTTGTGTGCAGGAAGCGGCACCCGGAACTACCTGCGATCTGCGTTTGGGAAGCAGCAGGGTGGTCTGCAGTTCTGTGCTGCCTCATCAAACCGTGTGCGGAAGTAACAGTATGGGTAGTGCGGCTGCATTTCCTGCGGAAAGTTCGTTGCCAGAGGCGGTGGCTGAGGTTTGGAGGCCACATCCGGTTCAGTTGCAGGAGGGGGCGTGACCAAGGGCGGAGCCGGTGATGTCCCAGCTGTTTGTATACTGCGTCCTGGAGCAAGCAGAATGGTCAGTACAGTGCGGCCCTGGCTACGTCTGGCCGCAGGATGAGGAGCCTGAACCTGAGACTTGTCAGGTAGGCAGTGGCTGGCGAAATAGAGCAGTGGTGCCTCATGTAGCTTGTCAGCAATTGTCATTCATTGCTCAACAGGTTCGGGAGACCTCTGAGCCAGAGCTAAGTGGATGTGGGAAGGTAGTTTATCTGTCCAGATGGCGAGGAGAGCTGTGTCAGAGAGTAGATTGTCGCTGACCAGGACCCGTAGCTGTCTCCAAAGCTGTGAAGGGTTGTCATTGCCTAGTTGCTCATTGTGGAGCACTTGCCATATTTCTGTCTCAGTTGAGCGTGCAGGCCAAATTAGAACTGTCTTTTGGCGTCAACCGGGTCAGCAATCAAGTCCTCCTGGTTGTGCAGATGGATGACGAGGCACAGAAATCTGGTTGATTCGTCAAGTTTGAAATGGTCGAACACTTCGTCCACAATTTTGAAACAGGTTGTTGCCCTGGCGGGATTGAACGGCTCAGCACTGGTAAGCATTGTAGAATGTTCGGAAGAACAGGGTGAGTTGAATTTGTCAAGGCACTGCCTGAAACGGGCTGTTGTTGCTGTAGTATTCCAGGAGTGTGTGTCTCCAGGGTATGTGGCGATGACGCCTGGTCAGGTGGCGATCCGCCATGACACAGAAGGCCGACGTGAGTGAGACACTGTAATGTGTCAATTGTGGTTGTGGAAGTTCGACTGGAGCCGGCACGGGGGCAACAGGTGAGAAAAAGTTCGAAGTTTGAAAACACGTTCCAGTCCACGGAAAACTTGACGTGCGATCAGAGTCAGAGCCGCTTGTGTTGCAGGGATGCTGCCGAGGTGTGGCCTGTCCAAAAGCACTGTGAGGAAAATGATGTCGAACGTTGGGCAGAATGTGCGAATGTTCACTGTTCATAGTCACATCACTCAAAATGGTGTGCGGAAAAGATGATGTCTTGGCACAAAACACTGAGGCATAGCAGTAGGACGGAGATGGAGGTCAGGCATAGATAACAAGCCATTGTTCCTGTTGCAGGCCGAGATACTGAAGCAGGAAGGCATGTGCTGGTGCTGAACCGAGGCAGGTGCGGGCGTGGTTGGATGCTGAGTAGGTTGACCTGTGAACAAAGCAGTTCCGGCCACGTGGCAGGAATCCACATGGTACTGCATGGATTGCGGCATTTCAAACTGTTGTCCTGGTGGTGGTATGCTATCCGAGGGAGCATTTGCAGAAATCGGTATTGATCCCGCACTGCAAGGAGATCTGTAAGAGGTAACTGCACCGTTGATGAGGGAGGGCATATGTGGCAGGAACAATGGCATCTGATAGCCGGAGTCATGCACACTCCTAACCTCACTTATTGTTGCAGGCACGAAAACATCTGGCGAAATTGGCGTAATCGACGAGTGAGAGGCATCGTGTTGCAGTCCTGGTGGGTGTACATCGCCCGCAACACAATGCATGTCGATCACAAAATCCAGCGTTAGGTGTTGGGCCAAAGCCATTGTTCAAATGTTGTGTTTATGTAATACAAACAAAAGTAACCGACACAGAGGCTGCAGACACAGTGAAATGTTACAACTCGGGGTCACCAGTGAGCTGGATGCTTGGGTGAGATACACCAAACAACACCTTATAATCAGGAGTTCATTTGTTTACCTCTTCACACAAGTAAAGCTTACAGAGAACTGGATGGTGGAACTACACAAAGATAATGTTTTGCTTAGTTCAAAGATGATGCTTGGATCGATACTGGTGTCGATCTCATCGGGCCACAAGTTCAATTGCATTCCATTATCCCTTCTTTCTTCTGTTGATGTTCATGTTCTATCCTTCTTTCAAGACACTGTCCATTTCATTCAACTGCTCTTCCAAGTCTTTTTCTGTCTCTGACAGAACTACAATGTCACTGACAAACCTCAAGGGTTTTATTTCTTCTCTCTGAATTTTAATTTGTACTCCAAATTTGTCTTTGATTTCCTTTATTCCTTGCTCTTCTCAACCACCACTTCTTGTTCATGCCCTTTGACTCTTATAATTGCCATCTAGTTTCTATACAAGTTGTGAATAGCATTTTGCTCCCTGTATTTTATCCTTGCTATCCACAGAATTTCAAATAGAGTATTCCAGAATAAACAAAGTTTTGCCTTTACTTAACCTATCTTCTAAGAAAAGTCATAGTGTCATTGCCTCGTGTGTTCATACATTTCTCCAGAATCCAAATTGACCTTCTCTGAGGTCAACTTCTACCAGATTTTCCATTTTTTTTGTATAGAATTATGTTAGTATTTTGCAACAATGACTTATTAAATTGATAGGTCACTAAATTTCACACTTGGCACGAACTACTTTCATTGGATTTGGAATTATTACATTATTCTTGAAGTCTGAGGGTATTTTGCCTGTCTCATACATCATATATGCCAAATGGAAGAGTTTTGTCATGGCTGGCATTCCCAAGGCTATCAGTTGAACTGATGGAATGACATTTACTCCAGGGGCCTTGCTTCATCTTAGGACTTTCAGTGCTCTGTCAAATTCTTTTTGCAATATCATATCTCCTATCTCATCTTCATCTACATCCTCTTCCAGTTCTACATTATTGCCTTCCAGTTCATCTCTCTTCCATAGCCCCTCTACCTCTATATACTCCTACATTTCAGCTTTCCCTTATTTGCTTAGTATTGATTTTCCATCTGCACTCTTGATATTCATACAACTACTTCTCTTTTCTGTACAAGTCTCTTTCACTTTCATGAAGGTGATATCTACTTTTCCCCTAGTGAAATATGTTTTACCCTCTAGCCATTCCTCCTTAACCATTTTGCATTTCCTGTCAGTTTCCTTGTTTGCATTTAATTTGCTGCATTTTTATGTTTTCCCCATTCATAATTTATATTCAGTACCTCTTGTGTTATTCAAGGATTTCTACTATGCCTTGACTTTTATCTATTGGATTCTCTGGTTCCTTCACCATTTTATATCTTAAAGCCACTCATTTGTCTTCTACTGTATTCCTTTTCCCTGTTTTAGTCAACTGTTGCTTAATGCACCCTCTGAAACTCTCAATAACCTCTGGTTCATTCAACATGTCCTTAATTTCCCATCTTTTTGTGATTTCTGAAGTTTTAATCTACAGTTGATATCCAATAAATTGTGATTGTAGTCAGAGTCCATATTTGCCACTGAAAATGTCTTACAATTTACAATTTGGTTCTGGAACCTCTGCCTTACCATTATATAATCAATCTGTAGCCTTCTGGTATCTCTATGTGTCTTCCACATATATAACCATATATAACCTTCTTTCATGATTCTTAAATGAAGTGTCAGCAATGATTAAATAACACTCTGTGCATAACTGTACCAGATGGCTTCCTCTGCCATTGCCCCCCCCCCCTCCCGTCAATATTAACTTTCTACTGTCTAATCTCCTTGTGTAATTATGACGAATATTATGTCACAAGAAAGGAGGTGATTTCATCCTACAATATGGCACATGGCACAACTTTCAGGTGACACCACTTTACCAAAGCCCTGTTTGTGCAGGCAGAGGAGTATGGATGTTCCAAGAAATCTGGGACCTGTGCTGGTGGTACTGTAAATAGCAACAGTGACACTCAACCACGCAGGCATTGATGGAGAAATCAGAGACTGTCTTGCAATGATCTGTCCAGACCTAAACCAATCCAAAACATAAATTTGTTACCATTGGTCTGAGCAGGAATGAAGACCAGCACAACTGTCTAGCCTCCTCGTGTAGTTATGACAAATATTATGCCACGAAAAAGTAGGTGGCTTCATCCTACAGTATGGAACAACTTTCAGCAAAAACACCACTTTAGCGAAGCACTGTCTGTGCAGGCAGAGGGATTTGGATGTTCCAGGGAAGTTGGGAGCTATGCTGGTGGTATTGTAACTAGCAACAGTGGCACCCAGATCACACAGGCCTTGATGGAGAAACCAGACTGTGTCCTGCAATTGTCTGTTCAAATTTAAACCGATCCAAAACATAATTCTGTTACCCTTAGAAGGATGGCTCTCAAGAGCCATAAAGAAGGCAACCACTCAAAACGATCTTTGACAAAAACAAACACTTCTAAATGCCACAGATCTCCAGCTCTACCATCTGACAACTTTCGCTATTGATTGTTAACACATTCTGAGGATATGTTACTTAGATTCTTCATAAAGTACAACCAGGTGGAGAATTGTGATACTGCAATCAATGTATAACGCTGTTGCTAAAAAAAAAAGTACAATAGCTGGGATATCAATACTCAATCATAAATATGTAAATTGAGTATTGAAACTGAAACAGTAATTAGATGCTTAAATGTAAGAGAGAGAGAGGAAGTAAAGATTACCTGACTGCAGTATTTTAATGGCCTTAAAGAGACAAAAAGAGATGGAACTGTTAAGTTTAATAAATGATTCCACTGGCAGATTGATAAAATTAATAAAAATGGCCATATAATCTTGTGTGAATATTTTAATGCCAGAATGGATTATGTGTCAGTATGAGGACTAGTCTGATAATTTGGAGTAGATCATTGCAATAATAAGAACAACGAACTTAAGCACTTTGTTTCCATTAACTCACTTAAATATCATATAAACTTTCATAAAGAAAAATAACCTACACAAACATTTTAGGTCTGTTCAAAAAATAATTGAGCAAGTTGTGGGCAGAATTGTGACTAGAGGAGGACAGTGATCTAATTTTGGGCACAAACCCATGAACCAACTGTGCTGAGAGGGGGCAGGTGTGATGTCATGTGAGTGAGGCATGAGTCGTGTTGCAACATCTTTTGTTGCTGGGTGAATTTTCTCATGCAGCTTTTTCAAAAAACTTGCTCTGTAGTGGTGGTTCATTGTTTGACACTGAAGTAAAAATTCAAAATACACAGTTGCATCTTTGACACTGAAGTGAAACTGTCACACTTTATTTAAGCGAGCAGATCCTTTATCACTTCACGGTTATTACTAGCCATTCATTTTGATTTTGTAGGTATAAAATTAAGACTCAGCTCTTTTGATGATCTTTTGCTTGAGAACTGCACCATCATCTATTGCTCAAATGAGGAACATACTCTGGTGCAATTTCAAGCATGTTCTGTCTTTCAGCTAAAATCTCATTACATCTACCAATTGAGATTCCAATTTCTTCAGCAAGTTCTGTGAAGTTACCCAACCGCTGGTGAGACTCGTATCCTTTACTTTTTGGATATGAGCACCATCAGGTGAGGTTGAAGGCCTTCCTTATTGATTATTAATCACATTTAAAAATACAAAACCATTTTAGCACTGTATTTGACACAGAGTATCATCTCCACAACCTTTATCTAGAAGCTCAAATATTTCTGTAAATGTTTCCCCCACTTTGACACAAAATTTACGCCTGTAACCAGATGTTACAAAAATATCTATGAACTTCATACAACCTATCACTCAGATAATTTTAGATTATTTCAAAGCAAATGATAAGCTAAGAGATCAGTTCATTGATGCACAAGTCTTTATATGATGTGACAGTGGCTTGGACCACTATATACTATATACTAACTGCAAAGTGTGACCTGTGTGGAAACCTAAAACCACTGACATGCAAGTGAAATGTATAAAGTTCACTAACTATAAAAAGAAAGCATAAAACAGTTTTATTAACAAGATTGCAGGAGAACATATCATGAAATACCAACAGAAAATTATATGGATATTGGGTTGTATGATGTTCACTGCTGCATAGGAGAAACAGTAGTAAAACCCTGAGTGGAAAAAAAGGAAAAATAAGATGCATTACAAGGCAAAGGATCTAGAATGATGAAATTGAAGAGGTTGTAAAAATTCAGTGCATTCATACAACACTTACCAGAAAATTTGGAAAATGCAAATAAAGATAATACAAGGAAAAAAACTATGGTAAGAAATTATCTAGAATAATGTAACAAGAAACTTGGTACTAATTCATGTCTGGTTGGAAATGATCTCAACATCTGCCCAGAATTGTGCTTGTAAAATTCTGAAACATATAAAAAGAGTGGAAGACATAGAAGAGATGCCTGTACTAGGATGGAGAAATATAGAAAAACACAGCAGAGGAACATAATTTAATGACAATGATTGAAAGAAACTGCAGAGCTGGATCAAACATTTGCTATGTCACTCATCTTGGTGCATTGCTCTGACAGAAGGGAAGTACAGGAATGATGCTGCACTTGTTGTTGCTACCCACAATCAATCTGTTCTGGAAAACATGTAAAAATACTTGAAGTATGGGAAATGGATTAAGTAATATCTTTTATTTAAGAAGAAAGTGCTTTGGTCTATGAGTGGAAACTGTGACAACTAATCAAAACATCCTGAGTCCCTGGATTGATCCCAGCCACTGCTTAAATTTTGCATTAACAATGATGGCTGATGACTTGCAGCCATACTGCCAACGGCCTTGCAGAAAGGGCAGAGGAGCGAACACAGATTCAAGACACCTTATTGCCCTTATGATGGGAAACCACCCCTAAAAAGTGGAAGAATCAGCAATAACCAACAGCATGAGCATGCACAAGGCAATGAAAGCCATTGTGTTAAAGACACACATTGTATGTCCACAACTGATGTGTCCTTTAAATAATAAAGTATCATGATGATCTCTCCATTGGGAAAAGATTCCAGATTAGACCCCCAATGGATCTTGATGAGGAGGACACCAAGGGGGAAGTGATCATAAGAAAAATATTATTGACAAATGAAAGAGTAACATTTTGTGATTCACAGATGATGATATCTCCATTGGGAAAAGATTCCAGATTAGTCCCCTAACAGATCTCCACGAGGAGGCTGCCAAGGGGGAAGTGATCATAAGGAAAATATTAATGACCAATGGAAGAGTAACATTCTGTGATTCACAAAATGGTATGTCAGATGTATGAACATGGTAGAGATGCCAGAAATCTGAAAGGGGAAATGTAAATGCTCAATCAAGTTAAACTGGGGGTCAATGAAGTGAAATGGGAGGAAAATAAAGATTTATGGACAGATAAATGTGGGGTAGTACCAACAGCAGTAGAAAATGATATAACAATAGGATTCATTATGAACAGAAAGGTAAGACAGAGAGTGAGCTATTGATAACAGTTCAGTGATAGAATTGTTCTCACAGAATTCATGGCAAACCAGCGCCAACAACAATACTTCAGGTATACATGCTGACTTTGTGAGCAGAAGATGAAGAGATAGAGGAAGCATATGAGGACAATGAACAGGTGATTCAGTAGGGTAAAGGCAGATCAGTATCTAATAATCATGGAGGGTTGGAACATGGTAGAAGGGGAAGGAAGGAAGACAGAGTTTGGAGAGAATTTCAGTTTGGTAGTCAGTGTGCTAGAGGAGAAAGCTAATTATCAAATGAATTCGCAATTGCAAATAAGGAATACCATCAGCTGTAGAATGGAATGATGACAATGAAAATTTGAGCTGGACTGGGACTCAAACACGGATTTCCTGCTTATCACAAGCAGTCACTTTACCATTTGGCTATCCGTGCACAGCTTGTGACCAGACCCAAACTTCCATATGTTATCAAACATGCCTCTTCGAAAGACTAATTAAGTTCTGCAATTAATTTCAGCTACTAATAGCAAATACATGGTTGAAAAATCACAAGAGGAGGTGGTGCACTTGGAAAAGGCCTGGAGACATAAGGAGATTTCAGCTGTATTACATAATAGGCAAACAGAGGTTCTTAAATAAGGTATGGGATTGTAATCTTAAATAAGGAAATTAAAAGCAAGAGTATCAACACTAAAAGTGCAGGAGGTTTTTCACTGCCAAACATAGAGGAAAGAGCAGATAGAAGAGAAAAGTAAGGTTTACACTGAAGACCTATACAAGGGTGAGGAACTGTCTGATGACATCTTATAGAAATAAATGGGAGTTGATAAAGAACGCAAAGGGGAGCTAGTTTTAGAGTTAGAGTTTAATAGAGATTTGGAAGACTTGTGATGAAATAAGATGGAAGGTATAGATAACATGCCTCCAAAATTTTTCAAATCACTGGGGGTGACAATTACAACTGTTGTCTAGAGTCTATGAGACTGGGGATCTACCATCAGACTTACAGAAAAAAATCAACCACACTATTCCAAAGTTAGTAAGAACAATTGGCTTAAAAGCTCATGCATCCAAGTTATTTACAAAAATAAAATGCAGAAGAATAGAAAAGAAAGTTTAGGATTTTTAGATGGAGATAAATTTGGCTGAGGAAAGGTAAAGACACTACAGAGGTAGATCAGATACGATGCTTGATTATGGAAGCAAGAATTAAGGAAAATCAAGACATGTTCAGAGAATTTGTCAGTCTAGAATGTAAAACGGTGCAAGATGTTAGAAATTCTCAGAAAAATAGTTTTAATGTTAAGGGAAAGATGGGTAATAAACAATATGAGCAAGAAATAAGAGGGATAGATAAAAGATCAAGAACAAATTGCTAGGATTAGAAAAGGTTGTAAGACAGGGATACAGCCTTTCACCCCCTCCTGTTCAATCTATACAATGAAAAAGCAATGATGGAAATTAAAAGAACAGTTCAGGAGCAGGATTAAAATTCAAGGTGAAAGTATATCACTGATAAGATTTGCTAGCAATTGATATCCTCATTAAACGTGGAGGAGAATTACAGGATCTGTTAAAAGGAATGAACAGTCTAATATGGATCAAGGAAGGATAAACTGAAGAAAGACAAAAGTAATGAGGAGTAGCAGAAATGAGATTAGCAATGGACCTAACATCAAAGTTGGAGACCATGAAGGAGACAAAACAAAAGCTTTCTGCTACCTTGGAAGCAAAATAACTCATGATAAATGAAGCAGGAGGTCATAAAAAGGAGACAAGCACAGACAAAGAGGGTATTTCTGGACAGAAGTCTACTAGCATCAAATGAGGAATAAATTTCTGAAAATTTACATTTGAAATACAGCATTGTACAGTAGTGAATCATGGACTGTGGGACAACCATATTGGAAGCGAACTGAAGCATTTTAGAAATCCTGTAGAAGGCTGTTGAACATTTGGTGGACTGATAAGAAATGAGGAGGTTCTTGGGAGAGCAATTGAGGCTGGAGATATGTGGAAAATATTCCCAAGAGAAGAGACAGAAGAATATGAAGTGTGTTATGACATTAGGGAATAACTTCCATGCCACTATAGGGAACTGTAATAAGAGGTCAGACACTGGAATATATCCAACAAGTAAATGAGGACATCAGATGCAAGTGCTGGTCTGAAATGAAGAGGTTAGCACAGGCTGCATCAAACTAGTTGAAAGACCGACTACCCCCATTCCCTCTGTGTTGTTAGGTGTAACCGACCCGAACTTCCTCCTCAATGGTGACCCCCAGTTGTAACGTCTTCTGTTTTTGCCGTTTTACTGTGTCCGCGACCTCCACGTTGGTTATTCTCACGTGCATTACACTGACACAACATTCAAAAAATGACTTCGGCCCAACGCCTAACGCTGGATTTTGTGATCAACATGCATCATGTTGCGGGCAATGTACACCCGCCAGCACTGCAACACGATGCCTCTCACTCAACGATTACACCGATATCACTGGACGTTTTCAAGCCTGCAACAATAAGTGAGGTTGGGAGTGTGCATGACTCCGGCTATCAAATGCCTTTGTTCCCACCACATGTGCCCTCCCTCATCGACTGTGCAGTTGCCTCTTATGGATCTCCGTGCAGTGCGGGACCAATGCTGATTTCTGCAAATGCTTCATTGGACAACCTACTACCGCCAGAACAATGATTTGCCACGCTGCAATCCGTCCGGTACCACACGGATACTGGCCATGTGGCTGGAACTGCTTTGTTCACAGGTCATCCTACTCAGCATCCGACCCCGCCCGCACCTGCCTCAGTTCAGCATCAGCACTTGCCTTCCCGCTTCGATAACTTGGCCTGCAACTGGAACGATAACTTGTTATCTGTGCTTGACCTCCACTTCCATCCCATTGCTACGCCTCAGTGTTTTGTGCCACGACATTCACCTTATCCTCACACCGTTTTGAGAGGAGTGACTATGAACACCTCACGTTCAACATCATTTTCCACACTCTGCTTCTGGACAGCCCGCGCCTCCACCGCCTTCCTGCAACACAGGTGGTCCCGGCTCTGATCATACACTGAGCTTTCCATGGACTAACATGCGTTCTCAAACTTTGAACTTTTTCTTTCCTGTCGCCCATGTGCCGGCTCCAGTCGAGATTCTGCTACCGTTCTCAGCACATCTCGGTGCCTCATCCACGTCGGTCTTCCGCGACACGTCAATCCGAACACACCCGCAACGTGTTGAGCTTCTGCAACCGCAATCGACACATTATGGTGTCTCACCCACGTTGGCCTTCCACGTCGTGACGGACCGCGCTCAACCACAACGTGTCACCCTCACGCTGCCTCCCAAACAGCCGTCATTGCCACATCCCCTGGAGGCACACTCTCCTGGAATACTACAGCAACAGCTCGTTTCTGGCAGTTCCCTGACGAACTCAACTCAACCTGTTCTTCCGAACATTTCACAATGCTTACCAACACTGCCGTTGTTTAATCCCAACAGAGCTACAACCTGGTTCAAAATTGTGGACGAAGTGTTCGACCATTACAAACCCAACGAGTCAACCACGTTTCTGTACCTCATCACCCACCTGCATGACCAGGAGGACTTGATTGCTGACCTGGTCGACGCCCCAGACTCATCTACCCAGTACACTCCAGCCAAAGAGACAGTTCTATATTGGCTTGCATGCTCAACTGAGGCAGCAATAAGGCAAGTGCTTCACGTCGAGTAACTAGGCAACGACAAACCTTCTCAGCTCTGGAGACGGCTACGTGCACTGGTCAGCGCCAATCTATTCTCTGACACAGCTCTCCTCACCATCTGGACAGATAAACTCCTCACATCCGCTTTGCTCTTGCTCAAAGGCCTCCTGAACCTGTCGAGCAAAGAATGACGATTGCTGACAAGCTACACAATGCATCACTGCTCCACTTCACCAACCACTGCCTATCTGACAAGTCTCAGGTTCAGGTACATCGCCCTGCGGTCAGACGCGGCCGGGGCCGTACTGTGCCGACCATTCCACTTGCTCCGGAAAGCAGTAAACAAGCAACTGGGACGTCACCAGCTCTTCCCACGGTCACTGAACCTGCTGCAGCCACCGACCCTCGACCACTGCCACTGGCAATGAACTTTCTGCAGGGAATGCAACTGCACTACCCGTACTGTTACTTCCACACATGGTTTGGTGAGGCGGCACAGAACTGCAGACCACCCTCCTACTTCGCAAACGCCAATCGCAGGTAGGTTCGGGTGCCGCCTCCTGCGCACAACATGACAGGCACTCCCCAGTGCTCCATTCTGTCTGGGAATGACTGGATAATTGTGGACGACTTTATATTAAAGACATTTTGTAGGGATATCTTTTCCTAGTGGACACAGGCGCCGATGTTAGACTGCTGCCCATGTCCTTAGCGTCGTCGAACACCCGCCCTCACCATACTTCACTGCAAGCCGTGAATTCAACTAAACTACAATGCTCGGGTTCAACTTCACACGTCGTCTCACTCTCTGCAAACTGCAAAGTCAAGTGGACTTTTTTAGTGTGCGTAATTGATGAACCTATACTACGCATTGACTTCTTGTGACACCACAAAATTTCACTGGACCTAGTGTGAAACACTGTGTTTCACCAACCGTCCAAGACTCACTTCCCCTGTGCTTCCCCCCCCCCTCCCCCCCCCAATGACTCATCGGTCCTGGCTCATCTCATCTGTACATGCTTGTCTCTGTTGATGATGTTACAAGAAACCACGCATAAGTGCCTTGCCGAGCTCGAACATGTTGCTCACCTATGCAAGGAAAACTTCAAGCTCTCCCTCCGGCTCCACAAAACACAGCTCCAGCTCTCCAATGCAGCAAAGGAATTACAGACACTACAGCAAGGACAAAGCAAGTTCAGTAAGTGCACCGAATCTGCTTGCAATCCCAGCAATCAAGCCTCCGTGTGTTTACCTCCCACTACCCCTCACAACTGTGCTATCAAGACTGCCATAACATGTACTGACAGCTCCGCAGGGCCACACCCTCCTAACACGGCAGCGTTTGACACTCGGCCGGTCACATGTGCGCATGGGTGATGAGCGTCACGTTTTCCCGAACTGACGGCTCCTACCCCGCCCCTCACGGACAGCACCTCAAACTATGCAACTTTGGCTATGCGCGCCACCGTGCAACCACCACTGACAACACAAACAGTGCACTTGTGCCAAGCTACTGGCATCACCCTCAGACAATGGGCTCACTGACGGCTCCCCCGAGCTCTACCGAGCGCACCCGACCACGGTGCTGGCGGCCATCTTGTCGTGTTGACTCCTGGAAAACTTCGCCGCCTCGGCTCCTGTCGGATCTGCCGAGTGGCTCCGAACACCACAAACACCCCTCTCCTGCCCCGCCCGCCACACATTGTAAACAAAACCGCCTCCCATGCCGCCGGCAACATTTCCGTCATCACCAACAGCACGGTTCACAAGCTTCGCCTCACACCAGATCCCCCAATCTCCAGTAAACCACATTGACTTTGTGCCGAGCGCCTCTCCGACCTTAAAAAAGGCTCTGGCGTCATTGAACCCTCTGCCAGTAGCTGGTCTACACCCATACATATGACACTCAAGAAAGACGGGTCATGTCGCATGTGCGGAGACTACCGTCGACTAAATGCATGAACAATTATGGACACCTACCCCATTCCCAACATTGCTGACTTTACCAGTTCCCTCGCAGGTGTGACCACGTTCTCTGTCATTGATTGCAAATGGGCTTACCACCAGATCCTCATGGCACCTGAAGACATCGAGAATACAGCAATCACCACCCCAATCAGGTTATTTCAGTTTTGATTCATGCCCTTCAGTCTGAATAACGCAACCCAGACCTGGCGACACTTCATCAACAAAGTGCTATTCAAACTAAAATTCTGCTTTGCATATCTTGATGACATTCGTGTGTTCATCTCCTCCCTCGAGGATAACATTCGACATGTGCAAACTGTATGAACACTCTCGCAGCAGCAGGCATCAAGACCAACCAGGACAAATTGCAGCTACATCAACCCGCTGTCACTTTTCTTGGTTTTCGGGTATCTGCCGACGGCATTTCACCGCCCCCTGAGAAAGTACAGACAATACTAAACCTACCCAGACCTTCGTCATTCAAAGAGCTGCGGCGCTTTCTGGGTACGGTTAATTATTATCGCTGACATCTACCTCGCTTGAGGTGTTTGTGCCTGTCGCCAAGCCCACCAGAGACATCATCGTTGTCGCTCCATTCCACCGGCAAACCACCGGCCTCCCTGTCGCCACACGCCCAGCATGCCCAGTACAGCGCCCGGGTCACTTCAATGACTTCCAGGTTCGGCGGCCGAACCATCCTTCACGACTTCTACCCACACAGCTCCCCGATGATGCTGTCGAGCTGACCGTGGTCCGGCTCCCGTGGACCACTCCTGCCGACGCCATAGTCACACCTCCCCCTTGGCCTCGCAAGTGTACTCCGTACTGCAGGTGTAGGGGGGGGGCTATGTGCTGCCGATGAGGTCAACACCAGAATCGATCTGAGTATCATCTTTGAACTAAGCTAACATTATCTTTGTGCAGTTCCGCCATGTCAGTTCTGTGTAAGACTTTGATGTGTTCAGGTGAATAAATGAACTACTGCAAAATGGGAGTGTTGTTTGGTGTAACCAACCCGAACTTCCTCCTCAACTTTATTTTATCTTTTTCGTCATGTTTACATATCTTTTGACTTTCATTTTTATTATGCAGACCTGTTCTTCATAGTACATTCTGGTATTATCATCTTGTCAACAGTTCTGTAATCAAGACTTAAACATTTATTCACCTTAAAATATTTATATGCAACAGATTCTACAACACACACCAGGATTGAAACTGTGGTCCCAATAAAATCTGTAGCTAAATAAATTTATAATTAAAATATTATGTAAGAACATGCCATATCATACATTTTCATATAGAAGATGTAATTTAATCTGAATAGTAGTTATGGCAGAAGATTTCTTCCAATTTCTAGTATTTTATAAAACTTAAATTCTTGATTTAAATTTAATGAACGTAATACAATAATCAAGTTCAGAAAATGTAATTGTTGTTACATTTTGAAGTGGACTGTTAGTGGCCACACTGAGGCATTTGGATTTGAGTCTTTGTTGAAGATGGCACAGAGTCAGGCTTCGTCAGAGTGTTAACCTGTGCAGAAGTGAATGTATTTTACTAATTTCCATTACTACAGTGGAAACTAACTTCAAAGTAATGTAAGCATCATTTCCATAATTAGAATGCTACTGTATTTATTCCTACATGACCAATGAATCCAGTTATAAGGTCATATTATAGCAAACTCAAGATCAACAATAGTCACTCCTACATCAATGAGGGGAAATTAAGATAAGTAACATCCTACTACAATCAGATGTAACTGACAGAGTGGTGAATTAGTCTAGAGCAAAACTCAGTTTAATGTTATATGTTAAAAAGATCACAAGGCAAAATGAATAATTTGTGATCCAGCAGTAACTGAGTACTGAGGCAGCAGACAGACAGGATGGCATGGGCCAGAAAGCATGACAGGGCAAGTTAGTCAATGAGGGCATGGTGAACAAATCTTTACTGATCTTTCAATGTGTGTTGTTGTCATAAACTGCATTAGAAACAGATGAAGAGTGAACTACAGAGCCACAATACTAATAAAAGCTATGAATATATCACTTTTGAGATGTTTTTGGAGAACAGCCTAGTGTTTCATTTTCAATGTACCTAACACTATAATATCTACAGTATTTTGCTACACTTCAGGATTAAACAACAGCCAGTTACAGTCTGCTGTAGCCCTCTTCAAAATGGTAAACATCTTTTCGCCACTGTATGAATACCTAGTGACATAAAATCTTCTTTGGTTTCTAGCTGTGGTCAGTGGTTATACAGCCATGAACTTTTGGTTGAGCGCTTGAGATCAGTGACTGCCGTCAGCTGTTACCCTCACCATCATATAGCTATAGTACTGGCTGTAACATCACATGAGCTCAGTCCATCACCATTTAAGGCAATGTTTCTGTCCTGCAACTGCTGCCCCCACTTTAACCTCACAGTGGCCAAGTTCCATGCTGTACTCATATGCAAAACACCATCTTCATTGATGATGTTATCAGATATTTTGATTTATATAATAAGGTCAGCAACCATTGTGGAGTTCTGGTTAATTTTCCTATACCACTGTCCCTGTTAACACATATCATTAAACCAAATATTTCAATAGACTACGCTGAGACTACTTTACTGAATGGGTACATAAAATTCCCATCTAAAAATATTCTGTTTGTGTTGAGAAACAAACCGATGTTTTCCATGAACACTGGACATCACTTAAATACATGATGGGCAGCATTTGTTTGACTGGGCTATGCCAGATGCAGCCACAAATACAAAAACGGGCTGCAACTGCTGTTCACATTAAGTCCTTCATGGAACTTAGTGTCTCAGCCCCGCCAGTTTGTTGGACATGCCTCCTGACTCTAATACTGAGTTCTACATCTACATCTTGTGGGATTCAGGGCCACAATGGCAGTGACCAGCTGCCAGCTGATTGCTGTCCAAGGGAGAGAGTCATACCCCATCACAACCATCTCCACCTTCTGTTGTTGTGACGTGAGCAGCACAAGAGGTCACTGGGCCTGCACAACATGGAGGAAAGTACTCCACAGAAGACTCCACATGCTGCCACTGAAGCCACATGCTTAGGTAAGGGGCCATCTCCTGAGTGTGGCTCCATCACAGCACGGCACAACACACCACTGACATCAACAACTGTGGCCTACAGAGGTTGCTGGCCATAACGGCACATGGTACCAGCCCAGCAGCACCAGGCAGAAGCTACCGCCTATTCATCGCCCCTAGCCAGGGTCAGCAAGGCAAGGTGTGCATGCCTCACTATGCCATGTATCAAGATCAATGACATTTATTGTAACTGTTAACAGCGTTTCCCTTGGGCCCCATGGCCTGCCACTACTACACACTCATCCACCAGCATGCCAAGCATGCTACAGAATAGTGTCAGGAGGGCCAATGTCACTGCAATCAATAGCGGAGGGGTGCCACCATTGCAGCACATAATTTGAGCCACAGCCTGCGGTATCATCATTAGAGCAAGTGAGACTATTCTTTGCTCTCGTGTGGTGATAGTAATGGAGTAAAAGTTTAGGGGATATAACTATACAAGGCTTACCTTTATAAGACCATAGGAACCAGTTGATTTATCACAGTTTAAGGGGAATTCTAGAATGAGGGTTAGATGCCTGTGCATTGTACTCATTGTAATTTGCTTGGGCACTCTGCCCCTTGTGCTGAATCAGTAGTTGTTTATTGCTTTACATGTAATTGTTTTGGGTGCACAGCTAGTTTAGGGAGTCCTGGTGGCTCATTGTTAGACAGAAGAAGTAGGTCAATAGAGTACTCCATGACTGTCTTTTCTATCTATATTAGTTTTGTTATTTCTCAGTGTCTGTCTGAATTGTGAAAATGAGTAGGGTCAAGGCAGAGGCAAATCAAAGTCAGGGACACAAGGTGTCACCAGTGAGAAGATGTTTCAACTGTTAGTGAATTAGGTAGCTCAGCTGAGTGGGGATAATGTTATTGTAAATAACATATTGGTGAAGAAGGATAATGAAATAGATTTGTTGTGGTCTCAGGTTCTAGTAGTGGATCTGGCTGTTGCTAACCTTGTTTCTCCCATCTCTGACAGGACATCTGAGGATATGATTTCATTTGTGGAAGATCTGAAGTCATTGGTAATTAAAGGGGTTGATTGGGTAAGCAGTTGTTGAACACACTGTGAGGTTACATTTGATGGGGGAATTAAAGTTGTTCATAAGATGCACAGGAGCTATATGAAATGCAGAGGCTTTTGATCAACTGAGACAGGGGTTGGAACAATGGTAAAGGAAGCAGAATAGTGCAGCAGTTTTTTAGGAGCTGTTGGGTATTGTGTCCAGAAGATATAATGGGGCAGTGGAGGACTTTGCAGATATTGTTAGGAAGTTGAATGTTGACATCTATGAGTTACTGCAGAATGCTGAGGTCAGCAAAGTGGTGCTGCAGGAGGCTGAGCAGGAAGCACTCAATGCTTTCCTCATGGGTTTGGCACGGGGATTGTCTAGCAGGGTACGTACTGGGGCACTTAAAGATCTTCATGCTGGAGTTTGGTTCACACTGGAATACAAGGAAGCTGATAGACTGACAGGGATGAGGGATCAAAGATATGAGTTGTGATTGGAAAGTTTTAAGAATGGATCCACTACTGCTTACTGGTTTGGTGGGTAGGTACATGTAGGGTAGGGAGTGAGTCATTGCCTTGTCCTAGCATGCCCTCTGACAGGAAACTGTGTTTCCTTTATTCAGTTCATTGTGGCAGCTGGTTGAGTGAGGGTCAGCTAGGGCTTGTTGCCAGATTCTGTCTGCGTGAAAATGGACATAAAAATGGAGCAATGAATTAGTGTGAAATTTTGTTTTAAAACTGGGAAATCAGCTTTGGAGACTTACAAACTATTAAAAACAGCTGTTGGAGATAATTGTATGAGCCAGCCAAATGTTTCTGTCTCGTTCAACAGATTTAAAAATGGCCGCGAATCATTTGAAGATGAACCACAGTCCGGCCATCCTTCCACATCAAAAATGAATGAAAATGTTGTGAAAGTTCGTGACTTAGTGCACTCTGATCATAGACTTACAATTAGGGAGATGGCTGATGAACTTCATTTAAGTTTCTATGCAGTTCAGTCAATTTTAACTGAAGATCTGAACATGTGTCGAGTGTCAGCAAAGTTTATTCCAAAAGTGTTGTCAAGTGACCAGAGAAAATACCAACTTGACGTAAACCAAGAACTGATTAATTGGACTAAAAAAGACCCAGATTTGTTAAATATGGTAATTACAGGTGTCAAATCATGGGTATATGGATATGATACTGAAACCAAAGTGCAGAATTTGCAGTGGAAGACTCGAAGTTCACAATGACTGAAAAAAGCACGTCAAAGTCAGTCGAAGGTAAAGACAATGTTAGTGATTTTTTTCGATTCTAGCGGTATTGTGCATCACGAATTTGCCCCTGGAAGACAGACAATTAACTAGGAATATTACAAATGTGTCCTCAAGTGTTTGCGTGAAAAGGTGCAGAAGAAAAGGCCTGCATTGTGGAAAGACAGAGTTGGGTGCTACACCATGACAATGCTCTGGTTCATAGTGCCTTCTCCATTGTTGAATTTTTGACCAAATTCAACATATCTGGGCTTCCAAAACCACCATATTCCCCTGGTTTGGCCTCTGCAGACTTCTGCCTATTTCCTAAACCGAAATTTTCACAGAAACGGAAGGTATTTGACCCGATTGAAGACATCCAGGTAAATATGGAGTGTGTCCTTAACATACTCCAGGAAAAAAATTTCCAGGTATGCTTCCAAAAGTGGAAACACCATTGGAGTTGATGTGTTAAGTCAGAAGGGGACTATTTTGAAGGAGATGCATCACAGTAGCATGTAAGTACCACCATTGTACAATTGCAAGCCCATTCTTAAAACTTTCCAATCACACCTTGTATGTATTTGCACTGAATATAAAGTGTTTTGGTTATGGACATACAGGTCATATGCAGAGACAGTGCTACCAGTCATGAAGGAATGATGGGGTAATAGAGATGGGCAGCGATTTAATGGGAATGGTAGTAGGGGAGTTGTAAGTCACCGATAAGTGTATAAGGGTGGTAATAGAGATGTCCCAGGTGGAAGGAATGGTCCATTAAAATTAGGAGAGGACCAACAGGAGTTTCCCATAAAAACAAATGCAGTAAGAGTGGATGCAGAGGTAGAATAAGTCATAATGGGTGTGGTAGATGGTAGGAAATATAAAATTTTATTAGAAACATGGGTCCATGTGTCAGTGGCCTCAAGAGAGCTCATGGAAAGGAGGTGTCAGAACCAACAATGTTATAATTTGGATGGGGTAGGGGATAGTAATATCTGAGCATTGGGATCAGCGGTGATGAATTTTTTGTTCGAGGCAACCAGGTTTAGGCATGATGTAGAGTGGTGTTTCATGTACATGAGGGCTGCAGCATGACCCTAGGCTTGGACTTCCTGCATTAAGGGGAACATTTCTGGCTGCACTAGAGATTCCGGAGAGGGAGTGTTGGCTGTGATGAGGCACAGGATCCCACTGGGATTGCATTTCATGAAAAACTGAGGCATTTAAAGGGAAAAGAGATGACACAGATGGAGGATCTATTGCTAGAATTTCAGGATTTGTTTTTCCACCAGGACTACTGCCTGCTAAGCCAGTAACACATCACAGGATTCCAACAGGAAATCAAGTACCAGTGTTTCGGAGGCTGTACAGAATTCCAAAATCACTGCCAACAGTTTTGGAGGAATTTATAAATAAAGAGATGATTGATGGAAATATAGAAGAGAGTACAGGAATTGTGATCATGCTGAAAAAGTCTGTTGATGCCTTGAAGAAGTATCAGTTTTGTTGCAGTTATCACCATTGGAATAATAAGACTATGGCAGATGCCTACCCATCACAAAGACAATAGATAAGCTAGGGCAAAGCCAGTGCTTCTCAACAATGGGCTTTAGTAGTGTATATCATCAGTTAGGATGCAACTCCTTATGCAGTTGCTAAAGAAGGGGATTAAGTTTGTTTGGTCAGAAGAATGCAAGGAAGCATTTCAGGTTGAAGAGAGTATTAACATCAAGTCTGGTTGTGGTGTTTCCAGACTTTCAGAAGGAGGTCATATTATCATGTGATGCATAGAATCATACTCTGGAGGGTGTTTTAAGCCAGGAGGTCAACAGGCAAGAATATCCTGTTGCCTATTCATGAAGACAGTTGCACACAGCAGTGAAGAACTATTCTACAACAAAAAGGGAAATGCTTAACTTGATATTCAAGGTGATGCACTTCCAGTGTTTTCTGTATGGAGGGAAGTTCAAGGAAGTAATGGACTACGTTGCCTTAAAGTGGTTACTTGTTTTGAAGGACCTGTCCAGTAGGGTGGAAAGGGGATACTGAAACTCAGAGAATGTAAGTACAAATTGATCCATAAACCAGGAAAGAAACATGGAAATGCAGACGTGCTACGCAAAAAAATATCCGTAATATAGGCACTAGATCATGACAATGGGCAATGACAAGCAGTGAAGAGCAACAATGAAGAGTGTAAGCAGTCTGGAAAGCAGCAGCAGTTTAGTGTGCACAACATGTTATTCTGTAGAGACAAGAAAATGAGACCACAAGTGGTGGTGCTGGCCAAGCTGAAGCTAGATGTATTACACGAGATGCATGAACCCCTTTCATTGGACCATGGGGGTTGCTGGGCAACAGGCAGTCATGGTCACACAAGAACTGGTGAATAGGTGGATATTGAAGTTCAGGGTGCTGTAGACAATAATTATGGACTAGGGGACAAACTTCATGTCAGGCCTGATGAAAGAGTTGTGTCGGGTAGTAAATGTGAAAAAACTTCACCCACTTCACCCACAAGCTAATGGAAGAATGGGAAGAATGGCATGAGTTCATTGAATAATTGGCAAGATGCTTAGTTATTATGTGAAGTGACACTTTGATCTTTCCTTCCTGTACTCCCCATTGGTGGAGAAACAGGAGGAGGTGGCGAAATCAGTGGGTCAATAGGTGAGGTCAAGCCCATGTATATCATGAAGGGAAAGATGAAGAAAATTTGTAACATGTTACCAGGGCCTGTACTGAGTAACTGAAACTACATTACCGGTAAATGTGAAGCTGCAGCCAACAACAAAGACAACCATTGTGCATGTTGAGCATCTACAAGCACTGGAGGCAGCTCATAAGAGGTATTGGTGAAAGTGAGGAGAGAGATGAAAAAGAAGAAGTGAAAGGATGAGAGACAAGAGAGAGATGCCCAGAAACCTCAGGCTCATTATGAATTAAGGCAAGGAATTAATTGATATGTGAAGTGACTTTACTGTTTGCAGAATATTTTTCTTTTTGTATGGTATAGGGTATTAATGTTGCTTTTGATCAAGTTATATACTTGTGTGGTGCAGTTTTTATTGTTAGGTGTATTGAGACAGGCTGTTCAGAGATAGCAGGCTGCTGGGGGAAGGGGACGTGATGTTAGTCCATGTCAAGCTGCCATATGATGAAGGATGCTAGTTTTGGCGGTGCTGAGGGTGCTGCAGGATTATCACCTGGATGGAGGAGTTGTGTTGTCCAGACAACCAGACTTGGTGTTATGCATGACATATGGTCATTAGATTTGGTGTTTAATGTGTCGGAGCTACAGAATGAAATAAGGATGTTGGAAGAAGTGTTTAATGGTATACAGGAATTAGCGGTTAGTAATGGGAGGCTGAGAGAGGTCTCAAGGAAGCACAGGAATTTGCATGAGACATATAGATGATTAAAGAAGCAGATGCAGGATGTGGTCAGAGTGCTTCCATATGAATCCAGGATTGCAAAAAGGGAACGGATAAACATTAGAGTATAATAGTAAAGACCATCTTTGGGAAGCAGATGTGAGTGTTGTAAGCAAGTTGAATGAAATGCCAGAGATGGCAATGGGGTTAGCAGAGGCATATAAAGTAACTGTGGAGTGGCATTCCATGCAGATTATGAACTTTGAGAGCAGTGTGCTGAACAACAGATGCTTGTTCCAGAAACTGACTAAGAGATTTGTGATTATGCCAGGGCCTTGTCTAGTACTATGAACCAGGATCTGGAAGCAGTACTAGCCTGAATGCACATATTGGATGCAAGAATAATGTTAACAAGGCTGTTGATGTCCTTGGGGATTAGTATCTGTGATGACAGGTGGAGTTAATGAGTCTGCAGGAAGACACCCATCTAGCACTACATGGGCAGTTAAGTCCTATGTTTCTGTCACCTGCGCAGTATTTGAGAGAACTGAGAAAGTTGCAAGAATAACTGCTGCCAGAATTACAGACAATGGTGGAGCCAAGAAGCCAGAACTTGACATTCTACTACCATAGTGCAATGGTGAGAGTCCCAATGTTCAGGTGTCACACAGTACAGAGTTATCCAATGAAGTTAGCAGAAGTTGGAAAATCTGCACAAGTAATAGTGGAAGAGGTGCTACCATCAATGGAAGATGGGAATCAACACTTGGTGATGACCAAGGGTGAATTCTAGCCAAGCCAGAGCAAGGTAGTCACTATGTGCCTGTCTCATGAAATTGTGTCAAGAAGGAGTAAACTTGTCAATGCAACTCTTCAGAGTCAAAAGAGAGGAACATTGTTGAAGAAAAGAAGGAATCAAACTGAAATCATAGTTTTGGAAGACAGGTTTGCATTAGATATAACTGATGTATAACTATGTAGAGGTAGTTGCTGGCTGCTATGAGAGGGGAAACTAATGGGGGTAAGGTGTTTGGAATTATGAGGCAGGGGAGTGTTGACTGGGACTATGGGTAATATTTTGTGACCCACGTTCCATTTGCCAGCTACTATGATGGGAGTTATCCTACTAAATGTGACACAGCCACAGCTGTACTGGCCAGAACAACCTTTAGAGATATTGTCCAAGCAAAACCTTTTCTTCCTTCACAACACCTGAGAATCTAGCCTGGAGCATTCACTATGCTGAATGATAGCTGCCCAGGAAGGGCAAATCACTACACAGTAATTATTGCAGGATGGTAGGTGTCAAGTAACCACGTCGTTGAGTGTTACGATTCCTAGCATCATGATGACTCTGATTTCGCCCTGCCTATCTCTCATGTACGTTAAACAATGAACCCTATGGGACGCCAACCCTGGGCTAATCCAAGTTCCAGTAAGCTGGATACCATGAATGAGAGGTGAAAGATAGATTTACAGGGTCAGGGGTGAACACAGTAATTTGTGTAGTAGTTAAGAGTAGCTGATTTAGTGTTAGGTCCTAGTGGAATAAGGGTAGAAGTAATTACAATAGAGTTCTGGGCCAGTGTAAAATATGAGGAACCACGTCTTCTCCATAGGGGAGTGCAGTGTAGTGCCATGACCAAATCTCTGGTCAGAAAATTATTAGTTTTTGACAAAAGTAAGGAAAAGTAGCATGGAAGCACCATAAAGCACTGCGTTAACAGCTGTGGTTTGGCAGCTGCAAGTATGGTGACATGTAGGTTACAATAAGAGACACACTGGTAGATTGCACAACAAGAACAGACAAGCTCAGTGGCAAATGGCACTGCATAGCTGTAACCATGTAGCAAGTGGAGCAGTGTCATTGTTCCAGGGCAAGTCTTGTTTTGGCAATGTGACTAGGCACTGGGCTTTAGTGAAACATATGGGCACTGGAGGTATATGAATAATTCTGAATTTTAAGGTAAGCATCACTTGTCATCACTGGAAGCCAGCTTACCACTGATACTAGAGTGACGCCAGACAGTGAGACAACTGGACTCCACCAGCCATGGGTTCGAGACTGGGATGCATCTACTGTCCACACTAAGTCCTCCATGGTACTACATACATACATTAATCCTTGTTCCATAGATCATGAATATGACATTTCATTATGATGTGGAATGTGTCACATTAACATAAGTTTTCTTTACACAAAATAATTAATTAATTTTTTTTAATTGCAGTTACTACTTCACATAGTAAGATGGCGCCGATAGGAAAGTGTAGTGACGCTTCTCTCTCGTTAAAAAGGCAAAAAATGAACAGTTATTCGTGTAGAGAATGTAAAAAGCGTGTGATGAAGGGTATTCTGTGTATCAAATGCAACTTCTGGTTACACGAAAAGTGCGCGAAAGTAAGTCTAAAGTTCGTCAGCGATGATTTTCCGTGGACATGTCACGGTTGTTTACGTGACGAAACGGCCGATCTTGTAAGTGCAGTTTATACAAAAAACGAAATTATAAAGTTACTACGAAGTGACATTGAGGCATTAAAACCCGAACTTTCGACCATCAAGAAAGAAAACGATACATTAATACAAGAAAAGAAGTCCTGTGTGTGTAAAAGCCATCAAACGGAAAAGCAAGAAGATCGCGAAAATACGAATGACCCATCCTACTTTAAAAATAACATTTCAAGTGTTCCCGGTGATGTCTCGGTAAACTCAGTAAGCCAAAAACCGGAAGATAAATATAAATGGAAGGTGGTGACACAGCAAAAGGAAAAATAAGGCGACAGATACGCAACAAAAGGAAAATGACTTTTTAATAATTGGCGATTCGCTGCTGAAGAATATCGCTGTCCCCAATTGCAAGATCGACGTACGACCTGGTATTAGAACGCATCAACTCGGCAAACATTTAAAAAATATGGTAAATGCAAGACAAGATACTACAGAACCAGATTCTGAAACCAGACATAACTATAATGGGGTGTTTATACATGTTGGAACGAATTCGTTAAGGAGCAGCAGTGAGGAAGAAATGGCAAGCAAAACAAGAAACATGATTCGTTCTGCAAGAAATATGTATGCAGGATCTCGTCTGATATTTAGCGGAATCATAAACAGAAGGTCGGTGAGTGAAAAATATATCGCCAAAATAAATTGTGCTCTTAAAGAACAATGTGATCGACTTGGGGCAATTTTTATAGACCCAAATAAATTCCTACGTGAAAACTCACTAGCGAAGGATGGCTTGCATTTAAATAGACTGGGGTCTGTAACGTTCAGCAGAATGTTTGCAGATGTCTGCAAAATCATTAGATGCAAGGGAAACTAATATGGCCTGAAGGGGGTGAAAAATCATACACTCCAGCTGGAAAAGAAAAATATAAGCACCATACAAAAAAAGACGATACTAAAGAATTTGCCCTAGAATACAGCTCACAACATGTAAACCAACAAAAGAAAAATTACATAAAAGTACTTCATCAAAATATTCAATACTTTGGTAACAAAAAATTAGAAGCAGAAGTACTCCTGAGTGAAGTAAGACCAGACATATTATGCATAAGTGAACATGGACTACCTGAAAGTAAAATACATAATGTGGCAATAAAGGACTACAAACTAGCTAGTTACTTCTGCAGATCTAAATATAAGGGTGGCGGCGTTTGTATATATATTAAAACAGGTACTCTATCAAAGAATGTAAACAGTGAAGCTGCTACATTTCCCATAGCTAGAGAAAAAGACTTTGAAGTTACTGGTATAGTGGCAGAGGATTTTAGAGTGTTTTGTGTGTACAGGTCACCATGTGGCAATATTAGCATATTTCTAAAAAAAGTTGCTAGCTTATTGAGAATGAATATAAAGAAAAATCTTGTTATATGTGGAGACTTCAACATTGACATGGGAAAAGACACAAAAATACGACAGGATTTTGAAGAATTGTTAAACAGCATAACATGAAAGTGACAATAACTGCACCAACAAGAGTGACTTCACAAAGTGAGACAATTATTGACAACATAATTACTAATATGTGTAACTATGAGTCACATGTAGTTCAGACAGAAATATCTGATCATCATGGACAACTAATCAGCTTTTGCAGAAATAATGACACAGTATCAGAACCAAAACAAACAACCAAAGAAATTAGGATCATCAGTGAACAAAATATCAACATCTTTAGAACAATGTTAAGTAAGGAAACCTGGAATGAAACCCTACAGGCCCAGAGTGTAAATGAAAAATATGATGCATTTATTTCAACAATTAAATACCATTTTAATGTAGCATTTCCCAGAGTAAAGAGACAAGAAAGGCAGCAAGATCAAACACAGTGGATTTTACCAGCGAAATACTACACTCCTGGAAATGGAAAAAAGAACACATTGACATCGGTGTGTCAGACCCACCATACTTGCTCCGGACACTGCGAGAGGGCTGTACAAGCAATGATCACACGCACGGCACAGCGGACACACCAGGAACCGCGGTGTTGGCCGTCGAATGGCGCTAGGTGCACACATTTGTGCACCGCCGCCGTCAGTGTCAGCCAGTTTGCCGTGGCATACGGAGCTCCATCGCAGTCTTTAACACTGGTAGCATGCCGCGACAGTGTGGACGTGAACCGTATGGGCAGTTGACGGACTTTGAGCGAGAGCGTATAGTGGGCATGCGGGAGGCCGGGTGGACGTACCGCCGAATTGCTCAACACGTGGGGCGTGAGGTCTCCACAGTACATCGATGTTGTCGCCAGTGGTCGGCGGAAGGTGCACGTGCCCGTCGACCTGGGACCAGACCACAGTGACGCACGGATGCACGCCAAGACCGTAGCATCCTACGCAGTGCCGTAGGGGACCGCACCGCCACTTCCCAGCAAATTAGGGACACTGTTGCTCCTGGGGTATCGGCGAGGACCATTCGCAACCGTCTCCATGAAGCTGGGCTACGGTCCCGCACACCGTTAGGCCGTCTTCCGCTCACGCCCCAACATTGTGCAGCCCGCCTCCAGTGGTGTCGCGACAGGCGTGAATGGAGGGACGAATGGAGTCGTGTCGTCTTCAGCGATGAGAGTCGCTTCTGCCTTGGTGCCAATGATGGTCGTATGCGTGTTTGGCGCCGTGCAGGTGAGCGCCACAATCAGGACTGCATACGACCGAGGCACACAGGGCCAACAACCGGCATCATGGTGTGGGGAGCGATCTCCTACACTGGTCGTACACCACTGGTGATCGTCGAGGGGACACTGAATACCCATCGTTCTACCATTCCTAGACCGGCAAGGGAACTTGCTGTTCCAACAGGACAATGCACGTCCGCATGTATCCCGTGCCACCCAACGTGCTCTAGAAGGTGTAAGTCAACTACCCTGGCCAGCAAGATCTCCGGATCTGTCCCCCATTGAGCATGTTTGGGACTGGATGAAGCGTCGTCTCACGCGGTCTGCACGTCCAGCACGAACGCTGGTCCAACTGAGGCGCCAGGTGGAAATGGCATGGCAAGCCGTTCCACAGGACTACATCCAGCATCTCTACGATCATCTCCATGGGAGAATAGCAGCCTGCATTGCTGCGAAAAGTGGATATACACTGTACTAGTGCCGACATTGTGCATGCTCTGTTGCCTGTGTCTATGTGCCTGTGGTTCTGTCAGTGTGATCATGTGATGTATCTGACCCCAGGAATGTGTCAATAAGGTTTCCCCTTCCTGGGACAATGAATTCACGGTGTTCTTATTTCAATTTCCAGGAGTGTAGAACAGCAAAGGAAGCTTCAGGACGTGAGACGGATGGGCGAAGCTGAAAACTATAAAATGTTAAAAAATAAGTATAGAAAACCAATAAGAGAAGCGAAAGCAAGAGAAATTGACACCACTATAGCGAACTCAAAAAACAAGGCAAAGGCAGCTTGGAATGCAATCAATGCTGAAAGAAAGGGAAAAGATGGGTCAAACAAAGAAGAAGGTATTAGGTCAATTAAAATAGACAACACAGTGGTCACAGATGGTATGGAAATAGCAAACATACTGAATAATAACTATATCAGTGTAGTAGAAAACCTAAAATTGGAAAGAAATAGTCAAAAACAGAAGGGTATTAAGGTACCATAAAGATCATGCAGTACAATGTTCTTAAGACCAGTCACGGAAGATGAACTGTGGAAAACTATACAGAAACTGAAGTCCAAGAAATCAGCTGATGATGATGAAATATCAAATCATGTAATAAAGCTAGTATGTGAGGAGATAATAACACCACTGCTGAACATAGCAAACTGTTCTTTCAGAGATGCAATTTTTCCACAAAAACTGAAGATAACAAAGGTAGTGCCAGTGTACAAGAAAGGGTGTAAGGATGATCCCAACAACTACAGACCAGTTTCACTGATATCAGGTTTCTCAAAAATCCTAGAAATGCTTATGTATACCAGATTAGTTAACTATTTGGACAAACATAACATTCTCATGCCCTCACAACATGGTTTCAGAAAGGCTAAATCTACAGAATCAGCAATTGTCAGTCTAACAGAATACATTTTACAATCCTTAGATGAGAAAAAGATTGTCTTTGCAATGTTTCTGGATCTTTCAAAGGCATTTGACACCACTGACCACGAAATTCTGATACAAAAATTAAGCAACTATGGCATTTGGGGGCAACCAGGTGAATGGATAAAATCGTACTTGTGCAACCGCAAGCAGTATGTATCATTAGGAAACTCGTACCAATCAGAAACCAAATCCATCAAATATGGAGTGCCGCAGGGCTCGGTAATGGGGCCATTGTTATTTAATGTATTTATTAATGATATAGGTGTTGAGGAGGAAGAAAAGAAAATATTGTATGCTGATGACATGACAATACTAAATAGTGACCAAAATATGGAACAGCTTGAGAGAAGAGCATACATATCTGCAAATGTCACAGCTCAATGGCTGTTGGAAAATGAACTGGTTATAAATCTAAAAAAGACTATGTATGCAGTGTTTAAAAACAAGGAAGAGGCTGTAGACAAGGATTTAGAGGTTGATGGAACAAGGCTGGAAGAAGTAGAATCTGCTAGATTCTTAGGTATTCTTGTGGATAATGGAAATGGAAATGTCGTGTGGCTAGGGCCTCCCATTGGGTAGACCGTTCGCCTGGTGCAGGTCTTTTGATTTGACGCCACTTCGGCGACCTGCGCGTCGATGGGGATGAAATGATGATGATCAGGACAACACAACACCCAGTCCCTGAGCGGAGAAAATCTCCAACCCAGCCGGGAATCGAACCCGGGCCCTTAGGATTGACAGTCTGTCACGCTGACCACTCAGCTACCGGGGCGGACTTGTGGATAATGAACTGAAATGAAAAAAAACAAAAAAACATATTAATAATGTCTGTAAGAAACTGAGCTCTGTCATATTCTTAATGATGCAGCTATCACAGTATTCAGACAAGAACCTTCATGGACCTTTCGAACAATACTTACAGTATGGAGTGACTGTGTGGGGAAACTCAAACAAACAAGAGTCAAAATGAGTGTTCACATTACAAAAAAAGCAATTAGGACCATATTAAGAGGAAAGACCTCTGAAACATGCAGAAACTGCTTCAAGAATTTAGGTATCTTAACTTTTTCATCGTTGTATATATACAAAACAATAATGTACATCACAAAAGGTAGTGAGGACTGGATTACAAATGCTAGTGTACACACCCACAATACAAGAAAGAAGAATGAAGTACAGAGCATACCCCACCGACTGGCAATGCTAGAAAAAGGACCCCAGTACTCTGGTATCAGACTACTAAGAAGTCTGCCCAAAACCCTGCAAGATAGTGTACTTCACAATGACTTTCCTAAGAAACTTAAAGACTATCTCATTGAAAAAGAGTTTTACAGTGTTGCAGAATACTTATGCCATTAAATTTGTATATATTATTACTCATTATCAGCAATGTAAAAATGTAAGCTAAAGGTGTAGAAAAATAAGTGATAAAGAATGTTAATACTTTGACATGTCCTATATTACACGTTCATTTACTGTACACAATGTAATCTTACAGGATCAAATAAAATTCAATTCAATTCAATTCAACATCGAAGAATTCGTCTATTGAGTAGAAGGAGTTGTAATTCAGAAATTCTTTTAATTTGCTTTTAAATGTTGGTTGGCTATCTGTCAGACTTTTAATATTATTTGGCAACTGACCATAGATTTTTGTGGCAGCATAGTTCACCCCTTTCTGTGCCAAAGTGAGATTTAATCCAAAATAGTGAATATCATCCTTTCTTCTAGTGTTGTAGCTATGCACTTTGCTGTTATTTTTTAATTGGGATGGGTTATTAATGACAAATTTCATAAGTGAATATATGTATTGTGAAGGTACTGTGAATATCCTGAGTTCCTTAAATAAATATCCGCAAGGCGATCTTGGGTGGGCTCCAATTATTATTCTAATTACACGCTTTTGTGCAAAGAATACTCTCTCTCTTAATGACGAATTGCCCCAAAATAAGATACCATATGAAAGCAGTGAATGAAAATAGGCATTATAAGCTAATTTACTGATATGTTTATCACCAAAATTTGCAATAACCCTAATAGCATAATTAGCTGAACCTAAGTGTTTCAGCAGATGAATGATGTGTTTCTTCCAATTCAATTTCTCACCCAGAAATTTGGAGTATTCTACCTCAGCAACAGACTTCCATTTTCTGTTGAAAAGCCTTTCTGCAAACCAAACTCACATTTTGTTAGTACTTCAATTTTATAAATATGTGATGCTACTCTTGAATGCATTACTTTTTCAAGAATTTTGGATAGAGCTGTCAGAAGTGAGATTAGGTTGTAGTTGTTAGCATCAGATCTATCCCCTTTTTTATGCAATGGTTTAACAATAGCATATTTCAGTCTATCAGGAAAAATTCCCTGTTTCAGTGAGCTACTACATATGTGGCTGAGAATCCTACTTTTTTGTTGGGAACAAGCTTTTAGTACTCTGTTGGAAATGCCATCAATTCCATGTGAGCTTTTACTTTTGAGTGAATTTATTATTTTCTAAATTTCAGCAGGAGAGGTGGGTTGAATTTCAAATTTATCAAATTGCATAGGTACTGCCTCTTCCATATACTGCCTTGCATTTTCTAATGAATTGCTGGAACTTATTTTCTCTACAACACTTAAAAAATGATTATTAAAAATGTTTTCTACTTCTAACTTCTTGTTAGCAAACTTTTCATTGTGTATGATAGAAATACAGTCTTCCTGTGCTCTCAGTTGCCTTGTTTACCTTTTCACAATATTCCAAACTGTTTTAATTTTATTATCAGATGTGCTAATCTCAGACATAATGGACATACTTGTGGACTTTTTAATAACTTTTCTTAATACAGTGCAGTAGTTTTTATAATATTTCATTGTTTCAGGATCATTACTCCTCCTAGCTATAAGATACATTTCCCTCTTATGTTTACAAGATATTTTTATCCCTTTAGTAAGCCATGGCTTTTCACATGATTTCTTACAATTATATTTCACTGTTTTCTTAGGGAAACTGTTTTCAAATATACTTGTGAAATCGGTTTCTTACAATTCTATTTCACTGTTTTTTTAGGGAAACTGTTTTCAAATATACTCGTGAAATAGGTTAAATTTTAAATTAGCATCATGTTCCCTGTACACCTCAGCCCAGTCTAACTGTTGCAAGCTTTCCCTAAAATTGTTGCAAGCTTTCCCTAAAATTTTGAAGTGTTAAATCGTTAATGGAATGCACTATTTTGGAGGACTGTTTTGCATTACTGTATGGAGCTATATCATATACTTTAACTAGCTGTGCATCATGATCAGACAGACCATTCTTAACAGGAAAAGTTTTTATTTGATTAAATTTATCTTGGTCTATGAAAACATTATCTATCAGTATGCTGCTTTCCTGTATCACCCGAGTAGGAAAATCAATAACTGATGTCAAATTGAAAGAACCAAGTAATACTTCAAGGTCAAGCTTTCTATTGGACTCTTTCAGAAAATCTTCGTTGAAATCCCCACAAACAATAATTTGCTTTCCTTTGTCCGACAGGTAGCACAACAAAGAATCCAAGCTTTTCAAAAATAGTTGAAAAATTCCCAATGGGGACCTAAGTGCCTTTATTTAGTTTAAGCTCATATGTGCATGCTTCTATGTGTTGCTCTATGCAAAATTTTTTAGTTTCCAAATTTTTCTCACTATGACTGATTTTAATATATATGGCAACTCCTCCTCTCTTCATAGTGTCTCTACTTACATGTACCTACATTTACCATTTCCATACCTGTGACTATATGATGTTCAGACAGGCATAGTACATCTATTCCTTCTATACAAACAAGAAGCTCATCTACTTTGTTTTTTAATCACCTGATATTCTGATGCAATATATTAACATTATTTTTTACTGTGCTTTTATGTGAATCTTGTGACATATGCTTTTATGTGACATACTAACTTTATTTTTCACTGTACTGTTATGAGAATCTTGTGATATTTTCACATCTATAGTACCTGCCTGTCTGAGCTTCACATTAAGCTTAATTTCATTCAATGTTAAATCATTGGACACTGATCTTAGCCTAAAAAAGTACTCCCATGAGTTTCAGTGCCCCCTTAAAGATTTTGCTATCATCCCATGCAGGCCATGTCTTGTGAAGTCCCACCTACCAATACCATCAACAAGAACCAAACCTATGCTTGACAAAGTAGCCATCTGAAGCAGCTGATCTAGCTCCATATTGACCCTCCTGACAGAGGTGTTCAATTGGGGCTGGTCATACCATATGAAAGCAGGAACCAAGCCAACATTTGTATGGTTCATTGCGGATGCTATTTTTACCAGGTCACACTCAATATTGTAGCCCTGATCCTTATCAATACTGTTTCCCGCTCCACCCACTACCATAACATGATCCTGCTTTCTAAAACATTTGCACAATGATCCTACATCTTCTATCACTTGGCTAACACATGCACTGGGCTTGAAAATACTTGTGACCAGGTAACTGTAACCTAATTTTTCCTGCAAAATCTGGCCCATACCTCTTCCATGGGTGTCTCAGCCCTTCCATTTTGCCATCCACACCTGCCACTTCTCATGCTGATTTCCTAGTGGGACTCAGCACCAAAACACCAGCTGAAAGCTGACTACTGTCTGAGGGCAGTGAGCTGCACCCCACGCACAGCTGTCTTCACAGTCTGTTGCAGTGACACGAGTGGGGCGAGGAGCTCTGGACCTAAATGATTCTGAGGGAAATAGCACACAGCAGACTCCACAGGCTCCCAATGCAGATGTGTGCAGAGCAGGGAGACCATTTCCCAACTGGAGCACCATGACAGCACAACATGACATGTCAATGACATCAACACCTGTGGCCTACAAAGGCTGCTGGCATCAATAGTTTGAGGTGCCAGGCCAGCAGCACCAGATAGAAGCTGCTGCCCTTTCATCAGCACCAACCTAGGTCAGTGGGGAGAGGCATGCCTGTCTCATTATGCCACTTCCAAGCTCAATAAAGTTATTTATAATTGTTAACAGTGTTTGCCCTGGGCCCCGCAGCTTGTCACCACCATTTACTCATCCCCAAGTGTATCTAGCACATTGTAATATGATCAGTATGAACAGATTAACAATAGTCATTACTTGTTGTTAGTATAGTTTATAGAAATAGCCTGTGGTGGTGCTTCTACCTGTTGATGTACAAACTGACTTCTTTTTCATCCTTGAAGACTCTCCTTCATGGTAAGATTTGTGGAATGTGTGGTAGGTGGGAAAAATGAATTGTATTAAATTTTATTCATCTGATAACATGTATTCTATAGGTTATCTGATCATATTGTACAGGAGACATGTTAATTTTTGTCTTATGACATACATAGTTACTTAAGTCTCCAACACTAGTTTTACAAGCACTGTTTTGTGTTAAACACATTAATATTGTTAAATTGCTTTTCTTATAATGTACCAGTACTTAAGAGTCTAAATTTTGCAGACATTATTTTATTAATACAATTTCATTTACAACACTATGATGTTAAATAGCCATACTGTTCAAATGATCATCTCATCATTGATAAATTACTCCATTGATTAATAACATTTTTCCACCAGGAGATCATATAGTTTTCTCTTCAGTCAACCTGTCTCCATGCTTGACATCTCTATCCTTGAGTTTATTGTGGATTTTTATTTCCTATGTACTATATTGTCTCTAGGTAGAATTTTAAGCAGTGTTTTAAAAGAATGAAAATTTCTTTTTGTCTGATGCTATACATATGTTCGGAATGGGTTTCTTCAGTTTGCTCAGGATTACTTTATAAAAAGATGATAATTCAAATATGTACAATTCAGGGACAGAAACTATTTAGGTTCTTGAATAATGGGTAACAAGATGTTTTTGGAGATTTTTCTAATGATCCCTTTTTATGATTGATGGCCTGAATTCCACCCCCCCCCCCCCCCCAAATTAAATCATATCTATTGATCCGATGGAATAACATTTTTCTGGAAAGATATGAGTTTCAACTTTATCTTCAACGCTGAAGAAATGAGTTAAAAATTTGTGCTGATGACATGAGAAGAGGAAAATGGGCTAAAGGTCTGAATTGAAATTTGTGTTAGAGAGGGCACTGGACTTAGGTAGTCCATACAACTGTGATGGCCACATTGCTACAGTGGTATAATGGTTAGTACATCTGCCTAATAAGCATGAGAGCTGCATTCAAGTCCCAGCCATAGCAAAAATTTTAATTCATTTCTTCAGCTTCTATCCATATTGAATATGAATCATATCTAGTTAAGGATTCAAAGTGACTATGGTACCCCATTTTCCTGCTTTTTATACTTGTTACTTTAGATAGTTTGTCCATCATAAAAGCAAGACTGTTTAATTTAAAAGCTTGTGCTTACCAGCTTAGATTTTTGTCCAAGTTTAGTCCCATGAATTTGATGGACAGAGTTTCTTCCATAACTTGATTTTTATATATAATACTGATGTCACTGAGTTTTGATTGCTTGATTTCAGGTTGAGTATACTGGGTATATGAGGCCTGTTTAAAAAGTATCTGACCTTTGGCCAGAAAAAATATTTCAAATACCTGACAGATTTGGGACCCTAATCCCCTTCAAAGTAAGCCCCTTGTGCTTGCACACACTTAGCCCACCGATCCTTCCACTGCTGGAAACACCTCTGGAAGTCTTCTTTTGGAATGGTGTTCAGCTCCGTCATCATGTTCTGTGCATTTTCTCTTCTCTACTCTCAAAACGGGATCCTTTCAGTGGTGGAAATCGCAAGGAGTCATGTCTGGAGAGTAGGGAGTTGGCAAATGGTTGTAATTCCATGTTTGGCCAAGAAATTTTGGATCAAGTGGGATGAATGTGTGGGGGCGTTGTCATGATGCAGTTGCCAGTTTTTTGCTGTCCACATGTCTGGTCTTTTGTGCCAAACTGTGCCACGGAGTTGCTGGAGAACATCTTGATAGTACTCCTTTGTCACTGTTTGTTCTTCTGGTGCATATTTGTGATGCACAATTCTGTTGACATCAAAGAAGCCAGTCAACATCACCTTGATTTTGCTTCACACCTGCCACACTTTCTTCGACCTGGGAGACTCAGGATGCTTCCATTGTGACCACTGTCTTTTTGTTTCTGGGTTGTACCCATACACCTATGACTCATTTCCAGTTATCACGGTGTTCAGAAACCCAGGACAGTGTTGGCGGTGTCCAGAAGGTCCTCTGTAATGTCAAAATGGTGGTCTTTTTGTTCTGGCGACAACAACTTGGGAACGAATTTTGCAGTCACTCGGTGCATGTTCAAATCATCATACAAAATTGCATGTGAAGAATCTTTACTCACTCCAACTTCTTGGGCAATCTCCCGCATGGTCAAACGACAATCTGCCGTCACCAAATTTTGCACCCTCTCAACAACAGCTGCACTCCAAGCAGTTTGGGGCCTGCCAGAATGCAGGTCACTCTCTGCTGATATGCAGCCATTTTTGAATTGGTTGAACCACTCCTTAATTTGTGTTACACCCATTGCATCTTCTCCAAATACCTGCTGAATCTTATGAATTGTTTTGCTTTGAGAATGACCAAGCTTTTGAAAAAATTTGATGCAGTATCTTTGCTCAACACATTCAGTCATCTTGAGAGAATCAGTAATCTGATGAACACATTGTGTAGCTCCTAACTCAGCAACCGACAGGCAGCGACTGACATGCTGGAAAACGGGGACAAAATTCATACACGCGCATGAAGGTCTCTTCCTTTACTGTGTACAGTGGTGCAATGCTTTTGCCTCTATTTTGCGTGGTAAAATCAAAGGTCGGATTCTTTTTAGACAGACCTCATATAGTATACTGAGTATGTCAGGTTTAAGATAATTTCTTTGAAACCATATAGTGTGTTTATGATACCATTTGGTCTCACATTTTGTCTTTTGGTTGGTTTTTTTTTGGGGAAAGAGACCAAACAGCGAGGTTATCAGTCTCATAGGATTAGAGAAGGATGTCGGCCGTGCCCTTTCAAAGGAACCATCCTGGTATTTGCCTGGAGCGATTTAGGGAAATCACGGAAAACCTAAATCAGGATGGCCGGACGCGGGATTGAACCGTCGTCCTTCTGAATGCGAGTCCAGTGTGCTAACCACTGCGCCATCTCACTCGGTTTTTGTCTTTTGATAAGTACTGAAGTATCATCAAAACATGTGACTAGCTGGGCACTGATATTGAGAAGTCAATCATTTCTGTAAAAGAGAAACAAGACTGTCTCTAAGAACAACCTTGAGGTACTCCTTGTGAAAATATATTGAAATGAGGTACATAATTTGTGATATTAAATGACCTTTTCTTCCTCTGCTGCTGTAGATCACTTTCACTTCTACCATATCTGTCTAGTTTATGAAGCAGCATAGAGTGGTTCACTGAACTGAATGCTTCTGTAAGGTTGCAGAAGTTACCTGCCACTTTATTGCTTTTGTCCAGTGATGAATTCATTAACTGCATTCTGGGATAAAATTTGTTATCTGGACTGTAACTACTTTTTCAAAAACTTTGGATAAATTTGGGAGAATAGAGCTAGGATTGTCCTCCTTTGATTCTTTTTTGTCCAGTGATTTTACCTCTGCATACTGAAGTGCATTAGGAAAGTTGGCTTGTTCAAATGTCTGGTTGATTATAAACACAGGAGTTTTAAGCGAATCACAGTTTGGTTTCCGAAGCGGTAAAAATACGGAGTCAGCCATAGTAGAATTCACAAAAGTTGTACTTGATGCTCTTGATAAAGATGAATGTGTCACAGGCATATTTTTGGATCTTTTTGAGGCATTTGATACAGTCTACCACAAGATTCTATTAAATAAATTAGAAGAATTAGGAATAAGAGGGGTAGATAATGACTGGTTTCAATCATACCTAGCAGGTATGGTAAAAAGAGTAGAAATAACATATACTTCAAATAGATCTAAACATTTAGTAAAACACTTATCAGAACCAAAATACATTAATATAGGGTTTCTGCAAGGTAGCGTATTAGGAACAATACTATTCCCGATTCACATCAATGACTTTCCCAGTAGTGTTACTCTTGGTGAAAAGATTCTCTTCGCTGATGACAACAATATTATAGTCACTGAAAAAAGAAGAGAACTCCTTGCTGATAAAGCAAATGAAACTCTCAAGGAAGTTTATGATTGTTCAATAAGCAATAATTGATATTGAACATAAAGAAAAGTAATGCCATGAATTTCATTTTGAAGAGGAAAAATGACAATGTTAAATTAAATGTAGATGGCACCTCTATAAACTGTGTAACATATGCAAAATTTCTAGGAATGAATATTGATGCTCAGTTGAAGTGGTGTGAACACACAAAGGTACTTGCAAACAGAATGTCATCAGCACATTATGCCCTTGGATGCCTATCATCAGTGTGTAACATGCAGTGTCTTTTAGTTACATATTATTCATATGTACACTCAATACTTAGCTATGGCATTCTTTTTTGGGGAACAAATGCACAAAATATGAATACAATTTTCAAACTCCAGAAAAGAGCCATAAGAATAATAACAAAAAATACTAGTCAAGCTCGTTGCAAAGATTTGTTCAAAACACTGGTGATATTAATTGCTCCATGTGAATACATTTACCAGTCAATTGTACACATAAAAAATAACATTGGTAATTACTGCACAAACAGCTCTGTCCATGACCATGCAACAAGAGATAGACTCAACTCACATTTACCAAGAAAAAATAAACATAAAACTCAAAACAGCATTTTCTGCCAAGGAATAAAACTGTACAATAAATTACCAAAAGAGATTAAATAAACTGCAAAAATATACTTATTTAAAAAGGCAGCTACAAAGTACCTGTTATGTAATACATTTTATATACTGAAGGATTAGTTAGACAAAACAGAGTAGGGGTTTGATAAAAAAAAATGTTATACATATAAATAATAATAATGATTATAAAATACCCAATGTTCCACATAACATCTTCACTTCATGTTTTTTTCCTTCTTTTTTCCTTTCTAGAAACACTCTCCCCTCAAGCTATCCATAGCGCAATACTGATACCTCTTCCTCTTTCTGAGCTCTACATCTCACTCATTATGGAGGGATGCTGACTCAGTTTTTCAGGATAGCAAATGGGAAGTTGCGGTACAGAAAATGGCCCAGAGATCACCAGTGTGTGTGTTTGTGTGTGTGTATGTGTGTGTGTGTGTGTGTGTGTGTGTGTGTGTGTGTGTGTGTGTTTGTTAGTTTAGTGAATGAAGTGTTATGAAACAATGTGTGCATAGTGTGTGTAGTGACTGATAGTGAGATAGGAGTGAACAGTGTGACATTACAATATTTAATAAGTTATTTGTAAAAAAAAGTATTGTATACCGGGAGTAAAATCTAATGATTGTCTCTAACTAGAAGTCTGTAAATATATGTAAAAACAAAGATGAGGTGACTTACCGAACAAAAGCGCTGGCAGGTCGATAGACACACAAACAAACACAAACATACACACAAAATTCAAGCTTTCGCAACAAACTGTTGCCTCATCAGGAAAGAGGGAAGGAGAGGGGAAGACGAAAGGAAGTGGGTTTTAAGGGAGAGGGTAAGGAGTCATTCCAATCCCGGGAGCGGAAAGACTTACCTTAGGGGGAAAAAAGGACAGGTATACACTCGCACACACACACATATCCATCCACACATATTGGTGTCTGTATATGTGTGGACGGATATGTGTGTATGTGCGAGTGTATACCCGTCCTTTTTTCCCCCTAAGGTAAGTCTTTCTGCTCCCGGGATTGGAATGACTCCTTACCCTCTCCCTTAAAACCCACATCCTTTCGTCTTTCCCTCTCCTTCCCTCTTTCCTGATGAGGCAACAGTTTGTTGCGAAAGTTTGAATTTTGTGTGTATGTTTGTGTTTGTTTGTGTGTCTATCGACCTGCCAGCGCTTTTGTTCGGTAAGTCACCTCATCTTTGTTTTTATATATAATTTTTCCCACGTGGAATGTTTCCTTCCATTATATTGATATCTGTAAATATATGTGTATACGAAGTAGCTTATTTTAAATTGGTCTAAACTTGTAAATACTTTGACATGTCCTATAGCCTTGTAAAAAGAGATCTACATGTGAATAAACCTACTACTACTACTACCCCCACTCTACCATTGCAGGTCCATGGAACATGGAAACGTGAGGTTTGTACGTTCTGCCAACCCTATGTGCCCCACAGGGCAAGACATGCAAGGCTCTCAACTGTAGAGAGACTTTGTGGATGCATGGTATCTCATATTCTGGTATCACAATTTATTGTTCTACAGTCTCTGGACTGAGTGACAGCTCAATTATTCACTAACATTCAGTAACGACTACTAGAGTCATACAGTAATTATTTTTATTTTTACCTGAATTTGCTGGTACGCATCCTTGTGTTAAGGTGGCTGACAAATTGATAGGCAATGAAATGGTCCCAGATATGTTTCCTGTTTGGCCTGCTAATTTAGGCCAAAGGCAACAGTTTATGTTTGTACTCATATTTGAGTCTACTTTTTGCAAAGAAAACCATACAGAAAACCAGCTTTATTTGCAGTTTAAATGAAGAATCTTGCTGTTCAATCAAAGAGTCATTTTATTTGTAATATACCCATACTCTGGTAATCTGAAAATATTGGAATATATTAAAAATGTTTGTGACTGGGAGCCATGACAAAAGAATGAAACAAATATCTTTAGTAATCCTAATTAATTTTTATTAATCCTAATGAGAAGTCATCCTAATGAGAAGACGTAAGAATCTTTACTGGTTCCACAAACAAAAGTACTAGATACTTATAAAAACAAATTATTTTCTCCTATTTTACAAAAGTAGCACATTTAATGTTATTTTCTACTCTTAATGTTCAGTAGATGACGTGTGAAATTGTATACAGAGCGACACAACTAAGACTTACCATCACAACTGTATACAGAATGAGTAAATATATTGAGCTTTGGTTTTCACTAAGCTATAGCAGTCAATGTGGTGAATTTTCTGATATAAGCAAGTAAGAAGTAATTTTTAATGTTTACAGTAGTCAAATTACATCACCAAACTTTTTTTTATTGGAGCTGTATCTGTGGTATTAGAATGAGCCTTGTAACTTGATCAGGCAGTAAAAAGATAACAGTATCACAAACCATTGTGCTAGTGTCAGAAGAAGAGGTATCACAAATGTTGTTCCATTGTACTAAATGTAAGCATGCTTGTAACTCAGGTATGGTTTGTGTGTTTATGTGTACACTTGAAGCTTATCAGAATGCAATTTGCTATTTTAGTGATCAGATAGTTTGCTCACAAAACTATTGAAATTTTCATATCATAGATGACAGTAAAAAAAATGGTTTGCATGTATTTATTGTAGTTTTCACCACCATTTTGGAGCAATGTTGTAGTTGTATGCCAAGCCCTTATAATTTGTACTTGCAAACATTTTTAAAATATCAAGAAATTGAAATTATGAAGCATAAAATACAGTGAAAGGAAACGATAACTGATGAGAGAAATGCAAGAAAAATTTTCGTAATGGTAACACTCAATATACATGTCACTAAAAGGCAGCTTGAGTGTGCAAGTACAATCTGTCAACAGAATATTCTGCAAACACCTCATTCCAGTTCATTTCATTTATTTCACATTTTGCTCCATCAACAGCTTCAAAGTGATGACTTTCGTTAGTGGTTACAGTGCTCTGAATCATCTCTATGAAAATTTTTGGATGGTGTGGTGTTTCTATGCACTATTTTATGAATGAAGCAACATTTACAAATCAAATAAGTCTTTGCATATGCACCACAGGTCTGTTGAAAATCCACACTCGCAGAAACAAGTGGATAAGCAATAATATTGATCTGTGTATGTGTGATGCAAGCTTTTCAAGAATTGCATCATTGGCCCCTGCTTTATTTATTTCCAGAAGTATATACATTTACTTGCATGTCATTACAAAACTGCTGTCATATCACAATTTCTGTATGCCACAGAGACACTCTTGATGAAGAGAAAAGGCATGATGGATGACCTGGAGAAAGCCGAAAGACGTATTCTCAGAAAAATTCATGGCCCGAGATTGCTCCCTGATGGAACCAACTGATTGAAGTCTAATTCTGAACTGTATCAACAGTTAGAATCATCCAACACCAGTATGCGATGGAGGGGCTCAAGATCTATGGGCACCTACAATGAGTGGCTTACCAAGAAGATCTTCTCATTGGCTAAAAGCTACAAGACTGTAAGCCTATGGCTTAATGAAGTACTAACGGCCTTGGATTTGGCTGGGATCTCTGATCTTGGAGTAGAAGATCATTTCACATTTTGGACCCCACCACCTAGAGTCCCTAAATGTCAGAAGCTACTTTCGTAGAAGAGGAAGGAGAAATTGGGAACAGAAGAGAGCATCGGAGAAGAACTAGTTGTAAGCACTCCTTAGCGGGCTTAAATCAATAATAATACATTTCCTTACAGATATGCTGTTGCAGTTACTGGAAGACATCCCACTGGATATAAGGCAATCCATGTGGCACCAATGTGACAAATGTCCCACCCATTCCACACAACATTCCTTATTAACAAAGCTGCAGTGCTGGAACAGGGTCATCACATGTGACAATGTAGACAGATAGGCTCTCAGGGAGGATTTGAATGAAAGTTAGTAACATTCTCAGTCTTGTCTAAACAACGAGCTGGTGTATTGTGGGTTGTCATTCATTGTCTCCTAAAGTTACCTCTATATTTCGCTAACTACAGTCAAAGGCACATTAATTGTACTTTCCTTTACCATACATTAATCATTCTCTTCTATATAGAGCCATGGAGTATCGAAAGATTTATATGATCCTGTCTATAGTCTTATTTTCAAGGTTCTGGGGTAGGTATGTATCTGTAGATTCTAAATCTACATCTGTTTATACTCTGCAAACCACTGTGAAGTGCAGAGCAGAAGGCATGTCCCATTGATTATGGAGTGCAAGAAGAATGTGTCTGTGTACATTGTAATTAGTCTAATTTTGTTTTCATGGTCCCTAAGAGAATAATACCTAGGGTAAGAGACAGATAATGGTGCACATCCTAAATTAAAATAGGTGAGCCTGAGGGCCCTGAGCAAAGGTGGACATGGCTGACTAGCCCAATGAGGTGACGGTGTCACTACCCAAAGACCCTGACCCCAGTAGGTTGGGTAATTTTGAAAGTAAAAAACTGTTTGATTCATAATGAAATCATTTATTATTTTCCTTATGGGTACTTCTTTGATTGACTTACAATAATGATTGTATCAGGACTAATTTTGCCTTTTGATTGCAATGAAATGGTAAATAACTGTCACAGAGCAAATAATAATTGACCCGTGATCAAATCCTACTCATTGTAATTTCTCCCCACGAAGATGATATAGTGACCTTGTTGGTATGATCCAAACATCCTACTCGAACTCCTGGCTCCTATATTTTACATAAGAACTAAACCAGACATGTGCTGAACAAAAAAAACTTAATTTCTCTAATAGAACTTATGATTGGTACAATCAAATGCCTTTCATAAGTCAACCAATATCCAAACTGGTGATATTTTATCACTTGAAAGTTTAACTATACACTCAGTAAAGGTATAAGTATAGTTTGTTCCCAATGTACTGAAGGTATTATTAAGGAGGGGAGTGTGGGTACAGGAGTGGAGGAAGGAAGATCCATTCACCAATTCCCAGCAAGCCAAGTAAGGAAGCGGTGTCGAGGGCGACACAAGCTGCACTTTCATCTCATCATGCTGGTGCTACACAAGTCCATACTGGTTTGGCATGACACAGCATGACAATCACTTTGACACTATACACAGGTTTTGTTAGTTCGCCGAGGTTGGCAGTGGCTGCTCACGAAACATTTATAGATTAAAGTTGATCAACTTATATTGACTTGTGCTGATTAGAGCAAGAAAGGCCTGGTTCAGATTCAGAATGTAACTTCCTCTGTAGAGCAGCTCTTTTGAAACCAAAACTCTGACAGGGCAAGTTTCCCAATACTATTCAAGTGGGTGCCAACCATCAAATGTATTATCTTCCCAGAACGTTTGGAAAGTGAGATCGACACATGTAAAACTGCCTTCCTTACAGAGAGGCCTAGCAATGAATATTTTAATTTGGCTGGGAAAATACCAGGAACCAATGGTGTATTACCTTTGTGAATGGAAATAACAAATATTAGGGCCACAACTTTTTAGCATCTTATTTGAGATTTCATCAGTTTGTAAAGTGGCAGACCAGGAAGCAGTATAGTGAAGTGATTGATGCTGTAACTGATGCACATCACAATATAAAAATTGTGAATAGAACAAACATTTCATAAATTACTGTTGACTATTGTCATTCTTAATTTCACTGTATATGAGTTAACAATTGTCATTACACCAAAAAAGTCTTCCTGCTGGATATCTGATCATCATTATTTTTACATAAAACTAATATCTTAGAATATTCTAAAAAATCGTATTAACGTCAATTTCTTTTTATGGCTCCTTCAAATCATTCATTGCAGAAATGACAATTGAAGAATATCAGCTATCAACACAGGGTTCTCTGAACATAAAAGCATCAATAATTGTAATGTAATTAAAATAGAAATTAACTATTCACCATATAATGGAGATCTTGAGTCACAGATAGGGATGACAAAAAGACTCTCACAATTATAGCTTTTGGCCACTAATGCTTTCGTAAACAATAGACATATGCACACACACACACACATACACACACACACACACAGATGGAACTCACACATGTGACTGCAGTCTCAGGCACACACATGACTGTGAGCAGCAGCACCAGAGCATGGTGGGAGTGGTGACTGGGTAGGGGTAAGGAGGAGGCTGGAGCTTGGAGGCAGAAGGATAGTATGGTGGGGGTAGCGTAGAGTGAAGTGCTGCAGGTTAGACTGTCGGCAGGGGAGTGGTGGGGGTGGTGGGGGAGGGGGGGGGAGTAGCAGAAAAGGAGAGAAATAAAAAGACTGGATGTGATGGTGGAATGAAGGCTGTGTAGTGCTGGAATGGGAACTGGGAAGGGGCTGGATGGGTGAGGACAGTAACTAACGAAGGTTGAGGCCAGCAGGGTTACGGGAACATAGGATGTATTGCAGGGAAATTTCCCCCCTGCACAATTCAGAAAAGCAGGTGTTAGTGGGAAGGATCCATATGGCACAGGCTGTGAAGCAGTCATTGAAATGAAAGATATCATTTTTGGCAGCGTGTTCAGCAACAGGGTGGTCCACTTGTTTCTTGGCCACAGTTTGTCAGTGGCCATTCATGTGGACAGACAGTTTGTTGGTTGTCATGCCTACATAGAATGCAGCACAATGGTTGCAGCTCAGTTTGAAGACCACATGACTGGTTTCACAGTTAGCCCTGCCTATGATGGGATAGGTGATGTTAGTGACCAGATTGGAGTACGTGGTGGTGGGAGGATATATGGGATAAGTCTTGCATTTAGGTCTATTACGGAGGTATGAGCCGTGAGGTAAGGGACTGGGAGCAGGGGTTGTGTAAGGATAGACGAGTATATTGTGTAGGTTCCGTGGACAGCAGAATACCGTTGTGGGAGGGGTGGCAAGGGTAGTGGGCAGGTCATTTTTCATTTCAGGGCATGACGAGAGGTAATTGAAACCCTGTTGAAGAAATTAGTTCAGTTGCTACAGTCCTGGATGGTACTGAGTTACGAGGGGAATGCTCCTCTGTGGCCAGACTGTGGGAGGTGGTGGGTGACTGGAAAGATAAGGCATGTGGCCCTCGCAGTTCCTCCAACATCGCCATGCTCTGGCTGAACCCACAAAAATTCTGAATAATCTATTACTCACAAATTGGCTTCTGTGGCCCTCAGCACCCCTGCAGACTTGGTGAAATTCATGAACAGCGTGATTGTGGAAATAAGGCAGACTCACCACCGCCCTGATGTGTGCGCACCCACTCACCCTCACACCATGTCTAACACCACTTGATGACACTCGTGACTGGAACGTGCTCACCTGGCATGACACACAAACAGCCCCTCTCCAGGCCTGCAACTACCAGCACACCCACACCTGCAAACACTCAGCTTGCTCTCTTCTCCCCTGACCAAATAGTAATGACTGGAGAACCAGAGTGAACTGGGCACAAGTGGCTTGGCTGCTACCATGAATGCATTGTGATGAGGCCACCAACTGCTGGGCACCTTGTGCATGGCATGCAGACCCTGACAACAGCTGTCAGTATGCATGCCCAGCTACTCTAATGTGTCAGAGTGCAAGTACGAATATGACAATGACAACTCCTACTCCCCCAACAGTTTACCAGCTTGATACTAGCTCTGACCCCCCCATAAACCTAGCTGGCTGCTACCTTTCTCTAGCCCTCCTCACGCCTTCTCACTACTGCAAATGACTCCACATCACCACCTACTGTTCCCCCTGCCCAGTTCTCAGCCTTGGCAGATAACTAGCATGGGCCTTTACCATAGCCGACATTATTGACCTCATCCGTGACACTGACTTCATCACCCACTATGGCCTCCTCCTCATTCTGGCAAACTGCCATATTGTGGATGGTACTTCTGACCCACACAGCAGCTCCTGAACAAAAAAGGCCACACAGCGACTGAAACACAGACCTCTTGTTTTCAACCATATACAGTTTCTGGTGTGGGGTCGAACATTTAGTGCAACTTCTGTGTGAGTTCTGACTGCCTGGAGAATGCACATGCCCTTAATTATCTACCAATTTCTACCAGTTGCCTTTTGATGACGTCCAAAGCCTGTCTCACCCCAGTGTTTGGACATCCAAGGCCCTTGTACAAGAAAGCTTCGTATGGTCCAGAATACAACATGACTGCTTCATCTGGGTGCACTTAAGTTTGCCTTACCAGCATGCCAAAGTAGGTTGTCATGCCTGTGCTCCTATTGCTCCTTTCCCTCCAGTTGACCACCATTTTTTCCATGTACATATTGACCTTGTTGGACCCCTCCCATCATCAAACGACCACAGGTACATACTCACTTCATAAACAGGTTGGAGGCTGTACAACTGCAACATCACGATGGATATAATGGCTGAGACTTTCATAGACACTTGTGCCTCTCACTTTGGATGCCCGGCATCCTATGGTGCCATGGCAAGTGTGGGTCCTTAATGCACAAGGACCTCTGCATATGTTGCATGTTATACTTTGAGTTAATGCCAACCACCTGCCACCTCACCTGCAACGCTACACTACTTGGTGCACAAGAGAGGATTGAAGGCTTTTCCGTGCATCTCCACAGTAACCTACCATGGTCTCTAGCGACTGTCTAAAGCTGGCGTACATGCATGACCTTCCCAGCCTGTGCTTGCCACCTAACACTGAGATCAAGCTGCTATTGGGTGCTTTAAGTGAAACTCCTGCTACTGCCAGTGATGATCCAGCAGGGTGTGCATGGGACCCAAGGCTGGGAGTCATGCTGTCACTCCCACCACCACCTATCTCGGTAGAGCTGCCCATGACACCTGCTGCAGGAGGCCATGCTGCCATTCCCACCATCATCTACCTCAGCAGAACTAACCCTTATGCCTTCTGCAGTTGCTGCACTGTTGCTCCCACCACCATCTGTGTCAGCACAGCTGCCCACAATGCCTGCTACTGTCATGCTCTCATCACAGGATCCTTACACGTGGGTCATGTGTTGCCAGCTGACACTGGGGAGTTGGCCACTGACACCAAAATGCCAGTCCATGTCCACATGACAATGCATGATTCACACTTCTGTCAGGAGGCTGCTGTAGCAGGTGGACTAGCACCATGACAGATGCGTTGTAGAGGTAAATGTTGCTACAAAGCATAGCAACACATCTCACTTTCCTTTCACCAGCTCGATGAAAGCTGTGCATATGGAAAACATTACTTTAATAAGCAGCAATGTAAAGAGAATTTACGGTGCTCAGGTTTGCTGGAATTTACATGAGGATAAGAGAAAGAAAAATGCAGGCACAGTGCAGAAAGTGATGATGGATGTGTAATTCAGAGGATCACTTGCACTTGGCAGTCATGCTTTGGCTGTGCTGTGGATTCCAAAGAAGAAAGGGACCTGACAACAATGGTCAAGAACTAAATAAAAATCAATGTTGCTACCTAGAGTCTATGTCATGCTATCTTGAGTTAAGTATGAACTTATTGTTTTGGTGAAGTGTTGAAGCACCAAGTACGATCATGTTGTCTGCAAAATTTTGTTAATTATCAGTTTTGTGAGTTGATAACTTATCTGAATATAGAAGATAACGGAAACAGTGTTTTGTAATTTTATTGTGAGTTATTTAAATGTAGAAGCTCTCTTATAGCCCTCGCCCCTCTGAAATCGAATACACAGTCTGTACAGATAAATATGTGGTACTGCATGGCAGGACCACAACATCAAGAGGAAACATGATGGTGACCAGTAAACTAGGAGAAGAGGGTGACTGTTTGTTTTTATCTGGGAATGAGTAAGGACTTGGCATCTTGCAATGTATCATCACTTAAAGTCAACCCATAACAAGACAAACTACCTTATGTCACATCGTAAGTGAAGGATATGGACAAGAGGAAATAAGAGAGGTATAACAAGAGATTAAAACTAAAATTTTATGAAAAACGAGAAGATGTGTGTCATTGCCTAGGATGACAGAAGCAAACAAGCCATCAAGAACTGTATCATAAGCATACGAGGTGTGGCTAGAAAAAAACCGGACTAGTACTGGTGAAACAATAAAACGAATGCAATAAGGCTGAAAGTCGCGTGGCCTGTCACGTGACTCTCGCTCCGCCTACTGCTCGAGTTTCATCTGCCTCCTGCACTCAGTCTGCCCGTGGCGTCTGTTTTAAGTAGTTGACGTTTTGTCTGTGCGTCGGAAAATGTTGAGTGTACAGAAAGAACAGCGTGTTAACATCAAATTTTGTTTCAAACTAGGAAAATCTACAAGTGAAACGTTTGTAATGTTACAACAAGTGTACGGCGATGATTGTTTATCGCGAACACAAGTGTTTGAGTGGTTTAAACGATTTAAAGATGGCCGCGAAGACACCAGTGATGACACTCGCACTGGCAGACCATTGTCAGCAAAAACTGATGCAAACATTGAAAAAATCGGTAAACTTGTTCGACAAGATCGCCGTTTAACAATCAGAGCAGTGTCTGAGTTAACAGGAGTTGACAAGGAAAGTGTTAGGCAGTTTACCGATTGTATGCCTGTTTTAGAAACAACCTACAGACGGTGCTGAAAGTGTTCAACAAAAGATCGTGACAAGAGAACAAAATAAGTATGCTGCTCCTGCAACGTACCCCTGTGTATCGAACCATGCTTCCACCAGTTTCATGGAAAATAAAAAGAAAATGTAACAATCATTTTAACATTTTGTTGTAAAAGCATTATTACTTGTAAATTTGTAATGTAAATGTTTTTTAAATAAAGTAAAATAAAAAGAAATCACCGTCTTCTTAAAAATTTTTTACGTGTAATGCCAACATGTTACAGCTTATAAAATGGAAATGGGACATCTTCTTCCCACCAAAGTGTAAAGCTCACAAGTGGAAAATCAGTATACCACCAAAATTGTAAGGTTTAAAAAAGTGCTGTGGTGATATATTTACCACCATAATTTGTAGACATAAATCACAAAAATAAAATTATCAAAAAATAAAATATAATAAATTGATCACAATTCTAATTCGATGCAAAAAAAAAAAATTAACTTCGCTGAGTTGCCACAAAAAATGCACACGTTAAAGGGTTAAAGATGTAAATGATAAAATGATGCAGTTACAGAAATCATCTTCAAGCAATTACAAAACTATATGCAATAAAATCTCCGAGACTGAAGACAGGGTAGAAATATTAGAACTAAATAAAAAACTCAGTGACATTTCTAGTGATCCAAATACTTCAACTAATTCGGGGAAGCATCTAGATGAAATGGTAGAGCAAAAAGTAAACAAAAAGTACATACCAACAGTGTTGTCTCTAATTCTGTGGATGATACTATTAATAATAATAGTGAATTACAGAAATTATGGGAGGAATTACAAGGCATCAGGTAAGAACTTAGAAGCAAAATAGTTACATCTAACACAAGATTATCACCAGAATTATTAGAATCACAAATAGGAAGTGGAATTAGTTGTGCTAAGCAGTTTACAAAGTTTAAGCTGGAAGGAGAAGTACATCCGATGTATTTCTTAAGACTATTTTCTTGATCAATGCCTCAGAAAATGGATAGCAAAAATAAATAAATTTTGCACTAGGACATTTACTAGCTGATGCAAAGGAATGGGGAACAGCTCATTCCGAGGAATTTAGGTAATGAGAGGATTTTCAAGAAAAAATTTAAGAGAAAATATTGGTCCATTTGTTTGCAAGAAGAATCGACACTAGAGTTACTAGATCCTACATACTATAATATTTCATGAGGTACATATAAGAAGTATTCTGAATGGCATCTGCCTAGGTCTAAGTATTTAAGTAATCCACTAGATGGAAAACTTTATAACATTGATACAATAACAATGTTTGAGTCCTCAGGATAATCTGCCCTCTTTAGGGGTTAGGTGCAGTGAAAACTGCCAGGTTCTGAGTTAATTGCTTTATTTTTATCACTTTAGTTTTCTGTGAGGCAATTTTTTCCTCTTGAACTATTTTATTGTCTTTCAAGTTTCTTCTACTACCTTAGAGAGATTTTGCCAACAAGAAGGGTATCTATTAAAATGATACAGATATGCCTGTATGTCAAATACATTAGTTTAGCATAATCTTCATAATTAATTGCAAGGAGATGAAGACTTACTATAAAAATTGAGGAAAATGCTAGACTACAATACAATTAGGTATTTGTTTCTACAATTTTCATCAAAAAATGATCCAAATACTTCTATATATTTTGCATGTGGGATTTCATATATTTTTTCCTTCCATATAAACAACAGGCTGGGTTTTATGTATGTTTTATATGTGAGGTAACAATATTATGAAAAGGATACTTGCTACTCACCATATAGAGGAGATGCTGAGTTGCAGATAGGGACAACAAAAAGACTGTCACAAAATAAGCTTTCTGCCAAAACACACACACACACACACACACACACACACACATACACACAAACACACACACACACACACACACACACACACACACACACACACACACACACAAATGCAACTCACACACATGTGACCACAGTCTCTGGCAGCTGAAACCAGATTATGAGCAGCAGCAGCAGCACTGTATGATATGAGGCAAATGAGAGGCAAGAGGAGGCTGCAGCGTGGAGGGTGAGGGATAGCAGGGTAGGGTTGGAAGACGCTGATGTGCTGCTGGGGAGCATGCAGGAGCGAGGTGGAGAGAGGGTAGGGTAGTTGGTGCAGTCAGAAGGTTAGATGGAGGGTGGGGGAGAGAGGGGGGACGGAAAAGGACTGAAGTAAAAAGACTGGGTGTACTGGTGGAACAGAGCACTGTATAGGGCTGGAATGGAAACAGGGAAGAGGCTAGACGGGTGAGGACAATGACTAAAGAAGGTTGAGGCCATCAGGGTTATGGAAACATAGGATATACTGCAGGGAAAATTCCCATCTGTGCAATTCTGAAAACCTGATGTTGGTGGGAAGAATTCACATGGTACAAGCTCCGATGCAGTCACTGAAGTGAAGAAATTCATGCTGGCGGCATACTCAGCAACAGGGTGGTCCAGTTGTTTCTTGACCACAGTTTGTCGGTGGCCATTCATGCGGACAGACATCTTGTTGGTTGCCATGCCCATACAGAATGCAGCACAGTGATTGCAGCTTAGCTTGTAGATCACATAATTTGTTTCACAGTTAGCCTTGCCTTTGTTGGGATAGGTGATGCTTGTGACTGGACTGGAGTAGGTGGCAGTGGGAGGATGTATGGGACAGCTCTTGCATCTAGGTTCAAAAATGGCTCTGAGCACTATGGGACTTAACTGCTGAGGTCATCAGTCCCCTAGAACTTAGAACTACTTAAACCTAACTAACCTGAGGACATCACACACGTCCATGCCCGAGGCAGGATTCGAACCTGCGACCGTAGCGGTTGTGCGGTTCCAGACTGTAGTGCCTAGAACCACTCGGCCATCTTGCATCTAGGTCTATTCAGGAATATGAGCCATGAGGTAAGGAGTTTCGAGGGAAATACTCCTCTGTTTCTGGACAGTGAGACTTTGGGAGGTGGTGGGTGACTGGAAAGATAAGGCACAGGATATTTGTTTTTGTGTAAGGTTGGGAGGATAATTATGGTTCGTAAGGGCCTCAGTGAGACTCTCGATATATTCTGAGAGGGACTGCTTGTCACTGCAGATGCGACGGGCACAGGTGGCTATGCTGTATGGAAGGGACTTCTTGGTATGGAACAGGTGGCAGCTGTTGAATTGGATGTATTGCTGGTGGTTAGTAGGTTTGATATGGACAGACAAACTGATGTAGCCATCTTTGAGGTTGAGATCAACACCTACCAGGGTGGCTTGTTGGGTTGAATAAGACCAGGTAAAGGAAATGGGGGAGAAGCACGTGAGGTGGATGCAAAGATTACCTGACAGAAGGACTCTGTCATCTGTCGGATACATCCACGTACAAACCTTGCCACAATGACCCCTTCCAGAAATCCAGCAGGATCTCCAGTCTCTCCTCAAATCCTTAGGCCTATCCCAGAACCTCTCCTGGAAGTCCATCTCTATCACCACCCCTACCACTCCCCGCAATCCTACCTTCTATATACTTCCTAAAGTCCATAAACCCAACCCACCAGGACACGCCATTGTGGCTGGTTACTGTGCCCCCACTGGGAGAACTCCGCTCTCATAGACTAACACCTTCAGCCTATTACCCGGAACCTACCCTCCTATATAAAAGATACTAACCATTTTCTCGATTGACTCTCCTCAGTTCCCGCCCCTTTACCACACAGTGCCCTGCTCATCATTCTTGATGCCCCTCCCTTTACACTATGATCCCTGGTTCAGAGTCACTGATGATATCTTTGTGATCTGGATAGAGGTTTGGACACCCTATCCACATTCCTCCAGAACCTCAACTGCTTCTCCCCCACTTGCTTTACCTGGTCCTATTCAACCCAACAATCCACCTTCCTAGCTCTTGACCTCAACCTCAAAGATGGCTACATCAGTACCTCTGGCCATATTAGAAACCTACTGACCACCAGCAATACCTCCACTTTGACAGCTGCCATCAGCTCCATAGCAAGAAATCCTTTCCGTACAGCCTAGCCACCCGTGGCCGTCGCATCTGCAGTGACGAGAGCTCCTCTCAAAATATGCTGAGGATCTCAAGGAGACCTTTACAAACTTCCAACTTCATACAAAAACAAATCTCCCATGCCTTATCTTTGCAGTCAACCACCACCACAGACCAGCCACAGAGGAGCATTTCCCTTGAAACTCAGTACTACCCAGGATTGTAGCAACTGAATTACATTCTCCACCAGGGTTTTGACTACCTATCATAGTGCGCTGAAATGAGAAATGTCCTGCCCACTATCCTTCCCACCACTCCCACAGTGGTATTCCACTGTCCACTGAACCTACACAATATACTTGTCCATCCCTATACAACACCTGCTCACAATGCCTTACCTCATGGTTCATATTCCTGTAATAGACCTAGATGCAAGACCTGTCCCATACATCCTCGCACCACCATCTACTACAGTTTGGTCACAAACATCACCTATCCCATCAAAGGCAGGGCTACCTGTTGAACCAGTCATGTGATCTACAACCTAAGCTGCATTCAATGTGGGCATGATAACCAACAAGCTGTCTGTCCTTATGAATGGGCACTAACAAACTGTGGTCAAGAAACAACTGGACCACCCTGTTGCTCAGCGTGCCGCTCAACGTGAATTTCTTCATTTCAATGACTGCTCTGCAGCCTGTGCCATATGGATCCTTCCCAAGAACACCAGCTCTTTGGAATTGCACAAGTGGGAATTCTCCCTGCAATATATCCTACGTTCCCATAACTCTGCTGGCTTCAACCTTCGTTAGTCATTGTCCTCACCTACCTAGCCTCTTCCCTGTTCCCATTCCAGCACTATACAGCCCTCTTTCCACCAATGCATCCAGTCTTTTTACTACTCTCCTTTTCCACTAGCCCCCTCTCTCTCCTGCCCTCCGCCGAATTTCCTGACTGCACCTAGCTACCCTACCTCCACCTCGTCCCTGCATGCTCCCCAGCAGCACTTCACTCTCCAGGAGGTTAACTACTGGAATGAGTAATGTATTTTTCTCAATACAGTAGTACCCATCACATGGTGGGTATATATAGTATGACCAAGTACTCACATGGTTCTTAAGATCCATAAATGTGATTGACAAAGATGTTAGGACAAATGATAACAACTAACTGATGAATAGTGTATGACTACGAGATCTCTACTGGCTATCCATAGGGGTGGGTTAGGATCAATTTTTGGGGTCTGCAATGGTGAAGCAATGAAAGTTAGTTCTGTACAGAATGCCGACCATCGTCTCCCTCCAGTTTCACAGTTAAGAACCTTAGTGGAAGGTACTCTGTCTTTGGGATCTATCATCTTTTTCTTCTCTATCCCAATGCACTTATTCTTATGCTGTCTTTTCTTCCCTTTCCACTAAGAGTACCACTCATATGCTCCATCTTTCCAGTTCTTCTCTTATCAGGACCATATAGTGGTAATGACACCCTGTTTCCACAGGTACACCTGAGAGAACATGATAAAAATAACATAGTGACACAGACTAAGGCTTTCTTTTCATTAAAACATTCAATTTCCTCCAGTAAGTTGAATGGTTGGAGCTTATATTAGTGATGTCATCTGATTTTTTCCTTTTTTTTTGGGGGGGGGGGGGGGTATAGATAGTACAGAAGGAGGTATAAGTGATGAAGAAATTACAAAGTGATGTACTAATATGTGGTAAGCTGTTAGAAGCACTTACATAACACATAAATAATAACAGGTTGAGAAATAGGAGCAATAACAGAAAAGGAGAAAGTAAGAGATTAATATTTTAAATAGATTTTGGATAAGATCCCTAAACTGAGGAGAAATCTTCAATATTACAAAGTGTAAAAACTTTGTGGTCGGAGGATAGGCACATGATTGCAAGCATGAAGATGGATTGTATCTAGATTTGTAGAGAGTACGAGAATGACAGAGTATGTTTACTTAGGAGAAAGGGAACCTATATCTGAGGTCAGATGTTTCCAAAGTCCAAAGGACGTGGACTCACCAGGACTGAATTGATTCCTTAGACTTTTCCTTCCTGAATACATGTTGAACAAGAACAATTCTGAGATTGGTAAACATGAAAAAGTAAGATAAGATAAACACACTGTCTCTAGTTGTGTAAATTATTCCACTTGATATCTTTCATCTTAGTGGGGGAATCTGTAGTGGTACGTGTTGCTATAAAGCATAGCATCATTTCTCACTTTTATTTTACTAGGCCAATGAAAGATGTGTATGTGAACAACATGTCTGTAATCAGTAAAAATGTAAAGAAAGAGCATCTACTGTGCCTGGGTTTGTCGGAATTTATGTGCAGATATGAGAAAGAAAAATGGGACACAGTGCAGAAAGTGACAATAAATGTGCAATTTGGACTGGCCAGTGAGGGGTTGCTTGCACCTTGCAGTCAAGCTTTGGCAGTGCTTTGGACTCCAAAGAAGAAAGGGACCTGTTGAAATTAGTCAAGCACTAAAGAAAGGTGAATGTTTTTGTACAGAATCTATGCCATTCTATCTGGAGTTAGGCACGAACTTTGGTTTTGGTGAAGCATTGAAGCATCATATATGAACATGTTGTTTAAAAAGCTTTGTTAATTATCAGTTGTTGTGAGTTGATAACTTATTTGAATATAGAAGAATTATGGAAACAGTTTTGTGATTTTGTAGTGATCTATTAAAATGTTGACACTCCCTTACAGCCCCCACACCTCTGCAGTCCATGGAGTTAAATATGTGGCACTGCATTGCAGGACCACTGCACCAAGAGAAAACAAGAGGTGACTAGTAAATCTGGAAAAGAAGATAACTGTTATTACATGGGGACAAGTAAAGGCTTGGCATCTCACAACATAACGATCACTTAAAGTCAACCCATAACAAGAAAAACACCTCAGTGTCAGCCAGTGAAGACAGCATTGCAGACCTTGTGAGGCAACAAACAATAGTTTTGTCTCGTGCACAGCTCTTTGCCAAGCTGGTGTTTTACCGGAAAAGCCACACAGCTGGAAACATGGCACTTCCCATGGAGACACCAAGAAATGCACATGATGGATGTGTCCACATGTGTTTTGCTAGTAACTATGAATTAAAGTTCTTTAGGAAATGCCATCTGATATTTAATGGCTCACCAAATGTTTAGTTAGGGTGGCAGACAAAGAAAAGGCACAACGTAATTGGAATGAGCTGTTGAGGCCTTCTGGGAACAAGATGATTTGCACACACGGAGAATTCAGTTAATGAATTTCGCTAAACTGCTGCAATGGTATTAATATGTTCTAGTTCTTTTACCAGTTGGCAAAGAGGCCAATGGCACATCACATGCAGACTGACCATTTGAAGTCTAACCCCTTGCTAAACTCAGCTTGCTAGTGTCGATGTTATGAATCTGTATGTATGCAGACATAGTGTAATTGTTGGCTGTTATTGTGGACACAATCCACTGAACATTGATGTTGATTTGTAGAGCAGTTGGGGTGACCATAATAGGAGGATTCTGCCCAAGACTATCTTAAATTTAATGTAAAATTAGCTACATCACTAGCATGATCAAAAGTCATCTAATGTTACCAGACATTTATGGAAACTGTGGCCCCACACAAGTGGTCCAGATTATTATCAGCAATTTATTTGTTTATTAGGAGACTTAGTTGAACCACACTAGCAATGGAATCAGAACTTGCAAAATTTAAAAATTTCGTATCAGTGCACTGGTGTCCTCCTCCTACATGGTGTCATCTTTTTGTTTCTTTTTTGTTTATTGCAGATTGTAGATGCTCAAGCCTGTTTGATAATTGTAATTTGCTTATTGTTTTCTCTTCTTTCACTGAATAAAAATGTTATTTGTGATGCTTCTTCAGTAGTTGTGCACTGTATATATCCTGACCCGTTCTGTCCCGTCCATTCCCATCCCACATTTAGAAAGATCAGAGTGTTTCTTTGGAACCATATTACGGTTCCCACAAGGTTATCAACAAAGTTTTGGTAGCTTGTCTACAGGGAGAAATTCACAGCTTGAACAGATTACGAAAATGATAAATAATCTAGCCGTCACAGAAACAAATAATAAACTCAAAAACTTGAACAGTGATCAGAAACGTCATTTAAGTAATAAAATCAAAGATTTAAAAACTGAACTAGGTAATAAACTGTAGAAAACAAAGTCAAAATTAACAGGAGGCTTTCACAAGTCAAGTGTGATTTGAAAACTGGACTGTTAAATACTACGATTCAGATTATGGAAAAAACTCAAACTAAACGGAAGAGGAGATTGTCTTGACTGCAAACACTGTGGTGCATCAGCACCAAACTAGGTTAAGAAAAAACATTCATGCAAACTGTTCCAGCATGATTCTGTGTCAAAAGGGTACTTATCATTTAGGTTTAGCATTATACAGGGTGACACATGGGAGATGGACAGTTTTTAATGAAATAATACTCAGCCAACTTTAAAATTAATGCATGTTTATTTACACAAAATCAAAGCTCATTATTTGCCATTTTAGTTAACAAAGTTATTTGTGAAAAATAATGTCATCAAGGTGATGTCCATCATTTCAAATGCAGGACTCAAGTCTCTTCTCAAAATCCTCCATCACACGGGCTAAAATCTCTGCAGGGATGGCAGCAATTTCTTGAATGATTGCATTCTTCAACTCATCCAAATTTGATGGTTACTGGTTATAGACATAGTTCTTAAGGTAGCCCCACAGAAAAAAATCACACACTGACAAGTTGGGAGACCTTGGAGGCCAAGGAACACTGCCAAAACGTGAGATAATCCAGCCAGGAAACATGCGTCTAAGAACTACCATTGAAGTGTTTGCAGTGTGCGATGTTGCCCCATCCTGCTGGAACCAAATGCATTTTAAAGGGATTCATCGTCTTCTTAGTTCAGGTTTCAAGAATGTTTCAAGCATACGAATGTAACGAACTGAATTAACAGTAACTGTGGCCCCTTTCTCTTTTTTAAAAAAAAAAAAAAAAAAAAAAAAAAAAAAAAAAAAAAAAAAAAAAAAAAAAAAAGGTCCAATAATGCCAACAGTTCCAAGAGCACACCAGACTGTTACTTTTTCTGAGTGTAGAGGACGCTGGTGGATAAGGTGTGGATGCTCTGGAGCCCAGTGACATAGGTTTTGCTTATTCACGGTCCCACTTAAATGAAAATGAGCTTCATCAATAAAATTTCATTTTCATTTGGTCGCAAAATCAGTTGCATTCTGTAAGCAAAGTCTTCTTGTACAGCAACATCAGTTTCCTTAAGTTGTTGGACAATGAGCATTTTGTAGGGATGGAATTTTAATTCTTTATGCAAAATTCGTATAATCGATTTGCAATTGATTCGTAACTCACTAGCATGACATCTAGCTGACCATCCTGGGCTTCTGACTGCCACTTGCCTTACCCTTTCAACATTTTCTGGTGTCGTTGCTCTGCATCTCGGGCCAGAATGCTTCTTATCTAGTACGTTTCCAGTTGATCTGAAGTTTTCCACCCATCTGAGGATTGTGTTGCAGCTTGGAACAGCTGCATGTCGACCGACATTAAACCACGCACGAAACAATCACTGCGTAGCAATAATAGACTCACTAATTTTCACGAAACTGTCACAGACAAACACTTGACGTTGCAAGTCCCACTGCTCCATAGTGACTGAGTAAATGAAATGGTGTTTTGTGTGGATCAGAACTATCCCCACCACGACCACCTCCCACCACCGCACCCTCAGTACTACGCAGTTCAAAACCATCTGTCTCCCGTGTGTCACCCTGTACAATACATTGCCAGAAATTATAAAGACTACTAATCAAATAAATGCATTCAAAACCTGTCAGATCATGTTTTTGTTAAATAAAGTTTTTACAGTGTGTCTGATTATATGTGTAACAGACAGGAATGATTGTCTAATATTACTAAAATATTGTCCAGAATCTGTTATACATTGTATGTGTGAGAGATTTTATTGTCAGTTAAATGAATAAATTAATGAATTTTCACTTCAGATACTTTAAGAATTTATTTTCTTAAAAGCAGCAAAGCTGTGATGTTAATGGAAAATGTAAAGGTGAACAAGAGGTTGAATTTAACTGTTTGTGCAGTCATGTATTTAACTGCAACATTACATTTAATGTGTTTTCACCAAAGCAGATATGTTATTGGCCATGATGTCCTTTTCAACTATGAGAAACATCTTGTATCTATTATTTCTCTTTGTCTCTGGAAAGGTTAGTGTATGTGAGGGAATACGGTAAGTTTGTGTAAAGAAAGAACATGCAGTGGTGGAGTACAGAAACATTGAGAGCTAATTAAATAATGGAATGCAATATTGTAATATTTTCTATGAAATGGTGAGATAATGAAATGTGCATACTACTTTCATGTAATTGTAATCAACTGAGAGGTGTTTACTATGGTTAGGAAGCAATGAAGATTTTTCTGTATTGAGGGGTTGATGGAGCTGTGCTAGGGTTATTTATGAATAGATCTAATGTTGATTATCATCATTATGATAATGAAGCTGATAGTAATGATCTTGTATTAAGGATTATTGTTTGAGATATGATGTTGTATTACATGAAGAAGCATAATGTTGTGGTTTCACCAAAGCAGATTGATTTATCTATCCTGAAATCCTGTAATCTGGACATCAGCAAGCTACTGGCTTCTGCTCACACTCTTCCCATAATATGACAACATTAATCTCTTAGCAATACTCATTTTCAGTGTAATGAGATTCATCACAAACTAAATCAAAGTAATGAAAATGCTGCAGGGTTACTTTGATTTACCTTGTTAGTGACGTGCAGTTGCCCAGTTTTCCCTAAAAATAAATTTTATGGCTCCTTTTGATCATGCAGTGATGAATTACATTTTGATTATGATTTTGTGGGTATGGTTTAAATCTTTGAAGGGTGGAGGGCTGCTGTGGCTAACCACACATTTTTCTCAGTTTACAACTCTCAATAAACCAATTAAGTGTTGAGTTTCACTAGATGACAGGAAAATCACAATGGAGTACTTTTACCATGTATTTACAATACAAGCTGATATTTCATGTATTGTTCGTGGAAGTGTCATGAATTTCTCTCTGTAGCTCTTCTTTATATGGCTATTTTTGGTAAATAATGTTTATATTTGCATGTTGACTTCCATAAATATATAAGTAATTTCACTTTTTATTCTAACATAATTTTCTCTTCACTGATGGATTTATGTGTGATTAGTGGAGCTAATCGCTACCCTTATTCTCTGTCCAGTGTATTTTCTTCTCCATCCGGTACATCCCACCAAAAAAGAACAGAGGAAGAATGTTATTGAGTACTATATACTAGAGATGGGCAAAACTGTTCTTTTCAGAGATTGGATCAGAACTGTTCACTCCCTGAAATGAATTAGCTCTTTTTCATGACTCACCACTCATTTACAATAGAAAATAAATGGAAGGCACATTGTCCTTTAAACTTGGTTTATTCCAGTACTACACCTGTATTTTGATCTTATTTGATCCTATTTTTAAGTAACACAGATAATGAGTAAGAATTTTGTATTGTTTATTGAAATTTCCACGATATGACAAAGTTTTTGATTATTGATTTATTTTGCACTCTCGTGGTTTTTTGGGTGATCGGAAAATGTTGTAACTTGAGATTTACATTAACAATATATTTGGCTATAATGTATTAAAATTTCATTAACCTCATACAAATTCATCGCAAGCCATATATTTTTAAAGTGAACGTTTCCTTCCGAAGACGCCTAAAATCGCAAAATCCGTACCAGAATAAGAAAAAAAAAATGTAAATTTGACTGTAAAACGAAAGTGCTGCATATAGCCTTACGCAGAATAAAACAAGGAAAATATTGGTGTATCACATTTTGCGATACGTTTATCGGTTCGCTCGTAATTAAAGCGTAAATTCGAGTGTCCATAATAAAAATCCTATAGTAAGAGGAGTCATCAGGAACCTAATCTAATCAGTTTAAACAAATAAAAATAAAATAAAAACAATTGATGTATACATAACATAATAATGTAATATACATAGCGGTATTACTACGAAGAACAATATCCAGTAGGGACGAACTCCGATGCAGAGGCGCTGAGTCGAGCGGGTCGAGCCGCGAGCTGTATTACTGCGTGAGCTGAGACCGCAGAGACCAGAGTGACACCTGAGTCGCTTTGCTCAACGCTCTGGCTAGAGTCGAGACGGTGGGGTGAGCGTTGAGCGGGCGAGTTCCGAGGGTGGGGGGAGCGGTGAACTCACCCGCTCCGAGACAAATCGTCTGTTCTCTTGCGAGCAGGTTGTTGCAAGTAGTTCCTATGTTATCCGCTAGGTGGCTCTCTGTCCCGTTGCTCGCATCAACTGCCCAGAGGGCAGGACGTGCGACTGAAACGATCGCCGACAGAGTGCGATGCGAAGTTAAGCTGCGCCAGACACTGCGCGCGGCAAACGACGCACATGGACGGCACGGCATATGTGAAACACAAAATCCAATGGGGCACTGCACAATGCAGGCAGCCAAGGTAGAAGCAGGGCAGAGGCCGGCGCTGGCTGTGTTGTGTGGCGTGCACTGTGCTCTGACCAGCAGAGGCGCTGCTGATATGCTCCGTCTCTCTCTCTCTCTCTCTCTCTCTCTCTGCCGTGGGAAACGTTTGGAGCTACCGTTCTTTTTTTCTGAATCACTGATTGTTCACTCCTTTGAAAGATTCAACTCTATGAATTAGTTCAAGAGCGCATCCCCCATCTCTACTATATACTGCAGAAAACATATCCAACAATAAAACCAAAGTGTTACAGGTAGTTCAAATGTGAAACATGTAAATTATTGTTCATGCCCCTCTGGGATGAATTTTTGTGTTTCCTGCTCATCAAAGAGTTAAACACTAGACGATTCCTAAATTTTAAGATTATTTATTTAAAACAGACTACAAAAGGTTTACAAAGTTTGGCACCTCAAGATACACACACAACACATAGTACCAAACACTTCCACTTTTATATATGTTATGTCTGTACTTTTGGACATATCTGAAACAAGACACCATTTTGATCAAGCAGCCACTATGAATTAAGACACAAAGGAATTACAGACATTGGCTGTGAGTGGGCATTGATTTAAATCAATGGAGAAAGTTGTAAATTTGTGCCATTCTGAGATTCTAACCTAGGTCTCCTGTTTACTAGGCAACTTCTAATGTCTGTAGTTCCTCTGTGTCCTAATTTCAGTTTTACCAATTCAAATATTCTTAAGTACTAGCATAACAAAGACATCGAAACTCACATTACACTAGAGAAATTGTCTGTGCATTACACCGATATGACAAACACACCATATTTTCATTTCAGTGTTAACACTTCCTCCAAAGAAACATATAAAGGAGACTACTCAACTTCACAAGGATTTGATGTTCTGCCCTCTAATGCCTTCATTAGTAAATCAACTATCAGGCTTGCCCCATCAATGTGTTCTAATCCAACATCTCCATTCAAGAATTTTTCCCCGGCGTAGCAGTGAAGGACTTCTAATGGGCTCAAGTTTTCAGTGACATATTGCATTTTCAGACTTCACTGCACTTGCATTGCCAACATAGCCTGTAGGAGCTTTCAATTGTTTGGAAATTCCAATCAGTTCATAGAGCAACCTTTTCAGCCAGACCAACTTCTTTGCTCCTTCACTTTCGGATATTATTTCTGTTCCCATAGTAAATGTTACCACTGTCTTCTGGAATTTACTAATCCATGATGCAGACACAAGAATCTGTGTTGCAAAAACACCAGCTGTTGAACATCTCATGACCTTGGCACCAGCATGATCGGCAGCACTGTAGACCTTTAAACCTTATTTACTTCTTGAAGATAATTCCATAATCTATTGTATTCTCTAAGTATTCAAAAATTAATTTCACTTAATTCCAATCTTGAACTGTGGAATCTCCATAGCTCTAGCTACTCTGTTCACTGTAAAAGCAGGCGTGGATGTTAAGTCTTGCTTTGTGACCAACTGAAGTAGAAACTGCAATAGATTCAGATATTCCAAATCTTTCCAGAACTTCCTTTGTCTAGTCCTCTTGGCTCACTGCTATCGACCCAATATCATTTTGCTATATCTTTATACCCAAAAAACTGTTGAGAGAACATTCAGTTGTACGTAAATCCATCTTCAACATTTTTATGGACTCTTCCATTTTTGCTGCTGTGCTGCTCACAACTAAACCACCACCAACACACACTGTGACATATAAACTGTTCTTGTAGCTCTGATGACACAAGAGAAATGGAGCAGCATCACATCCAGTTTCTGTCATGATATCTACAGCTTTTGTAATGATGTCTATGAAAAATTTGTACCAACAACGTGGTGCTTGTTTGTGACATTACACACTTCTCTTCAGTAAACATACATATAGTCTACATTACCATTTTCAAAACCTTCAGGTTGTTCCACGTATATGTCTCCTTTGAGCACACCATTTAGAAAAGCTATATTGAGATCAAACTGGTCAAGCTTCATTTCCTCTGCAGCAGCCACTACCAGTATGCAGGAGGGTTGAATGTGTCTTCATAGTTAGTTTCCTGCATTCGTACATGTTCTTTGGCCACAAGTTAACCCTTGAAGCAAACTTTTCCATTTTCTGCAATTTTCTTGTGCAAGGTCCACCAATCTGCAAAATCTGTCCACCTTTTGGGCACTCAGCTAATACTGATCTATTATTCCCTTTCAGGGACTTGAAATCTTCATGAATGACAACCAGCCACTAAATTTTACTGCTGGACTGCAAAGCTTCAGTATATAAACTTGGATGCTTGTCCCTGATGACAAGAGTTCCAACCATGTACTCATGATCTACACTGGCTATCCATTTTGGTTTCTTCTTTTCACATTTACTACTTCATTTTTCACTTAATGTTTGACTTTCTTCAGAATTCGGCACTATACACAAATCTTCTCCCTCTTGAGTTTGTCTTCAATTTTGATACTTTTGTTACAAGGTCTCAGGCATCAACTTTCGTGCAGCTGCTTTTACAGAGAACAATAGAAACAGGAACATATAGCACATCTTTCAATTCGGCATTTTTTCTGACATTATTCAAGTGCATTTGTATTTCCATAGCTTCCTGTTTATGAGACAACATGCTCACACCACTTTTCCCATTTGAAATCTTCTCAGGAACATCGAGTTTTGTATAAACTACCGGTATGACACAAATTGTTTATTCGCAGTGATATGATTTGTGGTACCACTGTTACAGTACAACTGTCGGCTTCAACACAATTATCGAGTGAGGCACTGAAAACATGTGACGGAAATACAGAATACTTTCCAGACTCCTTTATGTGAACAGCACTATTATATGTCTTTTGATCAAACACTCATGTCTATATTTACGACAAGGAAAGTTTCGTTTTGCACATTCAAGATTCTTTTTCAATTTTTTTACTAACAATGTAATCAGTTTTATTTCACTGAATTCTCTTCTTATAACCACTGTGTGCGATAAATGCAGCTGATTTAACCGAACTTTGATCATACAGTCCCATTGCACACACTTTTTCAACCAAAAGGCTCATACTATGGTTTTTAGTTGTGATCATGTCCCTCAGGTCTTTAAAAATATCTTGTGCTTTGCCTGGCGTGGATAAAATTCGACGTTAAAAATTCTTTCAGACAAAACATTTTCCTTGTGCTTCTGCATTTCATTATTCAAATACAAGAAAAGATTATGCAACTTCGCAAAATGGAGTAATGTTACCTTCGTCCTTTAAACACAGACAAAAAAACTTGAAGCAACATGTTTAGGCGTTGCGTACTGCTCGGCCACAGATTTTCCTGGTCCACTTGTCAATAAATTGTTGCTTTTGCATTGTTTCTCAACCACTGCCGATGTGCAACTACTTTTTTCCATGGTTGCGTCTTCCGAAAATTCAGCACTCTTGCACATACGTTAACAATATCTTCTAAGCTCTGTTCATTGTAATGACTATCATATAGAAGGAAGTAGGCTAAAATTAACCGACAAAGAATCTGTAAATGCTGGAAGAATACTATACAGGGGTTACGACAATGTATAAAGATGATAGAAAGTACGTCTCTTTTTAAAAGAAAATTAAAAAGACATCTGATCAATGTTTGCCCTTACAGTGTTCAAGAATGTATTGAAATAAAAAGTAGTGTGTCAGTATACACTGCAAACGGAAACTGTAAAAAATGTAAAACGGTGTACAGTATCACTTCAAGTATATAAGACGTACGAAATAATGTTCCGTGTCCAAACACCGATGCTACTGTCCTCTACTTTTTCTCTGTTTTTCTTGGCAGTGCTGAATGAAGACCAAGGACATGCAGAAAAATGAACTGTATTATTATTGGTGCTTTTTATAATGTGCTTTTAATGACATTTTTGTGAAAATTCTATAAAATATGCGCATGTTTACTATATTTTTGTAACTAGCAAATATATGTAACAGCCAGACTATAAATTCAATCATAAATAAATTGATATATATGAATATATCATCGTATTTTCGCTACTTATAGGTAAGCCTTATGTAAACGTGACGTGTCCAATATCGTTGTAAGAAATGATCCCTGGAGAAATAAAGAATAATGTGTACCTCATGTAAAGAAAAACACGTGCCGCGGCGATTGGTGAGCAATCTTTCCACACGTTCACGGGTGTTGTTACGCCATTACTTTATTACTAGATTTGTGTCGTGTACCAATCATGACTGGACAGACTGCGTCAAGATTAATTACATACATACATTTTTTTAAAAAATATTCGCAAAATTAAGACATTTATACTTAATAGAAACAATATTTGTTTGTCCATTCACTTTGATCACTATTAAGGAATTCACCAATGGAGTACAACGGGCGTTCTTTCAGGTCCTGTGCTACTCTCCTTCTGAATGTTCCTAGCGGCAGGGATTGCACTTCTTGAGGCAGTGAGTTGAACATCTTTACGGCAACCACTGGAAAGCTGTCTTTCGTTCCCATCAGTCGACACCTGGGTATTTCGATGCTCCTCGGGTATTGTGATTGTGTATATCTTGCCTCGTGCTGAAGACTCCTTGGTTTTCTTTCACGCTGATGAGTCATAAAAACACATACTGGCTGAAGAATGTCATAATTCCTAACTGCTTGAATATAGGCCTGCAGTGCTCCTGTCTTTTGCTTGATGTGATTATTCTGAGAGCTTTTTTCTGTAGAATTAGCACATCCTTACAACCTGCAGAATGTCCCCATAACAGTAAGCCATAATTGATGTGGCTATGGAACAGGGCATAATATAATGTTATGAGATATTGGTCACTCAATACACCTTTTAACCTCCTCAGAAGGTATAGTACACGGACATGCATCTCATCCTCCAACGGATAGTGCGACCATATTGGCAGCATATCGGCGAGGCATTCATCTTCATGGATGACAATTTGCTCTCCTATCATACACATCTTGAGAATAACTTCCTTCAGGATAACGACACCGCTAGACTAGAGTGGACAGCATGTTCTCCAGACATGAACCCAATGGAACATGCCTGGGATAAATTGAAAAGGGCTGTTTATAGATCACGTGACCCATCAACCACTGAGGGATCTATGCCAAATCGCTGTTGAGGAGAGGGACAATCTGGACCAACAGTGCATTGATGAACTTGTGGATGGTATGTCACGATGAATACAGGCATGTGTCAATGCAATAGGACGTGCTATTACGCATTAGAGGTACCAGTGTGTACAGCAATCTGGACCACCACCTCTGAAGATCTCGCTGTATGGCGGTAGAACATGTGTGATTTTCATGAGCAACAAAACGGACAGAAATGATGTTTATGTTGATCTCTAATCCAATTTTCTGTACAGGTTCCGGAACTCTTGGAAATGAGCCAATGCAAACCTTTTTTAGATGTGTGTAGAAACACATCAAATATTTGTTAACTCTGAAGCAGCATATGACACCATAAAAATAAATAAGCTTATTGAAGCCATGAATGAATTGGGCATATCACAGCAGATAATGTAAATAGCACATTATTGCAATAAATGCTCAAAATGATGTCCGTCAACCTCAGTGCATTTGGCAATACGTGTAATGACATTCCTCTTAACAGCGAGTAGTTCGCCTTCTGTAATGTTCGCACATGCATTGACAATGCGCTGACACATATTGTCAAGCGTTGTCAGTGGATCACGATAGCAAATATCCTTCAACTTTCCCCACAGAAAGAAATCGGGTGACGTCAGATCCAGTAAACGTGTGGGCCATGGTATGGTGTTTCGACGACCAATCCACCTGTCATGAAATATGCTATTCAATACCGCTTCAACCGCATGCGAGCTATGAGCTGGACACCTATCATGTTGGAAGTACATCGCCATTCTGTCATGCAGTGAAACATCTTGTAGTAACATTGGTAGAACATTATGTAGGAAATCAGCATACATTGCACCATTTAGACTGCCATCGATAAAATGGGGGCCATTTATCCTTCCTCCCATAATGCCGCACCATACATTAATCCGACAAGCCACTTCAGTCTGGAACCGCGCGACCGCAACGGTCGCAGGTTCGAATCCTGCCTTGGGCATGGATGTGTGCGATGTCCTTGGGTCAGTTAGGTTTAAGTAGTTCTAAGTTGAAGGGGACTGATGACCTCAGCAGTTAAGTCCCATAGTGCTCAGAGCCATTTGAACCATTTGATGTTCCACTTGTCGCAGCCATTGTGGATTTTCCGTTGCCCAATAGTGCATATTATGCCGGTTTACGTTACCGCTGTTGGTGAATGACACTTCGTCGCTAAATAGAACGGGTGCAGGAAATCTGTCATCGTCCCGCAGTTTCTCTTGTGCCAAGTGGCAGAACTGTACACGATGTTCAAAGTCATCGCCATGCAATTACTGGTGCATAGAAATATGGTACGGGTGTAATCGATTTGATGTAGCATTCTCAACACCGATGTTATGAGATTCCCAATTGTCGTGCAATTTGTCTGCTACTGATGTGCGGATTAGCCGCGACAGCAGCTAAAACACCTACTTGGGCATCATCATTTGTTTCAAGTCGTGGTTGGCGTTTCACATGTGGCTGAACACTTCCTGTTTCCTTTAATAACGTAACTACCCGGCGAATGGTCCGGACACTTAGATGATGTCGTCCAGGTTACCGAGCAGAATACATAGCACACGCCCGTTGGGCATTTTGATCACAATAGCCATACATCAACACGATATTGACCTTATCCGCAATTGGTAAACAGTCCATTTTAACACGAGTAATGTGTCACGAAGCATATAGTGTCCACACTGGCAGAATGTTACGTGATACCACGTACTTATACGTTTGTGACTATTACAGCGCCATCTATCACAAAGAGAAAAAAGTGGTCCAACTAAAACATTCATACTTCTTTGCGCAGTACACGAATATGTAATAAAAAATGGGGGTTCCTATTTTTAAAAAAACGCAGTTGATATCCGTTTGACCTATGGCAGCGCCATCTAGCTGGCCAACCATATCGCCATCTGGTTTCCCACTTCAAGCTAGACGAGTTTCATTCTTTGTAGTTTTTTCGTTTGATGCTTATTTCGTGACTAATTTGGCCCGTCACTATCAATGGACTACCCTGTGTACATTCTTCACTGTCATTTCGTGTTAACAATATTAGCTTATTCACAAGAATAAGCAGCTTTCACTCAGTTAATACACGGCAGAAATCAAACCTGCATTTTGATCAGACTTCCTTAACTCTTGTGGAGGAAGGTGTGCTGCATATACCTCTTCCTATCGTCCAATCTGCCTCACCTCTGTGTTCAGTAAGGTCTTCGAGGCCATCCTCTCTCGCCGTATTCACCGCCACCTTAACCAGCACCGCCTCCTTCCTCTTACCCAATGTGGCTTCCGGCCTTTATTCTCTGCCGACAACCAGCTCCTTAACCTTACCAATCTTCTTTCCCTCCAACTTAGTTCCCATCGCTCCGCTATCTTTGTTTCCCTTGATCTCCAGAGCGCCTATGACCATGTCTGGCATCCCGGGCACCTCTTCAAATTTGAGACCTATGCTCTCCTCATCAACTTCGTCCATCTCGTTGCTTCCTTCCTCTCCCATCGTCCCTCCTATGTGACTATCCACCATTCCAACTCCCATACTTTCTACCCCTCTGCCGGCGTGCCCCAAGGTTCTGTCCTTTCCCCTCTCCTCTATCTCCTGTACACTGCTGATATGCCCAAACCTCCCCCTCATCTTCATCTTCTCCAGTTCGCTGATGACGCCGCCATCCTAGCCCTTTATCCTACCCTTCAACGGTCCCAACATACCCTCCAAACCCACCTTGACCAATTCACCGCTTGGTGCAACCAGTGGTTCCTCCGTGTTAATCCCTCCAAGACCCAGGCGATCATCATAGGCCACACCACCCGCTCCTTCCGCCTCCATGATTTCTACCTCACCATTTATGGCCGTCCTATCCACCTCACTCCTACCCTTAAATACCTTGGCCTCAAACGGATCAATGAGGGTTACTTATTGTTCCCAACATATGATTAATGACTTGCTATTCTATATACGCTATAATTAGCGTTTTCCCTTCTCCTGTCGGACATTTGAACCCATGTGATAAACCTGCAACGAAAGCACCTTCCACGCGCCATCTGTCGGACATTTTTTGAACTTTTGTATTTTTTTGGTTCTAATAAAACCCCATGTCATTCCAAGCATGTGTGTCAATTTGTACCTCTCTATCTACATTATTCCGTGATTTATTCAGTTTTCAAATTTATACTGACTTTTTGATCACCCGGTATTTATGTTGTTATCTATTCTTATTATACTAGGCATTTTGCGAGATACGTAAAACAACATTGTGGGGAGTCCAAGGATTCACAGATTCTTACGCTTCACTCCACTTTCTAATACCCGAATATTTCGTAAATGCAATTACTTTAGCTTCAAAAGCGATCGTTTTTAAGATTCTTGCCGTTTTCAGCTCAGATACAGCAGCAATTCTCGTCCTGGATTCTTGTGTGTGTGTGTGTGGGGGGGGGAGTGTTATTGTTTTAGATGTCTTATTATCTTATTATCACGTCAGTGTGGTTTTCCCTTCAGTTAAAGTTATGGTGGCTTATTTTTTACGTTAAATAACGAAGGTATTGCATTCCATACAAGTTTCCTACGTTCCCTATTCACAGATGTGACTGTAAGTGTAGTGACGAAAACTTCACGGTATTAAGTAGGTATATAGCGCACTTCTGCAAACGATTAGGTCTGGTACTGCTTACTAGCCATCTTTTTACTCTTAAAACGATATGCTTGATTAAATATCTATATGTTACAAGAAAATCACAAATAAGCTGTCCTGTAATGTACCGTGTAATATCTCCCAGTATCCGTAGGAAAAACCTCTGTGCTGTCACTTTTTAGTTAGCGTTTATTTTTATACCGCTCCATATGCTCCCTATTATAAAAACGATGTTACAGATCTATATAAACTATACTATCCGCACTCATCCGATATCATATTTTGAAGTGTAGCTTTCTTTCCTCTCGGTGTGCTGCTATCATAGTGTTTAACAAAAATGAGAGTGTCGTGACTGGATGTATTACACTGTGATGTTGATATCAACAGAGAAATTGCTATTTTTAATGCAGTTACCTCCATATTTTCCAGTCATTAAACGGGGAGGTGATGTTTCTCAATACGAATAGGAAATTGTAGCTAATTAAACCAATAACTCACCTCTTGTTAATATTAAGATATAATAATAAAATCTGAGTGTAATTTAATACTGGCTATACGGATCACAACAGTCGAGTAGTAACCGTAGCAGCGAAAATGTTTTAACAAGAGAAATATAATTGTGACCTGATGTGTTTGAATTGAAAGTGAACTGCTTACCAGTACAGTACGCGTGCTTGCCATATCTACCTGGTGCTTTGCGTTGGTTGTAGTTCGTTCCGCGAGTTTCTTTCAGGATTTCAGGCTCATTTTAACACATTCAAAACGAGGCATGATTTTTATATTCTTGGACATTTTCAGCTATTTATTCTTATAAAAGACCTCTCCGCCTTGTCTTTGCTTCTATGCCTTGCATGTACCTATAATCTTGGTCTGTTCTGCTTCCGAGGTGTCAAAAGTGTAGGCTATATAGCGCATCCCTTCTACATTCTCTTCGTCCTCCTTCACGTCCTCCTCTTATCTATGAGCATACATTAACACACAGGAAACACGTGTTGCATTGTATTTGCCAAGTAACCTAAATCCTGTTCACTTTCGGCTACCACTCCTTCATCATCAATAAATAGTATTGTGCTAATTTACTATCTTTGACAGAGAACAACAGGCCTTTAATTCCTAATTCCCTTTTCAATGAACAAATAAATGTCAGCACGTGACAATCAACTTGTCTTAGACCTATCTTTGTTTTGATTTCTAATACAAATCTGACAGCACAGACTATTCTAATTCGCTTTGATATTCGCGGTACTACACGATTCCAAAACAGAGAAAAACAAAACATTTTATTTTATCCCACGTCATACAGTGACTTTTCATATTTATAGCACCCCACTAAGCTCTGAAATACGACATTTGCATTTTGAATGTGGTTCTCCACTCCATACATACAAACGTTTCGCGGCGTGTTCATGCATGTCAGTCGCTTGGAGGCACTGCAGTAGCGAAGATACAGAAGAACGGTGGGAGTTCCGTGACTCGTTGTCTTGAACTCTTGAGAGTGCCAAACAGTTTCAGTTTTACCATTCCAAAGATTCTATTGCACTACCATAAAAAAGATATGAAAGCTCACATTACACAGTTGCGACAGTAAGCTTCGCATTTTTCTTTTCAATGTTCACACTACACACAAATAAGTGCCATCTGATTTTTGTGTAGGTAGTTTTCCGGTAGCGGAGTATCACTTTTTCTTGACAAAAATTACTTCAAAAATACAGAAGTACTGATTTGCTTAGCATAAAATCATCATGATGAAGAGTAGCAGAGTAACCCACACGTACGAGGTAGTTTGTACTGCCTAATATTGGCCGGAGTCGGAACTGTTCCGAAATGTATTAGAATAGGTGTTAGCCAAGATTAAATGCTTTTTCATAGTTGGAGCGAAGTTACCCTTTTGGGTGCAAAGTATCCAAATGGCTCTGAGCACTATGGGACTCAACTGCTGAGGTCATTAGTCCCCTAGAACTTAGAACTAGTTAAACCTAACTAACCTAAGGACATCACAAACATCCATGCCCGAGGCAGGATTCGAACCTGCGACCGTAGCGGCCTTGCGGTTCCAGACTGTAGCGCCTTTAACCGCACGGCCACTTCGGCCGGCGCAAAGTATCCCAACATCATTGTACAACTTTAGTAATGTGTCTCCATGTACTGTGTTAGGCATTTTTCCCATTAGGAATACGTTTGAGCGAATTTGTGGACATAAATTATCTATGTGATTTTCCCGAAACCAGTACTTGTGCACTGCACTACGCCCCAGAACGTGTAATTGCTTGTCTCACGCAGGTTTGTGTTCCCAAGTTGAAGGCTGATACTTTCAGTGTGAATATTTCTAGAATGAAATTTTCACTTTGCAGTGGAGTGTACGCTGATACGAAACTTCGTGGCAGATGAAAACTGTTTGCCGTACCGAGACTGCAATTCGGGACCTTTGCCTCTCGGTGCAAGTGCTCTTCTAACTGAGCTATCCAAGCACGACTCACGACCTGCCTCACAGCTTTACTTCCTCCAGTAACTCGTCTCCTACCCTCCAGACTTCACAGATGTTCTCTTGCGAAATTTGCAGGACTCGCCCTCCTGGAAGAAAGGACATAAGTAGGAGACGAGGTTCCGGCGGAAGTAAAACTGTGAGTCGTTGAGTAGCTCAGTTGATTGAGCACTTACCTGCGAAACGCAAAAATTACGAGCTTGTGTCTCGGTCTGGCATATCGTTTTAACCTGCCAGGAAGTTTCGTGATCGTTTCTGTTGTGTATAAATTTGCGCTTATGGTCAAATTTATAGTAGGCCCACTGCAATATTGGGTTGTATCTTCTACATCCAGTGCGTGTCTATTCTCCAGTTCATTCTCTGTGCTAACACTAGCCATAAGAGATGTATTGTCAGGCTACATAGCAACATTTGCGCTCCCTAGTATTTTCCTGTCATTTATGTGAACAAAAACAATGAAAAGTAGCGGGTACTATGCTGACACTTGAGGCACACCATATATGACTTGTTGAAATTTAAATCGCACTTCTGTCACGCTCTACCAGCTTTGCGTTGTCTGCTTTGTGTTATACGACTGTAAAAGGATGGCAGTCAGTAGGGTATAGTATGAAACACCCACGGCAGATTATGAACTCAATCATTATCCATTTTGCCTCACTAACAATGACACTGAACACGCACAGCATCGTTTTATTGTTAAGGTTCATAACGACCGGTTATAAAACTTTATCTGTACTGGTATATACTGGGTGATCAAAAAGACGGTATAAATTTGAAAACTTAATAAACCACGGAATAACATAGAGAGGTAAAAATTGACACACATGCTTGGAATGACATGGGGTTTTATTAGAACCAAAGAAAAACAAAGTTAACAAAATGTCCGACAGATGGCGCCGGACAGCAAAACGTCAGTGACTGCCCATGACAATCGTCATGCTTGGCCTCCCAGGTCCCCAGACCTCAGTCCGTGCGATTATTGGCTTTGGGGTTACCTGAAGTCGTATGTGTATCGTGATCGACCGACATCTCTATGGATGCTGAAAGACAACATCCGACGCCAATGCCTCACCACAACTCCGAACATGCATTACAGTGCTGTTAACAACATTATTCCTCAACTACAGCTAGTGTTGAGGAATGATGGTGGACATATTGAGCGTTTCCTGTAAAGAACATCATCTTTGCTTTGTCTTACTTTGTAATGCTAATTATTGCTATTCTGCAGATGAAACGCCACCTGTCGGACATGTTTTGAACTTTCGTACTTTTTTGGTTCTAATAAAACCCTATGTCATTCCAAGCATGTGTGTCAATTTGTACCTCTCTATCTACATTATTCCGTGATTTATTCAGTTTTCAAATTTATACTGACTTTTTGATCAGCCGGTAGAAACGTTCTGCCGAATTTGTTACCGATTCGGTACCAACGCAAGGAGCCCAAACGCTAAGAAACAGAGTGACAGACACAAATTCTAGATGTAGATGTAGGTGTAGAAGCTCCAAAACGTGAAAAACGCTAGATGGAAAAAGAATTGCATGTGCTCAAAGAGAACAAACAATGTATACAAAAGTGGAGTCATCTTGGAAATGCCGGAAAAAAAATTCCTGTTAGGAGACAGCAAGAAGTACCAGTTAATGTCGACGGGAAATAATGTTTCCATGTAGCTGACAACAAAGGTATACTCGTCTCGTGCCAGAATAGCTAATTCACGTGCACCTAATCGGAAAATTCTAAACTTTAACGTACCGGTGACTATGACGTTCAGTATTCTCGAATTACTCATTCTTAAATTAAGAGTAACATATACTGGCATTGACGAAAGGAGCGGCGGTAGTTGTCTACGAAAAACAAACATATGTACGGTATTTCTCTACGATGCAGCTTGAGAGAAGAACACAGAGATGCGAATAAAAGTTGAACTTACGATTCTTAAAGGTTCAGGGATCCAATATGGCTTTAAAACTTGGTTTCATTTCTACTGTCACGTAACTTGCAAATTTAGCGGCTCCATTGCCCTACCAAAACTAGGATGTGAGGGGAAAAACAAGAATTACTAGATTCCGTGGCTTCTTTGTTTCACAGAGAGTAATTATCAGCGAAGACAGGTTTCCAGGTCATGGTCTATTTACCAATTTAATTTTTATGGTATTCAATCATATTAACGTAAAAAACTTACGTAATAGATGTCGAACTAATTTACAACAAATCAATGATCAACAAGAAAACAACATATTCCCGCGATACACCCCCGAAAAAGCAAAAAGTAAGTGGCTTCGAATCAATATTCATTCAATGTTTTCTGTAGATCCAACACTAAAGAAGGACCTTCGGGAATGTTAAACGAGATGCATACAAATACTAATTTTCTTGGCGTTACTGATAACGTGACAAACGCGGAAATATGAAGAAGAATAAGAAGAAAAAACAAAAGAACTTAGTGAGCCGCTAACATAAAAACTGATTTTATGTACTGTATATACATCAGCGAGGAATTTGATTATAATTTGTAACTACTATTCCGAAGCAATGTTTGCGGAACCTTTGCTCCATAGACCTGTAAAAGGCCCTTACAAACTCTCCGATTTATCGAAGGACCGACCAACAAACTATACGTGTGTAAGTTTGTTGAGTAACCGACGGACACAGTTTATTTTTTGGTCGGTCAGTAGGGTCGGACTACCCGACACCCGCCCTAACCCCCCCCCCCCCCCCCCCACCACCACCACCGTCACCACTTCACCCACAAATTTTGTCGTGTGTAACGCTGTCGAACGAACCGCTCAAGACAGCCTATATTATTTGTGTATAGGCATTCAGCTGCCCAAAGAACTTCGCCTGTCACTGTGCGCGGGAATAAACATTGTTCAAATATTTGACGGAATCATAATGGTTTCAAGTGGCACACAGACAGTGAAAATAAAAGTCCTTCGATTGTCATGTTTCGCTTTTTAGTTTTTACTTCCGATACACACTGAAAAAAATCGAAATCCCAAAATACGTACAGTCGACAGTTTTTTATTTATAAAATATGCTTCCTTCGTTGCTAGGAGTCTTAAAAACAGCCGAACGCCACGCCTTCTGCTATGAAGTGCAAAGTGAAGGACTAAATTTTTTACAGTTCTGATAGTTGCTAAATGCTTCATTTCTTGTGTATTTGTTACATGATTTGCGCCACCACTATTTGTAGTTTTCATGCTTCTAATTTGAAATGAATTTCTTAAACTTATAAGGGACATCTTTCGTGGTATCATAAATACATAACTTTTACATGAACATAATTTGTTTTGCTTTATCATCACGTGTCTCCATAGTCATTTGTAAATGGCGATGCACCGCTGTACCGAATTACTAGTCTTCTTAAGTTCAGCCAGTAGTTATAAACCATAACATAGCTAAGAGCTTCTCGTCACAGCTTACAGTTTCTTTAATTACAGTTTTCCAT